>NW_024386789.1:1012500-1495000 GCF_900408965.1 Simochromis diagramma | reverse complement strand
TTACATTAGTTAGCCAGTAAATCCTTAACATTTTGCTTGTCAACTGCAAAACGACTACACTTTCTAGAAATGGGAAGCAGGAAACGCAAAAATATCCCATCAAAATATTCCTAATTCACCAGGTAAACTGGCCAAACTAACACTGAAAGGGTTTCAATTAAATATTTTTTTCATCACTGAACTACTGCACACAAATTTTCACTGTTCTCAGAATCTATGCAAATGTCAGCTGGAACTTGTGAATGGTAAGTACGCATATTCAACCAATTATTTAGTTAATATTTTATAAAAGTACTCCACGTATTTCACTTTCTGAACTGAATAGTCGTGTTCTGACTGCTATTTGTGCTTTTTCTCAAATGAACAGCACAGATATTAAAGCACACAAGCCTGCAGGACACTTAGATCTGTCTCCCTAACCATGTTTATATAAGATGATCCCTGGATTTGAATGCTGCTTCCACCAACTACTAAGTATCGTTGGAAAACATTAGTGGGAGCCAAAGTTAATCTGAATCCCCCAAAAATAAAAATCAAAAACATCCAAGTATAAATGTAAGTTCAGTATAATTCTTGCACATCTGTGGCTTTCTGCAGCAACAGCAGCAGGTTGTTGGGAGGTTTCGGGTTGAGGGCGGAGCTAGCGGGGGAAAGGGCTGTCTCTCTGATTGGCTGAACAGCGCGACGTGTACATCTGTTAGCAACAGGTAGCCGTTCACGTGTGACAGTTATCTGTGAGCCTCGCGCTGATGTGCTGCTCTCGCGCTCCTTCATTCCCACTGCTCCTTTAATTGACTTTATGTCGCTGATCATGTCCGGCTGCATGCTGACGCCTTTTCTGTAAAAAGAAACAGGAAGGAGAATATTAGTATAATTTCCCAGGTAAGGCTTTTAGTTCCCTTCCATTTGTGTTGTGAGTGAATTTGACTTGTGTCTGCTCATCTTCATATCGGTCACAGCACTGCCGTTGGTGTGATTAAGCTGAGGTTAGGGAAATAATGACGATGATGGAGAAATACACGTTTTTTTTTTTATTGTGCGTACTTATCTATGTAAAACAGCTTTATCTGACAACGTGTGATAGTATAGTTTAAACTGTCACTGTTTGTAAATTCACATTTAAAATATATAATAGTAATAGAACCTCTTCTTAAATAAGTTTAGGAGCTGATGGTTTAGTCTTATTATGTGAAGCCAAACTATGCAGTGAGTTAAAGTGAAGTTAAAAAGCTTTGCTGTTGCTGTGAGCTGCCAGGTCTGTTTTTGTGAGTGTAACCTTGACATGGGTATTATCTCTGAACTGTGGGGTAAGAAGTGTGGAGTAACAGACCAACATCATGGAGTTTTCACACTGCAAGAGTCTGATTAGATACAACAGGATGCCAAGTTGTTTAAACTGGAGCTGACTGAAGGAAAACTATGAAGCGGGCCACTTTATATCCTTTTTTTCTTGTCCTTAACACTCCTATCTTGTCTTCCAGGTTTGTTGAACCTGAGATCTGTTCTGTCAGAGATAAGAGGAGTAGCAAGATGAAATCCAAAGGGAAGGCTGTGAAGCCATCCAGAAGGACCTGGTCTGACCCGGAGCCGGAATTCGAGCCAGACACAGAGCCGGGCTCCAGCGAGCAGGAAGGCTCAGAGGCCTCGGTCCGGATCCGTGGCTCCTGGAGGGGCTCTCTGAGGAGCGGCAATGGCAAGAGGCAGGGAGGAGGCCGGCGACGCAAGCACGGCTCCAGCACCAAAGAGCGCAGCATCCGTCGACTGGAAAGCAACGAAAGGGAACGCCAGCGCATGCACAAACTCAACAACGCCTTCCAAGCGCTGCGCGAGGCCATCCCGCATGTGAAAACCGAGAAGAAGCTGTCCAAGATCGAAACGCTGACCCTGGCTAAGAATTACATCAAAGCTTTGACCACCATCATCCTGGATATGTCAGGGGGCTGCCTGCCTGCTGGCGGGGTCCCTTCAGAGGCCAGCGCTGCCAAGCTCCTCCAGTGCTACCAGCAGCACCTGGAGGAAGAGGGGGAGGAAGGTCTCACCCAATACCTCACCAGCATGCATAGCTTCAGCCAGCAAAGCTAACAGTAAGATTAAAGCAAGGGGAGCCACCAGGAGGAGGGCTGGACAAATCAAACATTACCCACTTCCTACAGTCACACTCTTAGAGACGTTCAGCTGTGTTTTCTGTAGGAAGTGGGCTCCCCCCCCCCAGATCATAGACCTCTAATAAATGCTAGCAAGAGGTGGGCTGTGCAGAACTCCATGCAAAATATGGAAGGATTTTATACAGCAGACATGAAGAATGCAGACTGGAAAGTGAAACCAAATGGACCATAGTTGTGTAATGTATGTGCCCAGCAAAGAAGGGCTGCTTTTTTTCCACCCTCATGTTTTTTTTCTTCTTCTTGCGTGTTGTGGTTTAAACTGGGGAAGGGGATTGTTCTCTTTTGTGTTATCTTGCCATCTTCTTGTATCGACTCTTGAGAAACCTGCTCAGTGTAACCTCGAGCCATAACTGTTGCATCCATGAAAGAAAGACAACCAAGCAGAAGGCTTAAATATTGAGGTGTTGTTGCAAGAAAGCGCTCACAATGATAATCCACCCTTGATCTGAACGCGTAGCTCATTTCTCTTCTTCTGCACACAGAAGAGTTCTTAAAGGCACAGATGCTATTTAACGTGTATGTTACTTGCTTATCCCCTCTCCCTGCTGTGTTTCCATGTGTGTTTAAGCTGCAAACTTTGTGTGAAACATCATAACGGGGAAAAAAAACATTTGAGAAGTTGTTATTAATAAATACATGTATTTATTATTGACACAGTCTGTTTCTTTTTTTGACCACGCACAACATTCAGTATTCACAGATAATAGAGGATCTCACTTGCAACATTTACAAATAGTTCAGCAGGTTTAGACAGCGAAGGTGCATTTAAGCAGCTATTGACATAAACTGATGCCCGTGCATGATGTTTAGTAGTCCGTGTAATATAACAACTGCCACGATACTGAGTAGATACTAGTATTTTGCAATCTTGCAACAAAAGATAATGTTTTTTTCCCCCCTTACTGCTCAGTCATTCTACAACCATTATGTCAAAGGAAGTTAACAGCATGCAGCACTCCTGAGAAAGAGGAAGGTTCAGTTTGAGCGTTTCAGCTATAAGACTACAGTAATTTTCCTCTTTTTTACAATATTCACCAGTGTACATGCTTCATGATAATGATAGATTTTTTTTTTTAGGTAATAACACCAGAAGTCTTTGCACAAGGCATGTGTAAGTTTAAACCAGTGTAGGTGTTCTAACAGCTGCTACATCCTGGCACCAAATAGCAGTCCATGGGTAAACCTCTACGATCTGTCTAGAAACAATACTTGACTGATTAGAAGTGACTAATGCTAATTACACAGCGTGTTTTGGAGTGTAGTTTTACAATTCTCTCAGCCAGTGTCATTCAGCTAACAGTGGGTTCAGTTTACCTCACAAGCTGACTTTTTACATGCAATAATCACCCCAATTCTTGTCTTCAGAATCCAAAAGATGACATATAGATGCACATAAAAGTATTCAGTAGTGCCGATGCTGTGCCAGATCAGCAGACAAGTAAACAAAGATAAAACTTCAGATTAACTGGCCCTGTTGACTTGTTGCTCACAGGATAAAATGCAAAATAACACTCATTCTGAAGCTGGTGGTCCAGCAACTATTCAACTACAATTCAAGCACATTTTAAAAAATATACATCTTTCATATAAACCCCCCCTACCATCTTAACCATAACTTGTTGTGGTAATCTATACACAAAAACCACACATATCATGAACATCACATCCTGATTAATAAATTAGAACAAAAATGAATTAAGACCACTAAGTTCAATGGCAAAAGACTAACCGCACTTACAGAAACAGACACAAAAATGCCGTGACCATCACATGAATGCCTAGTACAAATGAAAAACAACACAGGGACAGATCAGATAAGCATGTTTGTCATCAGAGATTGCTCTGATTGTCTGAGATCCATTTCTCTGTTTCTCTGGCTCACAAGGTGTGAAAACTCCAACCTCAGGATTTAAGGATCACCTTGCTATTCCAGTGTTAAAATAAGCTGTGCTTTAAAAAAATACTACAAAGGTAATCTGAGTTTTGTTTCTTTTTATACAGTTTGTGTGCACAAATTTGTGTTTGTCTAACATCCTGAAGTACTGCTGTCGACCTCCGTGTTCCTGACTTCCAGCAGGCTCCGAGGGGATGAGGTGTCTGTTAGAGAGGGGAAACGGATGTGGGGCGGTTCTACAGAGTTCCCTCTCACTGTGATATGGTCCCATCCACCCTAAAAACAGTGACACAGGGGTGATAATTATTATTACTGAGGATAAGCTTGTTTACCATCTGGCTATAAGCACTAAACAAAGCCTTGAAAACTGGGAGCCACACCTTTCTGTTGTTGTTCTACTGCAGTTTGCACATGAAGACTGAAGTGTTCCAGCAACTAATATTTACTCTACTGTTGTTGTTTTTTTCAAACGGCAATAAGCTTGATATACTTTGTGTTGGTAATTGTAGTTTTCAACACCTCCCATCCAACTCATATTAAAACAAAATCCCCCATAAAAACTGCATATATAAAATGTGACCCCTCTTTTTTTTTAATGAAAAAAATAAACAAGCCAAAAGAAAATAATATTACAATTAGCATGTTGAACACACCCCAGATTATGTGCAGCGTTTACTTTACTTGAACAAGCTGCACAGGATGCTTGATGATGCTTTTTAGCATTAAAAAACAAGGAGACAAACTTCAGCAGATAACAGAAAAAAATCTAAGTCTGTGGGAAAATGTGATGTATAAATATATCTGCTGGAGACTGCAGTGCTCAAAATATCAACAACTACCAATAAACTGCTGCATTACTGTGATAACAACATGCCTTTATTTTGTTGCATTTCGGGAAGGACAGGATCAGTAAAAAATGGTGATAATTCACTCATGACACATATACAGTAGAGGAAATTATTGGACCTCATGTTGAATAAGTTTGCTCACTCACGAAGAAACAAGTAGTTTCTAATTTGTTATGGTAGTTTTACTTTACTGGAAAGAGATATATATCAACCAAAAATCCAGAAAAAACATATTACGTTAAATGTTATAAATTGATTTGCAAATCACTGACTGAACTAAGATTACAGATTACAATCAGTCCAGTCAATCGCAAATACTCCTGATCACCTGGATGGAAACTGAATTGCTTTCATATTGGAGCTGTTTTTCTGCAAAGGGTACATGACGACTTCAGCACACTGAGGATCTTGATAAATAAATCAAGATCATGTGTTTTTTTTGGTTGATATTCTTTCTCTCCACTAAAATGAAACTAGCATAGAAGTTAGAAACTGTTCAGAAACTGTTATTTTCCACCACTGTACAGTCATACTGTGCGGTTTCTTTACCCCAATGCCATAGTCCCAGGACTGTCCTTTGGGCTGCATGGGTTGGACTGCGAGTCGATGGCACACCGTCCCGCAGCTTAGACTGTGGCTGCCCTGCACCTTGTCTGCTATGATCCATACCTGCAGCCCCAAAACAAAAGCAACAAAATCACCCACAAATAAACACGCGGTGTGGTACGTGTTCCCTGAACTGAATCACTTTTACATTACAAGCGCCACAAATTAGAAAGACAAGAAGTCTGAACCTCCATGCCTATAAATATGTGAGGTAAAATCTGTTAACTGCATTCAGCTTTTAAGGATGAAATGGATGAAGGTGGTGCCATAATGTCCTACCTGGTCCAGAGGGCCTACAGAGACTTTGCGGACATTGTTAGATACGTGTTCCCAGGAGGAGCCCTGAGGGTAGCTGGGGGTCACACCCTGTCGGTACCACAGGTTACCTTGATAGAAAAACACCCACATCAGACATCTCGTAAAAAATATATACCAGGAACTTTAAACAGAGCACACTACGTCATTCATCTATAAAAGTAACTTATAAACCTAAGCTGTAAATAAAAATCTGTGCTGCGTTTTGCGCTTTACCGTTCTCATCTACAGTGTAGACCGATGTTCTTCCCACAGATACCTGCTTCAGCTTCTGTTTGGCTGGAGACGGGATGTGGTACCAACAATCTCCTGCAGAGGGAGACACCCGCACACATAAAACACAGGTAAAATGCATCTGCTTGAGTAAATTTTATTTCAATATGCAGACATGACAAATGCAATTAAAATTTTCAGCCTTCACTTTCAGTTTTCATTTTTTCCCCACTGACCTGCCGGGTTCTGTGGTGACACAGATCCCCTGTAGAAGGCAGATCCGTCCCTGGCAATAGCCCACACCTGGCTGGCAGCCCCAATGGAGATGGACTTGAAAGGCTGGTCTGTTCCCACGTGGAGCCATGAAGATCCCTGAGAGAGCAGACAGAGAAAGCACTGCCTCTCAAAAACCTGCTTCTCCATATTCAGATGTTCATAAACAGAAATAAAAGAAACTTTGGAGGTTTTTGGTCCATTGATAAACATCATTTCTTTTTTTTCCTTCTTTTTTTTTGTCTTTAGAAGCACTAATAAATTTAGCATAAAATAATACAATAATTATCTTTCTCCAAATGAGAAATTAAGCCAAATATAGCAACCCTAACTCTGGAAAATCTGCATGCTGCAAGCCGCTTTTCAACCCACAACCAGCTCCTATTCATGGAACGTCTGACTTAGTCAGTCATCATTATCACCATATCATATTTCTTGTCATTAATGCCTGCCCTGCTGATAGAAATTACAATCTTCTTTTGACTGAAGTGGTTGTATTTGAAATAAATGCAAATATCTCTCAAACTCTCCACACTAGAAGCCCACATTAGAACTAAAAGAACCTCCACAGTAAAAATAAGTGACAACGTGCTAATGCACCTCTCTGTACTTTGCGTGCATTTGTTATGCAAGCGGAAGAAATGACAATAAGCTTTAATGGTTGCTCTCCAAAGATGTTAAACCAGTTCATTTGGTGTCCGCTTGCATATTATTAATGACTCACAGCAGGCGTCAGGGCGGTGACTCCCAGTCGGCAAAGCACGTCGCCCTTGTTACTGATCGCCCACACAGGAACCATGTCCACGGTGCTCTGAGCTGCACATGGCAGGATGGTCACATCACTTAGTGCGATGGGGGGAACTTCTTGCCAAGGTCCTGTAGTGGTCAGTTTACACTTCCTGCGCATTAAGGCCAAATAAACAGGTGTCCTTGACAACAAATCTCTTCAGTTAAATACCTTCCTGCACATTATTTCAGATTTTCTCCAGAATTTAAAATTCTACAGTAACAAACGTTATATGATTAACACCATAATATATTTTGCTGATTATGGCCCATTTGTCCCAGTCTGATTAAAAAACAAACACAGGGATGGCAACTTTCAGAGTGCTGTGTACCTGCTGAATAAATAGTGCACAGACCAATAAGCCAGTGATGCTTTTTATAGTACCTTGCCCATCGCCTACGACGCACAAAGTCCTTCATCGTTTTATAGCCATGATATGACCTGCACAGACACATGGGGAAGCGAAAGAATGAATTAAAGGAAAGATAAATAAATCAAGATCATAGTTTGAACCAAGTGAAGCAGCAGGTGGGGTTTCAGGAACAGCGTATGAAACCTACGCTGGAAAATCAGCTGCATACTGCCAGCCTTCTCTGTCCGTCCCGCCAGACACGCTGTAGTCGATAGCCCATTCTGACACCTGAAAACAGCAAACAGGGGAAGTGAAACACTCAACGCACCTGCAGGTCTGGCCACACCCCTTATCTGTGATATATTTAAGAAAAGATAGTAGTATTTTTCAAACTAATGGTTAGAAGGCAAGAATAGCAGCTACTGTAATTATCACAGAGAAGGTTACAGATCAACACGGGGAATCTCCCACTGTGGGTGTGTTTGCCTACCCATGTCCACTGAGGGGAGGGAGGTTTTGTATTTGCTTTGGTGCACTCGTGTAGCCCTGAAGCATCACTCCACATGTAGCGGTCTGTTGGTAAGCCTCTAAAAGAAAGAATAGCAACGTTCAATGACAGAAAACACACACAAATCAAAACAACATGTGATTCAGCTGACTGTTAAAATATGTTGTCTATTTGTCACATCAGAGTGCAATGGCAAAGTTTTAAATGTTTCCACAATTGCTCGGTTTATGTAAAAATAATAATAATAATAATAAAATAAAATAAAGAAATCTCAAATGGACTTGATGAGATGTTGGTTTTTGGTGTAGCTAGGCAACCTTTCAGTACACTGTTCATCAGCTGGTCTTTGTGGAAACTAGGATCCTGTTTCTTTTCTGGGCTCCGTCTCCCCCCAAAATACAAAAATAAAATAGGAATCACACATATATTAATGTAAAAAAAACCCAACTAAAATCCACTGTTGTAACAGTTAAAGTGGAAGAGAATGGGATCAGAAATTCTCGATTAACTTATTTTTAGTGAAACACCTGCACCTGCTGGTGTTGGCAGGGAGAGACTAAAAAAATGACACCTACCTACTGCAGCTTTAACAAATGTATGAGATCTATTACATTTATTACATGTGAAAATTTCCCCTCTTTACAGTTATATTTGTCTGAGTGCAGAGGAGATAACAGGAGATGGGCTGTTACAGGAGGAGTGCTGGATAGGGCCCTAAAAGAGCATCAACACAGAAGCAGGACTGGTATGAGCACAGGTCCCACTAAAGGATGAAACCGTCACAGAGTCTGTTTTGGGCAGTTTTGCTCAGAAACATGCAACATACATGCACAAAGGAGCAAATACCGGTCCTGCTGCTGGGTTGACGCTCTGTCTCTCTCAAAACATTCTTGCAATTTTACTTATGCGTGTACTATGTTAGACAAGCTGTACTACCGGTGCAATGTAAATGCCAAAAAGCAAAACTAGAGTAAATTCAGTCAGGAGTGATCACATAAAACAAATATGTAGAACTGCCTTCATACATTTGTGCAATCACTAAAATTACAAACATCCTGTTTCGAGTGATGCTAAAAAATTATTTCATGCATTTATTTCCTCTAGGTTGGACTATCGTAATTCATTATTATCATGTTTCTCTGAAATCTCGGTGAAAAGCCTTCAGCTGAATGCTGCAGCGAGAGCACTGACAGGAAGCAGTTAGAATATATTTCTCTCGTACTGGCTTCTCTTCATTGGCTCCCTCTTAAAATCCTTTTCTAAAATTCCGATCTTAGAGACTTCACAGTATCCTAACAGAGCACATCACTCTGAGACTGCTGGCTTACTTGAGTTTTCAAGTAAGCTTTCAGGCCCCTCTTCTGTGCAACCAGGTCCCAGTTTGGATTTGGGAGACAGACACCCTCTCTATTTTCAAGATCAGACTTAAAACGTTCCTTTTAGGTAAAGCTTATAGTTAAGCCTGAACCATAACTTAGTTGCAATAGGCTGTAGTGGGTGAGTATTTCTTCTTCACTTACCTCTTTGTGTTTATATTCGATTGTATTTAACCATTAGTAATCATTAAATTATTTTGTCCCGTCTCCCTCCGCTCACCCCCCAAATGGTCATGGGAACGGCCGCCTCTCCCTGAACTTGATTCTGCTGGAGGTTTCTTCCTGTTAAAAGGGAGTTTTTCCTTCCCATTGTCACCAAGTGATTACTTATAAGGGGTTGTGGGATTGTTGGGTTTATCTCTGTATTACTGTAGGGTTTTTACCATATAAAATAAACCATCTTGAGGTGACTGTTGATGTGAATTTGTGCTACATAAATACAAGTGAATTGAATTGTTGCTTCTCCGGTGCACCTGCTCCTGTACTTGCACCAGCTTAGATTAAATTAATTCTTATGCTTCCTAAAAGGACAGATTGGTATCCCTGGAGTTTAACTGACTTTGTGTTACACAGTGGACATATTGTACAGCTAGGTATTAGACTGGATATTTCTGTGTCCTTGACAAAGCAGAATTAACTCTACAAAACAAATTATCGCATATATTCTGACAACACTTTCCAACAATAAAGCGACAGAAGCTCCACTCTTGCACAGTACCTGTTGGTGTAGCCAGTAACGGGGTTCCACCGCTGATTCTCATAAATGTAAACGCTCTTAACGTCCGTCTGGGTGTAAATATTATCTGTGCTGCTTGCCAATCCCTGGAAGAACCCTCCTCCGTAGCCCCCGGTGTAGATCCAGGCTGTGTGGTCAAAGCCGATCCCCCACACTATCCCAACACTGTTACACTCCACTATATGCAGATGGCCTCCAACCTGCCGCCAGAACCTGCAGAGAGGAAAGAAATATAGCTAAGTGGTTAGAATAGAAAGTCATATATCAGAAGGTTAAAGCCATCAGTCTAGTGACGTGCAGCTCATTCTTACATCTGGTCGCAGGGTGTCGGGTAAGGCACGGCCTCTAGGCCAGGTGAGGGCTCACTGACAAAGATGTCCCCTTTACAGGTAATGGACCAGATGGCCTGTTTGGCGGGAGGACCCTGGATCCCCCTTGCGTCACAGCATGACACACTCAACAATGCCAGCTGAAGAGGACAGAGCAGGCGGAGGGAGGCAAAGATGGAGAAACAAATGACATTTTTAGATGATATACATGAATAAATGCTGCATAGTATTACATTATTACTTTCCACTGTGCTATTTTTTCTTTCCATACCCACCCAATCATGCATTTCCAGCTCTGTGGCAGCCGCTAATCGAATAGGCCACCTCTGTTTGGTCCGCTCAGGAGTATAGATGGCAAAAGTGTGTTTGGAGTCATTTAGCACAGGAACCAGGATGGTAACTTCATTGATAAAGGCATGAAGGTACTGAAAGAAGTGTTAGCAAAGAGAAGTTGAAATATACAGTAAGCCTTCAGTAAGCCAGTCTGCTTTGGTGTTATGTCGCAGCCAGCAGTAAATGATAATCAAAGAAAAGTTAACACATGAAACTTAAGGAAGACACTTTTTTACTAAACAAACGCACACTTCCGTCTAACCTTCTTTTCCTCATAATAGTTGTAATAGATGAACAGGATGCCGTCCTTGTTGCCCTCCGGTCCTGAGAACTGCTCCAAGGCAAAATGAACATCTATCCACTTATGTGGCTTCCAGTCTCTCCACCACTGCATGCTTCCCTTCTTCACCCACACGGACTGCAACAGGATTGCATCAAGTGAACGAATCAAACGACATGCTAATGAAAGAAACGGGTGGTAAAGTGCATGGTTGAGAAGGTACCTGTTCTATGGCTTGTTCATAATGTTTGAAATTATCAATCTCTCTCCTGGTCCGCTCGCTGAGTTGCTCAAAGATTTGTTTTCGCCAAGCTGCCGTCTGGGCTGGACTGACTGACAAACTCATGGACTGGACTGACTGGACTAAGGCTGGATGAATAAAAAGACAAAAATAATGACATCAATGCTGCTTCATTGAAACTGAGCATAAGCACTGACTTATCATCCTTTTATACAAGTTACATGTTACTTAAAGTTACATAAAAATCTAAACGTTCAATCACCGGTGAGTTAGCTCACTGAACTCACATGCAGTGTTCACAGAGTTAAACCAGCTGAGCTGGGAGTGACTGTCCACAGAGCAGCCTCCTCCACTGACCCAGGCCCACAGAGGGTGCTCGTCTCCACCATAAGGATCCTCCATGGCAAGGGTGTAAGTGGCTACTGAGGACAAGCTGCAGGTGTCAGCTGAGTCCAGCACTGCTCCAGTTTGAGCCTGCTGGCTCTGTGCCTCCTCCAGATCCACATTACTCCACTGGGTATCAAGAGGGCTGGCAGACTGGCTAGGAGAGAGAGCAACACCAGCACAGGGGGCTTTGGCATCTTCTTCGTGTGAGATGGTGTCCTCCTCTAGGACAGTGGGAGTGGCTTTTCCAACATCTCTCGAGGTCTTCCCCGATTCTCGATCGGAGACGAGTTCAGAGATGAAGCTGTCGCTGGTGACCTTGGGGATACGGGGTTTGGGAGTGTCAGTGGGCGGGTCAGATGGGGCATCCACAAAGGTATCCGGGGAGGTGGAGGTGACCAGGCAACCGGGCCCATCTGCAGATCCTTTCTCTAGGTCTGATTCTGCATCACTTGCTACTGACGGAGCACGCACCTCACCACAGAAAAAACATCCGGCACTGAGAAACACAGACAGAGAGAGAATTAACTTTATTATTACATTTTTAAAAAGCTAACTAGAGTGTGTGTGCTCTGAGGCGCATCCACCTCTGCAGGCTGTTTGCGCTGGCGCTGGAGTGGGATCGGTCTCCGTCTCGGGGAACGGTAATAGCCTTCCAAGTTTTCCCACTCAGCTCACTTGAGGTCACGCCTTGTCTGAAGTACACAGCTCGGTCCTCAGAGCTGATAGCCCACACCTATGAACACCAGCAACTTTCAGAAAACCTCAGCATGACTGCATCACTTGCAAACATGCAGTAATAAAGCCATGTAGCAGTCCTTATAAGATTCCCAGCAGTTACACTGAGGACACACTGAATCACCTGGTCGTTCTGTCCTACGTTGATCATGATCATTTCTCCAACCATGCTGATCCAGCCGGAGCCACACGGGTTATGAGAATTCACGCCACGCCTGAACCACACCTGGTAAAGCAGGAGTGTAGAGTGAGAGGTATTCTGAAGACATCGCAGGTTTAATCCCTGCAGTTTTAACAACAAGCTGTTACAAGCCTGTTTAACTATGTTTAGACATTTTTCATGTTGTGTCAGTCACAGTGTTGAAATTAGGAGTGAACTGTGAAGTGCCAACACGGATTATTAAAGTAAAAGATTGGCAGAGCAGCTCCTAATATTTGTTTCTGTTCTTTTACTTCGCATTTGTTGGTCTTTATGCTCCATTTACTGAGCTGAGGAAAGAAATAAATCTTCATTATAAATAAATAAGTGAAACATTTGAAAGCTTTAGCTTGGTCACACTGCCAACTTTGCACATTCAGCTAGTGCAAACTGACAAACAGAATTAGCCACTGACACAGGAAAATGCTAAATCTTGGAAGTACTTCCACTGATTAAAAGCAGATTTATTTTTTAACGTGATTGCAGCACTTTCTTACTTTATTGTCCTTCGTCACAACCCAGACTACGTTGTTTCCCACGGCTACGTGTGTAGCTCCCACATCAGAGCTGGGAGACTCCACTATTGCCCAAGAGGCACCTGGATTGCAGGAAATATTAATTCTCAAACATTTACTCAGAAACACTACGTCACCCTCTCATCAGTGAGCCTATCTGTACCTTTAGGGCAGTCTCTGCTTATGCCCTCCCTGACAATGAGCTGCCCCTCCCAGAGCACAGCCCAGACCAGGTCTGCTGGGCCACAGCTGATCTGGACCACCTCTCCAGGTAGAAGCACCTCCTCCCATGAAGCGCCCTCAGGATTATGGTGATAGATTCCCTCTCTAAACCACACCTGAACAGAGACAAAGACAGATTCCGAAAATTAAGAGCTGCTATCAAACAATTTTGGTGTGACACGAATGTATGTGTGAGACAGGATCATTTTAAAGTAGTTAGCATGCTGCTAATGTCTAACTCTGCTTTTAATAGCAAATGATTTGAAGCATACACAGTTAATAAACACAAATTACTTCAACAGTCAAGAAATTCTCAATCTGAGCATATAGCAGCATAATAACATTGCCACTGATACCTAAAACAAGGTAGGTGCTGCCCTGTATATATAAATCTATACCTTGCCCTGCAGGGATACAGCCCACAGACACAGACGGCCCCTGGGTTCCTCACTAATCTCCCAACCTCCACAGCTGATGTCGCTGAAGGGATCTGGTAGAGTTGTGTGCTGTGAGGGGATCTGCCATGCACACAAGGAAAACAAGAACTTAAAATGCACATTCACCCATCAGCACTCATTACATGCATATGTTATGCAGTAACACCCACCTTAGCCCAGGTGTCCATTGCTTTGTACTTCCTGTAGCGGAGCCATCGCCTGCGACGGACACAGGAGTTCCACTTCTTGTCTTTAGTATAGGTGGCAGGGAAATCGATGGCATAGGTCCATCCCTGGAAACACAAACATCTGAACAGGTCACACCAGAGAAAGGAAAAAAGGGCAGTAATTGAAGCAGACACGCATTTTTTAAACTCACCCCTTTCTCTGTGGGATCTCCCTCAAAGTTTTCATCCACATACCAGTCACCCTCCCACTCCCAGCTGCTGGAGGGCAGCAGGAAGCTGTCCAGAGGTTGGTGCTGCAGACCTGTGACGTCGCTCCACTGCCAGCGGTCGCTTGGCAGCAAACGTTCAGAGAAACCGTCTACGGGATTCCAACGCTGACAAAAAGTTGGGCAGAGAAAGTGAACTGCGTTAAAGCCGGTGGTGTTGCCTTTTATTTCATATTAAGGGAAAACAAGAGCACTTTTAGTGAGATATCCCATGAAGATGTAGCCACAAGAATGAAAATGACTGAGTGTCGACCTAATGGGGATAATCTGAAAGAGCAGTGTTAAAAAAAGGTTTCGTGATCTTGCACTGTGAGAATTTTTTCCCATTAAAAACTGGTTTAGGATGCTTCTAAGGTTCACTTGTTAAAGCACGTAGCCTAATGGCTTGTGGATTTAGCAACAGAGAAGTGGGACTCTGCCATATGAGGATGCTGAACATATAATGGGGAACTTTAACTTTCAATTTTACTTGTGCAATAATAATAAAAAGAAAATGTATTACAAACTTGCTTAAAGACAGACAAATAATGTGGGTTCCTTATTACATATTTCTTGGCTTTTACAAGAACTTATTTTAATGTAATTACAGTCATTAAAGAATGACAGCCCCCAACTAGTCACAGAGACCCACTTGATTTTCATAGGTCTCCTCTTGGTAGCGGATGGACAGGTCGGAAGCGTGAACGTTCAGGTAGATGTTGTTGTCGCAGGCGATGCCCCAGCAGCACTGCTGTGCCGCCGTGACCCGCTTGAACTCCATCTGGGCATCGCGGCACTGATCCCACTGCTGCCCCGCCGTGGACAGGCCGTAGACCCGCCCGTAGACGTCCACAGCCCACAGCAGTGAGACGGGCATGGCTGCACCTGGAACCTGACGAAGAAAATGGGTTAATGCTGATAATGTGGCTTTGAAATTACGTTGTACAATTTCCCAGAATGAATGGCTATAACACTGGGACGTGTACCACAACATTTGGCATCAGCTGCTGTGTAAATATGCTGAAGTATGTGTTTAAAAACACTGGGCCTCATAAAAATGTTTTGGACATGGCAAAAATAAGCAAAATTGGCTCAGAGATAGGGTTGGACACTTTAAGCAGATCAGTAAAAACTCAATTTGAATCCTTCACAGTTGGTCCATGCGTGGACTTGTACGTGGAGCCGGCAGTCTAGAACTCCCACTTCCTGGCCGTCTCCTCTAGCTCTCTTGGGAGACACCATGGTGTTCCGATGCCAGCATGGGATTTGTCCCTCCCTTTTAGACATGTGTGAAACACCGTCCTAGTCAGATGGTTAAAACACCTTAAATCCCCTTGTAAAGGAGTGAGTTCCTGACACTTTCTCTAAAGCTGAGCCCAGAGACACTTTGGAGGAAACACGTTTCAGCTGCTTCTATCTGCAATCTCATTTTTTCAGTCACTCCAAACCATACGTGGCTATAAATAAAAGCAGGAACATCGATCAGCCAGTAAAACTGACAGTTTTGCTTTCACAGTAAACTGTCTCTTTATCACAACAGATGGATACAGTGATTCTACAATACTGCAGACACTATACCGGTCCATCTGTCTCCCCCACCAATCTCCCCTCACTGTATCGCAGTGCATTATGATTTTATCACAAGTGATTCTTTTCTTACTCAACACTATATCTTATATGAAAAAGTGGGATGGTGTTCTCGAGCAAATCGCAGAGAGCAGCAATGTATGATGTTTGTTTACAAGGCTCTGCTCCCAAGATTCCCTTAGCTTACCATTGCTCCTTGATTGAATTTAAACCAGTACTTACAATGTCAGTTCATGGGACATTTTAACATTGGCTGTACCTCCTGATCAGTCTGAACTTAGAAAACCTGGATTGAAATACTTCACTGCTGATAAATAATGGAAAGAGCTACAAAGAAATTTAAAAATGCAGCTGTACTCTCTGATTTCAGTGGAATATTTTAAATGGTTGCATCTGTCTATCTGCAACTACTTTTGCATATCTTTTTCTTAATATGTGATCATGTCTTTTATTATTTATCTGTCTCAATTTTTGAATGTTTTCTGTACTCAGGCCTCTCGCATTATCCTGCTGTTTCCATGAAAGCATGTACGTGGTCTATAACAATGCTTAGATATGTGTTATGTGTCAAAGTAACATCCACATGGACCCAATGTTGCCCAGCAGAACATTTCTCAAAGCATCAGACTGCCTTAGCCGGCTTGCCTTCTTCCCATAGTCCATCGTCGTATCAGGTGTTCCCCAGCAAAACACCCACATGCACCTGGCCGTCCACATGATATCAAATAAACATGATTCATCAGATTAGGCACATCTTTTGTGGCTCACATGCTCACTGGTGGTGCTTTCAGGCGTAGACAGGGGTCAGCATGGGCACCCTGACTGGTCTGCAGCTATGGAGCCCCATATGCAACAAACTGTGATGGACTCGATTTTGTTTGTTTGCTTCCCCATTTTTATTGCTTCTAACATGTCAACTATGAGGACAAAATGTTCACTTGCTCCCTAGCATACCCACCCACCCACTAACAGGTGCCATAATGAAGAGATAATCAGAGTTATTCACTTCACCTGTCAGTGGTCAGAATGTCATGCTTGATTAGTATAAATATATTTTTCTTGACCACTGCATATCAAGCAAAGCATACTACATAATTTAAAATGAGCAGGAGCCTGAAGACATAACCCACCAACAGTACAGAAGGAAAAAGCAGGCCACAATTATACACAAATATGAACAAAGTGTGTGTGGAAAATAGGGAGATAAGGGCCAAATGGCCTCCTTAGAGAACAGTTGTTTACCCATCTGTAAACTAGTTGTTTGGATCACGCGCTGTAGTGGCGATGACCTTTGCACTGTGTTGCTCGATGTCTTCTCAGCGCAATTTGCTGACCCACATTTAACACACTATACGTGTGGCATTTGTAATAACCAAGCTTGTATGTGAAATGTACACAGATGACAGAGTGGGCTCTGGGCTAGCTAAGTAGGAGCCAACTGTTTCACAGCATCTCGTAACAAGTAGGGACGCTGCTGCTGCTACAAGGCGTATCCTGTCACTCACAGCTGTACATGCAGCACACACCAGGTTGATGGTAACAATAAAATACATAAACATATCACACACACACACACACACGTTTGAAGCGACTGCGCTTGTTCACCCGTGGGGCTTACTACCAAGTAAAGTACGTAGCTACCTATTAGCAACGGTGTAAGATTAGCTTGAAATATTGGACTATTTTCTGTAGAGGCGACTGACAGGAGAGGGACATGTGAAATGAAATGCCCCCAAACGAAGGTGTGCAGTAAAGCCAGCTCTATGATTTAACGATGCTCAGCTTGTTTTGGTACAGGCTTACGGGCTTAGCCGGATAGAAATAGCAAACTGAAAGAGTTCAAGCAGCCAACCTTGAGCCTCCTCTCATAAAGCGGATGTCGGCGGTGGTGAGAAGTCACAGCTGTTCATTCATCCAGTGGAGATGGATCGTAAGCTGTCCGAATCATTCTGTGTGCCGTAGCTGCTCACTCACGGCAGAAATGATTCAGTTTGAAACAGGAAGTGCTGTTACTTCTGTTCCCACTGGCAGTTTCCGTGGCAGCAGGCGCTTGTAGAGGTGCTGTTTAGCAAACAAGCAGCAGAGGGCGCTGTAAAGCTATAATTCATGTTCAGGCTGTTCAGGAGTAGTACTGTGCAAATATCCCGAGCTCTCTTGTATTTATATTTTGCTTCTAAGGAGCCAGACTTCATTGAGCAACAGTTCTCCAGTCTTTCTTTGGGCATTGGCTGCTTTTTCACTTGTTTTCACCCCAGTCCTTAAGTTATGATTATAATCACTTTCTTTCATTTCAGCTAACAGACAGTTAAATTAGCGAGAAGACAACAGAAAATGAACATTCAGGCTTTATGTTTTATTGAAAAAAAAAAAAAAAAAAAAAGGACTATCGGTCAACACAGTGGCAAGGTACTCGGAAGAAAAGCATGTTTCATTATGGCAGTGTGATGGGTTCACTTACATCAGTGAGTTAATACGATTCAATCAACTGTCTTATGAATCACTTGCTCATCATACAGCTGAACTCAGAAAAGCAAATTCATGGGGGAAAAATTCATTTTCCTCACAAAATAACACTTTGAAGATTTCAAACAATGAGTTATTTTACTTATGCACATTTCAAATGATTGCTGTTAAAGTACATTCTCATTTTGCATAAACTGTGTTGTGCACAGAAGCTACATATAACAACTACAAAACAAACAATGAGGAGTGAAATAATTCCCTTCATCAAAAGGTCATCTTATCCATTTAATATGCAAAAGCAGCAGTCAGGCCTAACAAAAAAAAAAAAAAAAAAAAAAAAAAAAAGTAGCATCCAAGGCTCGGACTGAGCGTGGTGACTGCTGTGTCTGACTTTTGTTTACAGATTTATTAAATATTTCATACAAACTTATTTTATATATAAATACCTTTGTCATTCAAAACTGTGACTTAGTGTTTTTGCCTTTAATCCAATGACAAACCCCTTCTTTCCCAATATCACTCTCCCTTCATTCTCACAACTAAATACCTCGACAAATTTAAAAAACAAACAAAAAAAAAAAAAAAAAAAAACACACTAGTAAAATAACTAGTAAAAAAAAAGAAAGAACTAAAGATACAGATATTTTGGCAAGTCAGGAAGACAACGTGTATGCTTGTCTGTTTCATCAGTATCAGGTAGCAAAGGTTTACATCTGGATCTCATCCTTTTTCATTGAAACAAGCCTGACCGAGTGTCTTACAAAGCAATAAAGAGACCGGTTCATTCCAAAATGAAAACAAAGACTTCATCTACCAAATAGCATATCAGTAACAACAATTTTGTAGACAACAATACCCCATCAGCCTTTTACGACTGAGGAGCAAAAAGCAATCGTCGTTCAACCTGTTTACTTGGAGTAGCTGTGTATGTGCACTTTTTCCTGGTAGTGACAGAGGAAAATCTTCTAGTGGATTTCTCTGGACTGCTTTAAAGACGCATGACTGCAATTCAGTGCAATTTGATTACTTTGATAACAGCCTCACTGTTTACAGTTTTCTGTCTCCGCTCAGTATCAGCAGTCATATTAAGTTCCTGGTAAACAACGTAAAGCAAATACTTTCTAATGGCACTGCAGATCACATGGCGGCTTTCACTGCAAAGCAGCCACAGGAAATGCAACACGTTCACCAATTTAAATGCTACTTTTACTAAAACGATATGGATCAGAGGGAAGTCTAAATGTTCATTTTGTTGTGAATGTTTACTTGTTACACAAACTCAAACCAGAAGAGCACACCAAACACTTTCTTTGTCCACAGTTTTTCCACAATTCCCGCATCTCCAAATGTGGGTTATCGTGTGGTGGCTGATGATAAAACACGCGCTGGTACTGAGGAAAAAAAACTAGCATGCAGGCTAGTGAGATGTTGGGTTGGGGAGATAGTCAGTGTGTCGCAGAGGGGGTTGTATGATTCCAGTACAAGAGTCCCCTGAAGGCATAACAGCGGTGAAGAACCCCCCCACCACCCTAATAAGCTTAGAGTTAGATGAGTGGTGCAGATCTGTCATTTGTGACAGTCGGCTTCAGCTTGACCATGGCAAAGGGGTTCCCTCCTCTGCGGAAAGAAAATGAACAAAGATGTACGAGGTTATTGTCAAATAGAGTTTTAATTAGTCATATGGATATGTGAAAATCTGCCAGCTGTGTCACTCACGCAAGAAAAGGAGCCTTTGGAGTCCCGTTGACTAAAGAAACCTGTTATTAAAGAAAAAGCAGAAGAAATGACTCTTTAACTTCAAGTCACCAAGATGGAAACAACACAAAGTTCAACAGGCATCATTGCAATCTCCAAAAACTGCCTCCAGCTATTAAGAAAGCACTAGTTGTCGGACTAGTTTGATCAGACTTCCCATCAACAGTTGTCCCCCCCCCCCCGCCTTCCTTTGACACATAATTACACCACAGAACTCACTGAACCTGGAATCTAGACAATCTAGAAAGGCTGGCAATTGAAACACTTTTTTTTTTTAACCCCCCTCTCACCTTAGGGTGGTGATAATCTTACTGCCAGCAGAGTGAAAGGTGAGCATGGAAAACGACGAAGTTCAGGAGCAGAAATCTCTGAGCTGCATGCCCCGAGGGCTGCCGTAGTCTCACAATATGTCCCGTGACAAAACGTTTTAAAATGAACCATCAGTGGTTTCCGTTTTTCATGGTAGATCACATCAGCTCATGCAGATAATTTTATTATGTGTATGAGAAGGCCTTTTTTGTTGTCGTTTTTTGTAGGAAACAGACATTACCCATCTTTTCCCCTAGAGAGCAGGCAACACCAGGTGTCAACAAAAAAAATGTGACAGTTCTTAAAGCCACAGACGGGCTTTTAAGGCATTACATTCATCATTCATAGTTTGAAACATCCTGGCTTTTTTGTAGTTCTCAAACTTTTACTTCTGATTAGATGAATCACAAATAAATGAGCACAGATTTGCTTCACAAAGAGAAAACCTCAATCAAATTTGTGTTAAAACAGAATTTCTTCTCCAGTTCAACTGATTATGTCACAAAAAAACCCCACCCTAACCTTGCTTAAAGGTGTCCTGCAATCCCCCCCCTCAAACAGCACAGAATATAATTGTGTCCAAAACAGACTGATCAACTATGATGTAAAGTGACCCCTGACCATTGTGACTGTGCACTGTTAGAATAATGCACAGCTTTTCCTTTGTCACATACCAGGCAATGTACACACCCCCATGGCAACAGCACTTCCTAGCAGTGGATATGGTAAGAAGGAAGGACAATGTGTTCCTTGAGACACTCCTGAGTTGCTTTTGTAGTGGAATACAAACTAACCCCACCTCAAAAAGCCCCAGATCCCAAATGAACTGATCGTTTTTGGGATGTGCTGGAAGAAGTCCCACCTCCCACAATTCACAGGACACCCAGGGGGTTCTATTATTGTAACTGATAGCTAGCTGATGGGGCTGATCTGAACATAAACACTTTTTTGGTGGTAAATTTGTAGCTCCTACATTCTCAAACAGGATGTAAAATTTTGGGGTACGCTGAGCTGGTATTTCCCCCACTGTCGTATATTTCATAGTGAAACCCTGACGCAGCAAACTCAGAGGACAGTACAGACAGTCCAGAACAGAAAGGAAGGTGATGAGAAAGAAGTGTGCCTGGGCTTGCCTGCTGGCTCAACAGATAGTTCATTTCCAGTCAGGCAGCACAGCACAGTCACAAAATTAAATTGAGACTGTACTCTCTCATCTTTTATGCTTCCCTCTGTAACTCTTCTCTAGTCAAGACCTGTCTGGGAGTATTTTACCACCTTTTTCTCCTCTCTGATTTGTTTTACACTTTTCTTCTAGGTACCGCGGTCATGCCTGTATCTGTCAAAATTACAAACAGGCCCCTACTGAATGTGACTTCTCTGAAGATTAAACATACTTCGTGGAAACTATAGTCTTGATAAATATAGCGCATTTCCTTGAACCTTGTTTACAGAACACAGGTGTGCTTCTAGCTGTGCCGTTTCAAGGGCGTGGAGCCGGTGACTGCGCACTAAGGAGATGTTGATAAGACGCGATCAGTTCGACTTAAAGGTTCTGCCTGCATGATGGCATTTATGGTGCATGTGTGGAGTGACGACTCAGCAAGGGCACGTGTCCCATCAGGAAGAAATAACCTTGTGTTAAAATGATGACTAACTCCACAAACTTCAGCCATTAAACTTCGCCAATGAGCAGCAGCCGGGGAGAAATGCATGTCACATTACAGAGCAGCTGCAGGATATTAGCTTTTATAATGTCTCTACAAAGTGCAATGTTTGCTGAAGACTTAAATATATCAAGACTCCCACGCAAACTTTGCAGAAATTCATTTTTGTGAATCACACGGACTCTGGTGGTTCTTTTTCTTTATCTCCAAGTAGCCTAGAGTTTGACATGTGGTTCAGAGTGGTCCAAAGTGGAAGAGAGAACCACAGCCGACCAAGAAAAACAAAACAAAAAAAAAACAAAAAACCTTTCTTTAAATCTGACTGAAATCAGTAACTAAAAACTTGCTTGTGCTTGAGGCACAGCTGTTCTGAACAGCATACCATGTCGTATTTGACAATGCTTTGACAAGTACTGCATTCTGGATTTTTCAGCAGACTAACTCCTTTCTGTTCACAGACTGGGTGTCAAAACTCAACAGAGAGAGGGGAGGGCATGTGTGAGATATGGGGTTGCAGTTAGCTCAGACCTATTTCTAATAGCAAAGAGGGCTGAAGATGACGAGCAGCTACTCTTTTTGCTCCAAGCTTTCAACCGTCACTCTTAGCTGTTCTTTGTGTTGGTGCCTAATATTAAACTTTACAGCATGTTAGTATCTGATGGAACAAGGCCCATCAAAGAAAAGCCCTGAGGGAAGGCGTGATTGGTGCAAACAGACTACTTTTATTGGACTGGAAATCGACATCACCTCCCTGTTTTTAAAAGGTGGCTCAGTGAGACGCTGCTTGAATGGACTTGAATGGCAAAGGCAGGTCTTGCACTAGCTTTCAAGGCACCTGGAAATGATTACTGAATTTGCTGGATAGATCATGATCTCAAGGGGCTGTTTTTTGCCACTGCGGAGTATTTGATCATTTGTATAGGTCTTTTTTCAAAATAAAATTTAAATGAAATATTTTTAAATGCCCAGCATGTCAGCATAACAATATTAGCGCTTAAAGGAGACACATTATGCTCATTTTTCAATAAAGCTGTTTTAGCTTCCCTTGGCTAGCTTTCCTGCAATTGGCTACCTCTCACAAGCAAAAGGTTTCAACAGCAGCTTCTGTGCTCACACCAAGAAATGTGTGAATTAGACCGTATCAAGGATAGCTGCAGCCATACAAAGCCAAGAGCAGAAATGATAATGTGAAAGATTGTTATAAGCAGTGTGAAATACACAGAAAAAAAGTATACTTATTGTTTTACAATGTAATGGAAAACTACAGAGCAGATTCAGAAAAAATGCTGAGTAGCACACTCACTGAACAGCTTCCCTAAATGACAACCCTGATCATCATAATAAATCAATCATTTGGGAAATTGCACAAATTCCATACATGCTTGTTGTGTTACAGCAAAACATCCAGTGTAAAGGCATGTTGTTTATCAGTTTTCTTCTAGAGCACGTGTTCTTGGTAATACCTACAAAACTCAAATTGCTTAACTGCAGCACTATTTCAAAGCATTGCCGCCTAAAGATACGTCATATCAACCCGAATTATCAAAACATGAGGAAAAAAAGATATCAGGTCACGCTCTGGAAATGCTCCTGATACAGCTGATGACAGGTGGTTTACTTAATCGAGTGCTGATACTGACCGTGTTTACTGGCGAAGGCATTGAGAGGATGACTGGGCGGGAGGGGGCGTCGTCGCTGTAGTCTGGTGGTGGCAGCAACACTGTTTCGTCCTCCTCCTCCTCAGTCTCTGGCAGGCTAATCGTACTAAGACGATGCACCGGCGTGCCTAGATTACTACTGAGACACATTACATAAAGCTTCAGTTATCCAACAGCAGCTGTGAAATTTAAAAAAAAAAAAAAAAAAGTTATTGATTCAATGCTTGGCTCTGACACCTCTTACCTATTTGATACCACCGACTCAGTGTAAGTTCGACAATAAGATGAGGGAAACCAGCCCCGCCTGGGAACAGAAGCACATCGTTTCATCTTTGAAAAACGTCAAAATAAAATTACATAACGAGTCATGCAATTTCTTAGCAGTCATCTGGAATCCATCACGATAGAGAATCACCGCAGCAGACAAAACACTTGAATGAAATTCTAACATCAGACACAGAATAGAAGATTTTGTTCACTAAGACTCCAAAGTTGTCTCCAAGTCACGTCTGGAGAAAACGATGGCTTATCAGACCAATGCAGTGGATTTGTTGCTAAGAAACAGAAAGCACTGATTTCTCCCAACACGGCCTCTTCTTGGGGGAAAAAAAGAAAAGGGAAAAAAAAGGCCATTGACTGCATTAAAATCACTTGAAATTAAAAAGGCCGCTTAATGCCACACACAACAAGCAGATAAGGCTCGTGTAAATTCTTTCAAAGTGGGACAAACGCAAACTGAAAGCACTCCATAATCCTGCATGATGAGCCCTAAGTGATCTGGCAAGGATGAATATGAACATAATTATACACAGAAGGAGGGTAATGCTGCTGCAGCCACATATGCAAACACAGCCTGCTGTACATAAACAAGCCTGATCCTTTGTACAAGTGGATGCAAAGCTAACAGGTGCTATGTTTGTCTAGGGGAATAAAAAGCAGGGAGATCTTTCATTTAGCACCTGTGAACATTTTTCCTCCTTCTCTGGAGGTGACACGTAATCACAGCTGCTAAAAAGGTCTGGCTTCATTGGAATTTATAAAAGTTCCAGCTAAAATATTTTCCTTCCTCGTGTTTGGGGAAGGAAAATGTTGTTGTTGTTGTTGTATAATCTACATGAGAAGATGCCTCCCGGTTTGTTTTGGGGTTTTTTGCGTGTTTGCACCCATTTTTCTGCATGTGTACTTGAGTGAGCTAAGATCAGGCTTTACGACTGTCGTGTTGAACATACCAGACATACTCTGTATTTTGAGGCATGTGGTAATAGCACGACAAAGCAGCAAAAGCACAAAAGAGAAACTTATACTGTCAGCTGAGTTACGACTGCTACGTCTTTTTTGTAACGGAAGTATCATTCCTGTCTTAGGTGTACCAACAAGTTAACATTTTTTTTAAAACGCTAAAGCACCCACTGTAGCTAAGATTATGCACTTGACTGGTAGGGACAAGAAAACAGAATTCAGTTGACTGCAATCTGCAATTCACTGACATCTAATGGTGAGATTTTACAAACTGTACCTTTAATGTTTTGATATTGCCTAAAAATTAATAAATAAAGGAATAAATAAAAATAATATTCAACTAGAGGTATTTGGGATTTGTAGACAACAAATCTATTTAGTGAATAAAATGAACGATACCCAGATTACAAAATGTAACTTTAAATGAGATTGTGGAGACTAAGCTCAGGTTTTCTTAGCCGTCAACACAGCCCTGAATACAAAAGCAGATGAAGACTCACTGCTGCGTCTTCTCCAGCTCTCCGTACAACCAGCCGTCCTTCTCGTCCTGGATGAGCAGAGTGATGATGTCGCCTTCATCGAAGCTCAGGAGCGTGTCGTTGTTGCCTGCTGTGTGAGGGAAAATGGTTCTAACCCGGAACTTCTTGCTCACGTTCAGACCAGATGACTGGGATGTAGATCTCGACAGGCTGCCATCTCCAATACTGCCCTGATCTGGAGGCAGAAGAGACTAGAAATGAGACTTTGTCAGATTTCTGTTGAACCGTTGTAAACGAAGTTTTGTTTTGTTTTTTTTAATTTGGGGGAATGGCTAGCTGTTTCTGCAGCTATTTAATGGACAGCTCTGGCATGAGAATGTTTCCTTTACACATATACAGGAAATATGAGCGAGTCTGGCCTATTTTAGACAGAAAAAAAATAAAAATCACACATCATGTAGATAACAAAGTTGATTTAGTCTTCACCAATAAAGATTATATATTTATTTATGCAGTTCACATAAGCCAACTTTACCTGAGCTGTGGTCTGAAGAGGAGTTAAATGGAAATGTGGGCTCTTGATTAAACATGTTGGCAAGAGGGCTGAACTGAGCTTTGAGGGGTGGTGCTGGAGGAGGGCCAGAGTCCACATTGACCTGAAGAGATCACAAAGACTGATTAGCGGATGCATCAATATGACAAAGTGAATTGGCATTATTCAGATCTCAACAGGTCCTTAGTGCTATAATCAAACAGTCACACAGTAAATGGAGTTTATGTTCTTCCTCCGTGCGAAGCACTAAACAGCTGTTGCCTCACTGGACCTTAACACCACACAACAGCAACAACACATCTGAGAATTCCTGCTGATAACAATCACCCATGTCTTACTCCTTTACACAACAGCTTTCATCTGATACAACAGATTTCATTACTTTAACAAGATAAACTACAACACAACAACTTGAGAAGATAAAAACCCCGCAGGGCCAGTCTTTTACAAATGCTTTGTTCTCCTTATGCACTACAGCATGCTCTATCCTCAGTTTTAATCTAAACTACCCCCATGGTACGATGAGAATATGTGATAGAACAAGGTAATACATGACAGAAGAATGCTTAACATCTACAGATTTCACACTTACAAATCAAATAATAAAATCAAACTAACCCTGTTACAGTGATCAACCAGCGGTGATTGTTGTGGAACGACGGACAGCCCTTCTATCATGCTCACCACAGAGTCTGGCACCTTGGTGATGTCGCTGCACTTTTCCTGCCAGGTGGGGATCTTCACCGACAGTATTTCTTTGGCCTGGAAGCACCAGAGAATGAGAGCAAGTTAAATGATCCATTATAGAAGGTGTGATGCGGCTGTGCTGGATGTTCATCTCCGTCCTTGCTTACGTTCTCATAGAAGTTGCTAATTTGACCGGAGAACATGCAGTGTTTGTCCGCCAGGAAACAGAAGCGTCGCTTTTCTTCCAGCAAAGCCTCTCTGCAGCCGTCAGCAATGAACTTCTGCATGTCCATCTGGCGTGATGAGATAGTCTGCAAGTACTGCAGAAGGTGGTCACAGGACAAGAGGTTACAGAATAGGGTGAATAACAACAATTTAATCTGTGCTTCATCGGGTTCATTAAATGCATTGATGAGCTTATAGTTAAGAGGATCTATTTAGCCAATTTTCAGCTTCATAGTTTTGTTTGGCTGTATTAGAGTAGCTTTGCATGAGTCACAGTTCAAAATGATCTTTATCTCAGTTCAAAAAATGTCAGAAGAAAGACTATGACAAACAAAAGGGTTTAACCACATGTGGGTGGAGCTATTAACTTAATTACTATCATTAATATTGATGTCCATTTATTTATTCTATTTTGTAGTTTATTTATTGCAGTATTAATATAGGTCCATTTAATTAAGTATTTTTGCAATTTTTTAACATGCATTATCCCTTTTGTTTTTTAAACTTTGCATTTATATATACACATATATATTCAGTCACATCTGTATCAGGCCATAATTGCAACATAAATAAAATCCTCTTTTAAATGAGTAAGGTGACTATTGAAAATACTTGCTGGTTATTTTATTTTATTTAATTCTTTGCTACCAGGTGCCAACGCTTCTGATGGGGGGGGACTTTTGTTGCTTTAACACCCAAGACTGGGAAAACTGACTCTTGATGGCTCCCTATGAGCAAAAGCTGTTTGGGTGCTCAGGTTAGATGCACAAATCACGCTCCTAATGAGCTTTGTAGTCAAAGTCCCTGCACTTAGGGACAAGTTTATTTGAGTCTCCTGCTGCTCCTGGATCAATCTTAGCTCAGCGGGAGACCAAATCAGTCTTCCCCTTCCCCACAGAGAGCCTGAGACTGAGTCTACGCGTCACGCCGCACACACGGGCAGCTGGACCCTGACACAAGGCACACTGAACCCTTTAAAATAAACTTCCCAACCTTCACTCCATCCCTTTTTTATTCAACGCCTACTCCCCCAATCTTTTTCATTTCCCCCAGGTTGTCATGGTGATGGTAAAGCAGCCTATCTCTAAGGGCTCTGTCAAAGACCCTCCCCTACTGTCTGGTCTCATTCCCTCTATGTGTGTCTCTCTCTCAGACACAGAATCAAATCTCTTCATTTCCCATTTTCACCACTAAAATTGCCCAGACGTGAGGTGGAAGAGCAGGCCGACAGGGCTGAGCTCATTACTGGCCCCTTACTCAAGCCCTACACATTATTAGAAAGCTGGGCAGTTAGACTCGTCTCGCATGTAGCTCACTGGTGTCATTTTTATCAGATAATGAAAAAGTCCATTCTGTGGAAAGAAAGGCCCCAGTTTCAACCTGGCTTGAGAAACAGGATCAGGCTATCAAGCTCCACCCAGACAACACGGCTGTATTGTATGGGTGTCTTTTAAACAGTGCCATTCAAATGCAAAGATAAACAGAGGACTGATACAGAGTTTAGCAGCAGGAAAACACAACATTTGTAGAGCAAACCTAGAACACTTAGATCTCTTTTGCTCTTTGTTTTTACTCCTTAAAGAATCTCATAATACACAAGTTTTAGACACTATCCATCATAGCAAGGCCAGGAACTCAGTAAAGTCAGAATAAACAGACAGGAGTTACTGATCAGGCTCTGTGCTGTCTGATATAGCTGCTCAACAGTCCTGGGTCTGCTTTATCATGTTTTTCATTTTATGATGATTGAAATGTTTTCAACTTGTGACAGGTCTGGACTGCAGGCATGCAAGTTCCCAGACTCTTCTACTTTTACTATGAAGCCATGCTGTCATTGTAGATCCAGTTTAGCATTAGCATTGTCTTTATACAATGCAGATGAAAAGCACTGTACAGTACCAACTATGAAGCATTATGCTAGCAATAATAATAAAAGCCTTAGTGAGCATATTTGAATAACGATGATAAATTCAGCTACACACTTTCCTTACATTACTGTGGACTTTGAACTGACATTCATTTTAATAATTTTCATTTTTGGTGTTGGTTGTGAACATTTTATTAAAAAGGATCTTCAAATACTTAAATGTAAATAGCTTATACCTGTAGACACTACTGTGGACTCCACTTTAAGTTTCCGTACTTAGATAAATGCATCACACTACGTCGCACAATAAGCATATCAGTCCACTTTTTCCAGAGTGGACTGAAGGTTAAAAAGCCACAGAAATGATTGTTGTTGACATAAGAAAACATAATTACATGATGGAAACTTTCTGAGCAGAATGCAAATAAGAATGATGCAGGGGTAGTATTTATATACCAACACAACACCCACACACACCTGAGTGCATTCAAAGTTAATCAAATTAACTAGTCCATCAGTCAGTAATAACTGGATATTTAAAACAACAGTATTTTGACTGTTTTTGTAGGTTTTTCTAAATGGAATTGTATTTATTTAATCACTGCTTACATTTGTGGTTTACATGAATGAAACTTATTAGTAGACCAATCAGATGTGCTGCATCCAATACAACCTTAATCTCAACAGGGTTTGAATCTGTGCCTGCATGCATGCTTTCCTTTGTACAAAAAATGGGTGTGTGTACCTTCTATGAAAACAGTCATTTAAGCCATATGATTGTTCTATTGTGCACCATGTAAAAACAGGTGAACTGCACGCAGCTTTGACCACGGTGACTTCTTTGATAGTTTTATTACTACATGAAAGGTTTTTAAAATGCCCTTTTATCCCACATAAGTCAAAACATTTGAAGACACCAAGGGTGTTCTTTCTCAAACGCCTGTCATCAGTGGCGCTATTATGTAATACAAAAGAAAAAAAAAAAAAAATAACTGAAAAGCAAACATGGAATTTCATTCCAATGAGTTGCCCTAATATTACAGGCAAACTAATCCCTATCACGAGAAGCCTTGGCCTCAATTCATTACCCTGTCAAATAAATGTTATACTAGTCATCCAGTCTTCACAGCCAGCCGAGTGTCAGCATTCAAACTCCACATACTTTAAAAAACATCCAAAGTATTAGCACACAGTCGCCTTTTAATGTTCAGGAAAGATTGGAGCTGGTTTTGTTTCAAGCTCACCTCGTTCTCTCTGAGGTCATATTTGGATGAGTGCTTTCCCTGGCTTTTCCTCCTGAGCTTCTTCAGGTCTGTCTGAGAACGGTCTAGGGATTCCTGTTTCACCTTGTGCTCTGACTGATAGCGCTTGAAGGTGGCCTGCAGGAGTCATTTAACAAGAGGAAAACAGGCATTTCACTACACAAACAAGAAGAACTAAACCATCATCAATGCTTCCCTTAGGGACGCTTAGCTTCCATGAAATATAGTTACATAAACAAGATGTATGCAAGAGGAAACTTCTGGAAAAAAGAAGAAGTAGAAATGCCTAAAACTGCATTTGCTGAAATAATCAATTTAGTTAGCTCCAAAAGTGATCTTTCCAACAGAACTCAACATGTGGTATAAAATTCTTTTTATACCAGCCGTTCTTTTTAACTTCCAACTAAAGCTTTAATTGTAATAAAAGCTTAATGTTGTGTACTATTAGAGTGTGGCCACATTAAGTACATGTAGACCTCTTGACAGGTGCTTGTCGCTAGTAGCTTCCTGCTGGGCTTCTCCTCAGATCATTAGAACCACTGAACTCTCGACTTGTGTTGGTGATTTTGGAAGATTTGTAATGCAGTTATTATATACAAATATGCCTTGCACTGTGGTTATTTGTACTACTAGACCATCCAAGCTTAAACTCTGGTACACATTTCTGATAACATAGCAATCTACCCTGTGTTCCAAACTACTGGTTATGATCAAAATGCTAAAATTAAGGGTTCAAAATGTGATATCTAAAAATACTTGTTGATGTCAGGGTCGCCATGCCCATCTTTCATACTGTGACTGTGTTTGGATTAGAGACAGAAAAACGCTGTTTTCTCTATGGAGACACTTACGTTCATGTATTTGACATCCATCTCTGTCTTCTTCTCCAGCTCGATAATAACATCTCTGTGGAATCTCTTGAACTGCAGATAGGAAACATCACGAATTTGTTGATACATACATCAAAGTTACAGTTCAGTTCAGTCACATCACTCGTTGTGTACAGTAAGCATGGAGTGATCTTCTGGAATATTTGATAATGGCTTCAGTTGTTGACATATTTCATTTGGGAATACTTGTCTTCCGTTTATATGTTGTCACAAGGTATCTGAAGCATTTTACCCTAAGGCACAAGTGTCAAACTCCAGAATCAGAATCAGAAAGGGTTTTATTGCCAAATGTTGAGCAGGTTTACAACATTAGGAAATTGCTGCGGTGCTTCAGTGCAAACATACTGTCATAAATTACGCTTAAATAGACATGAAAATAAAAATAAGAATAAGAATTAAAAGTGCTAAGTAGATAGATATATACATGATATATACATGAGTGCAGGTGGTAATCAGTGCCAAACATGGAATGATGCAGTGAACACAGCGTAGGGTCATGTGATAGTGGCGGGGAACAGTCATATGGTTATTGTTCATGTGTTCAACAGCAGAGGGGAAGAAACTGTTCTTATGGCGAGAGGTTCTGGTGCGAATGGACCGGAGCCTCCTGCCTGAGGGGAGCAGGTCAAACAGACTGTGTCCAGGGTGAGAAGGGTCAGCTGAGATCCGAGCTGCACGCCCCAGTGTCCTGGAGGTGTACAGGTCCTGCAGAGATGGGAGTCTGCAGCCAATCACCTTCTCAGCAGAGCGCACAACACGCTGCAGTCTCTGTTTGTCCCTGATAGTGGCTCCAGCGTACCACACGGTGATGGAGGAGGTGAGGATGGACTCGATGATTGCAGTGTAGAATTGCATCATCGTCCGTGTTGGCAGGTTGAATTTCTTCAGCTGCCTCAGGAAGTACATCCTCTGCTGGGCTTTCTTAATGACGGAGGTGATGGTGGGCTCCCACTTCAGGTCCTGGGTGATGGTGGTACCCAGGAAGCGGAATGAGTCCACAGAGGTGATGGGGGTGTCAGCCCGGATGGTGGTGGTGGTGGGTGGGGGGGTGGGGGGGGGGGTGGGGCTGTGTGCTTCCTGAAGTCCACATTAATCTCCACTGTCTTCTGGGCATTCAGCACCAGGTTGTTGTGGCTGCACCAGGACACCAACCTCCCTCCTGTAGGCAGACTCATCCCCATCCGAGGTGAGTCCAATAACGGTGGTGTCATCTGCAAACTTGATTAGCTTGACAGACTGGTGGGTGGAGGTGCAGCAGTTGGTATACAGGGAGAAGAGCAGAGGAGAAAGAACACAGCCCTGAGGGGAGCCGGTGCTGATGGTCCGGGAGTCCGAGACATTCTTTCCCAGCCTCACATGCTGCTTCCTGTCCGTCAGGAAGTCAGTGATCCACCGGCAGATGGGATCAGGCACATTCATCTGGGAAAGCTTGTCTCGGAGATGGTCTGGAAGGATGGTGTTGAAGGCAGAGCTGAAGTCCACAAACAGGATCCTGGCGTAGGTTCCTGGGGAGTCCAGATGCTGCAGGATTAAGTGTAGGGCCATGTTGATGGCGTCATCTACAGACCTGTTGGCTCTGTATGCAAACTGCAGGGGGTCCAGGAGGGGGGCCGTGAGGGTCTTGAGATGGGAGAGAACTAGGCGCTCAAATGACTTCATGACCACAGATGTCAGAGCCACGGGTCTGTAGTCATTCAGTCCAGTGATCCTAGGTTTCTTGGGGACAGGGATTATGGTGGAGGACTTGAAGCAGGCAGGCACATGACATGCCTGCAGTGAGGAGTTGAAAATGCCAGAAAACACTGGGGCCAGCTCGTTTGCACAGTGTCTGAGGGTGGCAGGAGACACACCGTCTGGGCCGGGAGCTTTTCGAGGATTCAGACTCTTAAACTGCTTCCTCACACTTGCTTCATGAATATGAAGAGTTGTGGTGGGAGGAGGTGGTGTGAAATCCTCTTTTGTGTGGGGTGAGGAGGGGGGTGTTGTAGGTGAAGTGTTTGAAGGTAGTGATGGCTCTATGGAGGGGGGAGAGGTGGGGGAATGAGTGTCCAAAGTGTCTCTATTGTTGGGGCCGTTGGAGGTGTGAAGGCTGCCTGATGGCTCGTCAAAACGGCAGTAAAAGTCATTAAGGGTGTTGGCCAAGAGCAAGTCATCAGTGGAGTGGGGGGTTTTAGGCTTGTAGTTGGTGATATTCCTAAAACCTTTCCACACAGAGGCCGAGTCATTCTCTGAGATCTGCTGCTGCATCTTCTCAGGCCTCGAGGGTCCGTGTCCTGCAGGTTTTAGATGTGTCCTTGATCCAACACAGCTGATTTAAAAGGCTAAATTACCTCCTCAACATGTCTTTAAGTTCTCCAGAGGCCTGGTAATGAACTAATCATTTGATTCAGGTGTGTTGATCCAGGGTGATATCAAAAACCTGCAGGACACCGGCCCTCGAGGCCTGGAGCTCGACACCCCTGCCCTAAGGCGTCAGGTCCGGAAAATAATCATGTGGCTTTTCTACTTTGTCGGCAGTTCTGACACTTTTGCTTACAACGATTTTAAACTCAAAAGTTTGTAGAGGCTTGTGATAGCGAGAGTACAGAGGGAGAAAAAAAAGTTCTGCATTTGTTCACTAACATTTAGAGATAAGCATTTGTGGCCATAAATACTTCTAGCTAGTAATTAATGTAATTACTAGCTTGCTCAGGATAAGGCCAGCACATATTGTGTTTTTGCCCTGCAATACTTCCTTACTTTGTGACTCCGTCTTTGATACTCATATTTTAAAAATGCTATGTGAGAGACTTGACAGTAATTATAAAAATATGACTTCTTCTTTAAAAAGGTACTTACGTTATCTTCCAGGTCATTATGGACCTTCTTCTGGGCTTCTGCAATCTCCATCAGAACCACACCTGAGGAAAAATTCAGGAGAAGATTTAGTATTTCAGTAATTACATCTAATCATTGATTTGTGTATCATGTGGGGTTCCACATGCAATCCTTGGTCCCAAACAAGGTTTGTACATATTTCTAAAAATGATTTACTGACAAAAGGTTTACTGAGCTTTAAAGTTGCTGGCAGAGATTTATTGTTAGAACACCCTTTGACAGAATTATTTTGCTCTACACCCACAAAAAAGTACCTTGTTTTTATTTTTTACTGCTGGTTCTAACTTCATTTACTATAGGGACACAAGAAGGTAGCCGATCATTTAATCAAAATTTGCGCAGCAAATCCTCGAATATTAAATACCATGAATCTTAACCTGTTTCTTTATGAGGGGTAGGAGACAGCATTGGAAACCAGCAGGCACAGATCCGAAAACATAATATCAACAGTTATTACTTTTTCAGAAACTTTGTGTATAAATCCATCGAGCCTGTCATACATTTGTTACAGTCCATATTTTACAGATGACCTCTCGTCTTTCAATATTTGAACAGCTGTCAATAAGTAATCTCCTATGAAACATTCTGGTATTGTGCAGTCGATTACAGAACAGTCTCCATTCACAGACAGGCTAAAGCACAGACCGAGCAGCATATGACATGAAACAATGGGAGTGACTCAATACTGTAAACAGAAGGGGACAACCATAGCTAAGCAGTTTATACTGCTACCTCTATCACAATTGGGTGAAATCTAGAGTCGAGGTTTATTACAGGGCAAAATGCTCTGGTGAAACCGGCAAAACATGCACAGCACACCTCACCCCCCACCCTCTACCTCATTTCTGAACATGTGATAGTCAATGAGGGAAAAGAGCAAAAGTGAATGACCTACATGGATTTCAACACCTTGTGAAGAAAGTGTACAAAGCACAAGCATCAGTTTCACTTTGTCATTTTTAGGCGAAAACAAAAAAATCGCTATAAGTCACCCTGTTCAGCACACTCCACCTTTGAACACCTACTCATATACATTCGATCCAACACCTGACATTCCTCTTTATATGACACCCCCTCCCCAGCTCAGAGCAAACAAACGTAACGATACATAAGTGTACGTCTGTGTCCAGCAGGCAGCATCCAGCTACAACAACATTGCCCTCTGAAGGTCACCAGAACGTACTGGTAAATGCTGCCTTTGTGTTTCGACCCAGGGGTTGGTGGGGGGTGGCCACTGGATGTTGAGCTGATTGCACAGCCTCAACAACAGACCACATGGGGTGGAAGGGGGAGGCTGAGAAAGGCCAGGAGGGGGAGGCGGCGGGGTTCAAAGAGGCCATTGTACACCTGCAAGTTTCACCTTTGGGGTGAACAAGGTGTGAAAGCCTGCCTCAGTGAGGATAAATGCTACAGAAAGTCATCAGAGGGTGCATGAGCCTATCACATGAACAACTGACGGCTGAATCAGAGTTAAGAAAAACAGCACAATGTATGACGTCTGTACTTTTTTCATTTTTTTTTTTTTTTAAGTGCAGGTAAAGAAAAAAAAAAAAAAAGTCTTTATAGCTAGAGTGCCAAAAATGGAATTATGAAAAAGCTGTAACTGACTACATAATTTTAACAGAAAACGGGGCTTTTCAGTTCATCTGAATATCTGTGTCTGAATATCAGTGTAACTTCCCCTCAAATTTTTCAAATGAACAACTCCACGTTCACATTTTTTTTTTTTTTTTTTGCAGGTTAATACAAGTTTGAGAAAAGATCCTTGTGGAAAAAGCACACATGATTCACACCTGTGATTCACTATTATTAATGCCGAACCCCTCATTCAACACCTGCTGAGTCCATGTAGAATTTACTCTAGCCTGTATATTACAGATAAGGTGTCTTACGACACCATTAAATGACCTTTGGATTTTAATCAAACACATGTTGTTTGGAGGATCTGAAGCTTAAACAAAGCAAGAAAAACTATAACCCAACTGCGCTGTAAAACAAAGGCTGAAATGAACCCCTAAAGAGACATTTCTTTGAGATTATGTTAAACTTCAAACAGCACCATGTCTCCACAACTGGCACTATTGAATAACTGCTGATACATCTCAGAGTAGACAAGGCCTTAGACACTGTCAACAGGTGACTCTTTATGAGACGGATATGCCCTGTGCCAACAAAAAAGAAAAGAAAAAAAAAAAAAAATCCCGCCTATGTGGAGTTAGATAAGGAACATGAGGTGATGTTGGCATGGCAAACAGCGGCACTGACTTTTCTAGCATAGACTCTCTTTGTTTGAAAGTTTGATCAAACTAATGTTTCACCCATTCAACGAGTGTACACAGCAATCAACTAGCTCAGGAAGTGTCCCCAGTCATCGGCCATCGTCTCGCAACGCGGTTTGATCACTGAGACACATCACTGGGCTTGTTCCAGCAAGCATGCAGTGTCTGCAGTGAATCATGGCCGCCTCCTGTGTGAATCAGGATCCAAGTTATAAACATCGCAATGAAGGTGGGACAAGGATTGTGTTTGGGGGTTGCCATGGAGGAGCTACTCCCTTAATATCAACATAATGATGTCACTGTAATCAATGATAACGAGAACGATAATGAGAACCGCAATATGCAGTTCATCTATCCAGATGACTACATGAACAAAGTGCAACTGTAGACTACACTAAATGAAGTACGTCTAGTGTTTCACGTGATTTCCCGTCACACTGCCGGCTGGGTGTTGGCATAATCCACCAAGGTAGATTCTTTAGGCACTGCCAGCTGAAGGTTTGCCAGAGATTTCTTTAATGGAAGCCTGATTTCTAGATGATCTCACTCACACACACACACACACACACACACACACACACACACACACACACACACACACACACACACACACACACACACACACACACACACACACACACACACACACACACACACACACACACACACACTTTCTGACCAGATCTCTTCCTTTCCTTTAACACACACTGAGATCTCAAGTAGCAGGAACAGTTCTGAGTTTGACTGCTTCCTCCTGTGTACTTAAAATATTTCGTAGTCTGATTCCCCTAAAATTCTTCAAAGTTCACACGTATGAAGGTGCTTATCTGCTTAGTGCATTATGGATTGAATCTTTCAGTCATCATCATCATTTACATAAGGCAATTTTGGGTGTTGATTGTAAGTTTCTATTCAATAACAATCACCCACAGTAACATTTTTTGGTTGAATGTTGTTTAATGGTTTGAGTAGTTACAGTGAATAAATATCTACTTTGTCTGTAGACAATAAATATCAGTGTAAGTTGACTTGACAAAGAGCAATGACTTGCCGTCACATAGAGTACAGAATATCATTTATTAATACCAGAGCCAATAATACCCCGAGCACAATGAGTCTCAATTTTCCTAATAGATCAAATTAAACACCAGCTTCAAAGGACTTCTAAAGGTTAGATGAGGTTAGTTGAGGTTATTACATAAAAAATAATCATCATATGTACAGTATACACAATTGAAGTTTCATATCAAGCACAATGTCAGCTGTTTAGTTTCTCATACACTGTGATATTAGATTTTAAGACTTTAATTTGGATGATTCATTAGTTCAATCACGCCCATGGTTAGACAGTAGGATATATACCATGTCTGCAAATACACGTAAAGAACTTTCAGCCTCAATTTCTCAGCTTAGCCAATCTCTGTATGAGAGTAAGAAAGATAACACAAATAAAATGTTATGTAAAAGTAGTCCAAATGTGATTTTGAGGTGTAGGCTGGTAGATTTTTTTTAACCTCTTGACAGTGTTAGCAATGTTCTCATTTACAGTCTTTAAACTAAACTAAGTTAACGATCTCCGGCTGCTGTATTGTAAATTAATGGCACAGTCACACTAGAATAAAAATAGGACAGCAACCTCCTTGTCTCCAGGGAAGAAGAAGAAATTGGAAAAAAATAATATCCACTGATTGAACTGCACATTTCTACACTTGAGGACAAACAGCTAGTACCTGTGTCAGCTAAATTGCCAGAGAGCCTCTGGGGGACCCCTTTTGAAGGCAAGGCGATTCCACAGGTTACCTGGGATGAAGCAACCTGTCTCCACACAATTGCAGTCTGACTTGGACTGTCTGCAGTCGCTCTCACAGACTGGTAAAGGTTTGCAAGTAAGTGCTGTCTAATTTTTAAACACAGACAGACAGGACGCTCCAATCTCAGTCAGTCTATGCTAATTATCACAACTCATCAGCCATTTGCAATGAGATTGCAAGTTCATTGCACGTGGTCACAACAAATTTAGTCATGCTATACCCAACCATTTCCTCCCAGTTATAGCATATGAATTAAAAGAGGACATCAATCGTTTTGCTCCCAGAACGAAACAAACACATTTTCTCAAGAGATATTAAACTTTTGTTTTACCTCAACTTCTATAATTTTCTGTTATTCCATTATTACTTCACAATCATGATGGCAATGATTTTGATTTTTCAAAATGGGCGTAAATAATGCATCACAGCACCACTATTTTGAGAACAGCGCTTTTAAAACACAGCTGACCTGAAAAAGCCAGGCAAAAAAAAGAAACGCCATCACAGATGATTCTCCACAGGAGAAAAAAAAAATGTTGGTATGTCACCAAAGGAAAGACACAGGTATTACTAATGACTTAAAAATGACTGCTCCTTTTAAGCTGATCAGGTTCCAGGGTCATGGTAAAGTGCACGCTGACTCACCAGCATACCTTTCTGAGACACTTAAAGAAGCTGAACCATCACTCCAGCTAAAACGTGCATCATAAAAATACATTTGATAAGGAGAAACACATTTTTACTCATTAAAGTCCAACACTGCAGGATATTGCAGTTCTAAGTTTGCAACGTGTTTTCTTTTTCTTTTTTGAGGGGCAGGATTTCTTTCAAACAAGATACATTTTTGACTTTTCTGAATCATTTCTGCTTGTTAGTAAAAATAAACCGCTTAATTGCACACTGACTACATAGGCTTTACCGAGTGTCATGTCTAAAGATTAAAGCCATCCTCTGAAACAGCTACAAAAAAGATATTTGAAGTGCCAGAAAGTCTTAGTCACCATAACATTAACCAGCCTCCAGAAGAAATGGTGCCTCTCAAAAGCAGAAACCTGCTACAAAAGCTATCAGCAGGACACACTCAGCAGACTCCCAGCTCTGAATTCTCACTCTCTAAAGTGAAAGAAAAATCATTCTGGCTGACATAACCATTTTTCTATTGCAGACAGTTTACGTCAATATTATTATTTTTTTTTAAATGAACTAAGGCTTGACAAACAGTGCAGAGAAAAGGTGGAAGGGGTGCGGTTCGTGCTATTCATTCGCCTGTAACATTTTCAGCCTTTCGATACCTGCCGCTTTTCAAAGTGGAATAGCTCCCTGTGGAGTCCGGCCGTTTGCTCATGCATAGGCAATTTCAAAATGTAAACCCACTGGATATGACATTCATCAATCAAAAGAAATATTTTTGTAATGACCCGCTGAAATGTAATTTAGGACTAGCAAAAGCAGGCGACAGCTATAGAAGTCTGCAAACCAGCTATGCAGAGACAGACAGCAGTAGTTAGTAGCAGTAGTGCACTGAATGATCACAGATGGAAGGAGATGTGGGACAAAAAGAGTGCATGGCTGAAAAGCTCATTATCCAAGGAACTTACTGATAAAGTGAATTCCCCACAGTGCTGCCTTTTATGAATCCACTAAATGAAATTAAAGGAGTGCAAGAAGAGTGACACAGGTTAAAGGCTTTCACTCATCTGAGCACTTAGTGTTTCTTCAAAAAGAAAAAAAAAAAAAATCTTTTCTTATTACTTTCACATCCATCACAGCAAGAATCTGAGAAATTGAGCAGCACCCAAGTAAAAGCCTCGGGTAGCTTTCAGCAAATACCTGCTAACCTCTGTGACGCACGAGCTTTGTGCCATTCACTGAGGGAGGAAGAGAAAAAAAACAAAACAATCTATGACTACAGAGAAAAGATCTTTACAGGTGTCTGCAGCAGAGAAGTGCAGAGTAATCTATCAGGTGCCTCATTCTGAAGAGTCGTGCTGCTTAGAGTAAATAAAGATTAAACACTCGCATCCTCTTTTTCAGACCGTTTGGAGAGGCAGATGGAGGGATAGGGGGATGAGGATCAGCGGTGGGTAGACGGTCTCCTCTGTCTATCTGCCTGTCTGTCTGTTTGTTCAGCACGTTTGCAACTCTACGTGCTGCAGTGGGTGAGAGAATTCACACCATCATGTCGTCTACGCCAGGCGGTGAAGGAATGGCCACGGAGCCTGGAGTTCAACACTTCACCTGCCATTTCTGCATTCATTCTTATTCAAAGTCGAATTGATTTTTTTTATGACTGAAGTCACATAACGTGATGGGAGTACATACAGATGAATGCACCTAAAGGAAGAATACACAAACCATGTAGTACAAACTCTATTCTTGAGCATTTGTTAACCAGAAGGGGTCTGTTTCTATAAGGCTAGATTTGACTAGAAAGCTCAGAGTCCTCCCATCTGTGACTTTCCACAACGGGAAAGAGAACAAAAAAGAAAGAAAGTAGAATTTAGTGTTCGTAAAGCTGTTTCACTTCAGCGGTTCTGGTATGCTCAGACAATGCTACGTAACACCAACATATTATTAAATGAAGAAATGAAAACTGCTATTGTTCGCTGACAAGAGCGCCTTAACAAACATGGGCAGCATTTCATAACAGCGCAGTATGAGACGTCTCCGATTACATTAAAACATTTCAGCCCTTGTCAGAATGTCAAAATATAAAATTTCCATTGTGTGCGTTGCCACTTTGTAGCTAGATGGGCTGCACTATTCTTTTTCAGTCTATGCTTTTTTTCTGAGTTTTATCCTCAAAATTCAGAAAAAGAAACTGAGCAAGAAAAGTCTGAGAATCTTGTCTGGGAGTGTACTTTAGCATTAAAACGCATTCTTCATCTCTGTGTTTTACCACGACTGCTTTTGTCCTTCACTGAAATTTTTATTTTCTTCTAAAAATACTTTGATTTTTAGTCTAAAATCTTATCAAAGCTTAATAAAGGCTTAAAGGAAAGCAGATTCGATTTAAAATAAGAAAACTTGTTCAGAAATAACAGCGAAGAAATCACAACACAGGAGACAACCACTGTCATCACAATAGTCCTTTACAAAAAAACAACAACAACACACTGACAGAGCATCATCTTTTAACTACCCTGCTCTGATTTCCTGTCACATCACTCTGATTCACAAAAAGGCCGAACTGCAAAGCCCGGCGTTACAGAGTGATGCAGCAGAATACAAAAAGCAACTTAATGAATTGCAATAGCGGGGAATTATGACCCCCCACCCCCGAACAAAGCAGGTCGGCTCCAAATTTCAGCACTAATAGAATAATTGGAGATGACTCAGAGGATGGATGAAAAACAACCTGTACGTGCTCGATGGCAGCCTCAGAGGAGGCTGAAAAGAGAAAGTGCTTCAGTTGGAATGAGAGATAGACAGGACATAATAATGAATTTCTGCTAAGTACCTCACCCCCAGGGTTGAAGCGTTGTTATTTTCAGATGCTTGTATAATTAACTTGCATATTGGGTGATGCAAAGCAGAACGTGTCACTATTACGCTGAAACTGCAGGAAAGAGCATTTTGATACGTGTCCAGCTCACGTAATACTGGCAGGATGTGAGAGAGTTTAGCATCATTTCAAGAGAAACTTCAACCATGTGGAAAATATATGTAAAATGTTTGGGAACAAAGTGGTTTCTTATCAAATGTTGTCAACTTGTACAGGTGTAGGGTTTTTTTTGCACAGCTAGTACAAATAGAGTAATCAAGAGGAAAACAGGAAGTTAGCTTGCCCTTTCCCAAGCTAACAAAAATAAATCTGTCACACTGATATTAATCAAAGCACAAGTGTTAAACTTCAAGTCTGCAAAGTCAATCCATTGCCACAGTACTTTAAACCTACATTCTAGCCACCAGGGGGCGACTTGTCTGGTTGGTAAAAAGAACTTGGCTTGTATATAGATTTATGAGAAAATGAAGTTACTTCGCACTTGATTTATGACATGACTACGCACTTTACTAATGTGTTTAAGGTCTCAGTTACTAATTTTAAGTCTTATTTAATAGAGCACAATGCTTATTTTGAAAAATTATCATTTTGAGCAGCGGCCAGAATCAGCCCTGGGCCTTATGTTTTACAATGTGTTCACAGTAAAATGCATAAATGAAAAAGGACATTTTTTGTGAATTAACACATTAACAGTAATTGTTGTTAATTACAGCACAATCTGGGCAACGAGCTACCAGAAAATGTTTTGTAATTTATTTCATTTATTTCTTACAATTTACTCCTATATAGTATGTATCATGTAGAAAAACTGAGACGTGCACTTCTTTAGCATATATCAAGTCCTCTCTGGGATTAAATGTGCAGTTAAACTACCAGAACACTTAAGATTAAAGTGGGATCCATGTAAAATGTGTTCGACTTCCTCGACTTACATGAATACCCTAACAGGGACAACTGAACAAGGTATGATTCAGGGTACAGGTATTATAATCTGTTAAACAGACATTTTCCGGCTAGTTTCTACTGTAAGAGTACACACTTTCAAGGTCTTTCATGGTGACTGTAAAAATACTCAAACTGAGGCTTCAAAATGGTCTTTCACAAACTAACTGTTGACAACAGCGAGGCACATAACCCTGCTGTAAAGATACAAATTGGTGTTTTTGCACATTAGTAACACAGAATATTTGTGAATTGTTCTTTGGGGTAGCAAAGTGGATTTTGTTGGTTTAGTTTAGTTTTCAAGGTCTATAATAAGCTAATGGCTTCTGGCTATATTCTTACTTTCGTGTAGAGACATTAACTTAAAATTAATTTTAATAAAAGAATTATTCCACGATCTCCAACTAGTCCTTTAATTGTATTTAAACATAAGAGGAAGTTTAGAGTCACATTCTTTTAAAAGCTTCGATCTCACAGCAGAGACATTTCTAGCATGGATATCAGACAGACCCTCTCGAGAGCTCCCACATTGCAGGTAGATTTAAAGTAGACTTGCATAATACTCACCGAGCTCTCTGGAGACTGGAGATACGATAGCAGTTTCTCCGATCTTTGACACTGCATCAAAATAAGCCTTTCCAGCAAGAGCCATTGCTGTGCGGGCAGACAGACAAGACACTGTTAAGCTCCAGACGATTTCCAGGATCATTTATAGCTCTGCTTCGACCATTTAAAAGTGCTGCCAGTGTAAAAACAGCTGAGGTACACCAAAATTCATTGTAGCGGTTACGGACCATTACGGGCTTATGCCCTTTTGTCCCTCATGAGGGTGAAAACTGTGTTTACCTGTGACTGATTTCTCATAGCTCTTTCCGAGGTTGACCAGGTTCCTCAGGCCTGGGTTGAACTGCTCCATTACATTCTGGGGTAAAGAGCAGAGTCTTATTATTGTGGATAAAAGCAAGAAAAAGCAAACAAACAACTTTAACTTTAAGACTTGTTTTCCCCTTTTTGAAAGGTCTCGTCATTAACAATAAAACCCTCATAAGGCTATTTTTGTGGGAGTGGGTGGAGAAGAGAAATCCATGAAAACAAGAGCAAGTGTTTGTGCTGTTGCTCTATAAATATCTCCATGTGAGAACAATAAAACTTTCAATCTTTAACTTGACCCCTCACGTATGCCATGCAACTCCCTCGAAAGAGCGAAGTCCCACACAAAGTCCCAGCTATTTGCAGCACCAACTTCATCACTCTCACCAAACCACCCATCTCCCCCTCCCTCTATTGTAATCTCCCAATAATCAAGCACTGCTCACCCCCTGCCTCTATTCCCCTGGCACACTCTCAATAGAACAATGAAGGGGGGCAGGTATGGCTTTACATGAGTGGGGGGCAGCTGAGAGGAAAAACAGTAAACTACTGTAAACTACAGGTAGGACTAGTTCAGTCTCTTTTTCCCTGCTCCCCAAACCAGAGAGGGCACTTCAAAATGCACCGAAATTCAACCTAACTGTCGTACTTAAACTTTTACTCTAAACTGTTGTCTATTTCTACTTCAGGTCATAGACAGTGAAGGCTCACTGCTTATCACCATTGAGAGGTAGAAGTATAATGTTGATTAGATTAGCCAGGAACAACAAATCAAGATTACACTCAAATTATTGCTCCAGTGATTTCAGATGTTCTGATAAAGCCACAGCAGATTGATTGAGCTGTGAGAAGCTTTAACACTGCTGTGGTTCACTGTGATTTACGAAATTATTTAATAATAGGGAGTGTCCCTGCTGTGGCAGTGGCATTGTTGAATTTTCTTTTCCCCTGGTAAACAACAGAAAGTTTCAGTTGCTCGATCAGTTTCTCTTTTTCCCACCCCCTCACAAAACAGGTCCTTGAAACAAGAGGTAACAAAGGGTAAGGGAAACACTTCATTATTTTATGGTACTTTACCTGTGGTTTACAGCCACTGTTGAAAAGCAACAAAACAGACTCGCCGAACTATAAATTTCTGATTACACCTGAAGTGAACTACATTAAAAAAAAAGCGACCCCTCCCAAAAAATAAAAATAAAACAAAACAGGTATTTCCTTAAATGCTGAATGCATCACTCACCTTAAAAGTACTTTCAGTGAGCTTGCTCACATGCTCCGGATCCCGAGCCATCACGGCAGGTTGTTTCTCAAGAATTTAAAAAATAAAAAAATAAAAAAATATATATATATACACACACAATATAAATAATATATAAAAAAAATAACAACAAAGCGGAGAACAAAAAGACACTTGGTAATCCAGGAGTTGTCTCGGTCCGAGTAATAAATCCCACAGCGAATCCTGCTCCGTGTCTGTACACTGTGCACGCGAGCAAGCTGAAACGCTCGTGCAGCCGGCGGCGGACGAACTGACTGGGACACCGAGAGACTTCCCCGTGCCTTTAGGGGCGAAGAGGGGGGGGGCAGCGCGGAAGGGCGGTGGTGGTGGAGGAGGGTGACGTCACAAGAGGTGTTACACAGGTCAAAGTTCTCCGCTGGTGAGTTAGAAAGCTGTGGGCTGTTGATTCTCAGGGCTGTTAGCGAAAAACACCATAGAAATGTGACGTATTTTGTCAGTGGGTTTTAGATATAATATTGCTTTTGGCCTGGAGAGGGCGCTGCTGTACAATAATTAGTACCGTCACAGTGACGAAGGAAGTTTTGCACCATGAATAAATCGTAGAAGGTTTACTGGAAATCTGTACTTTAACGAGAACTCGTATTATTTCTCAACTCAAACTAGTCTTCTCTTTAAACTTTAGTTAGTCGCGATTTTTAACCTCTAATGCTGAATACACCATCAGTAGCTCTCAACAGGTGAAATGCATCAGAATATTATCTTTGTACATGAAAGGTCAGTGGGTATATTTTTTATGTTATATAATTGTGATTCATCATCAATATCCCATCAACCTATGAGTTCTTAAACGATTGGCTATATGTTTGGGGATTTTAATGAATAATTAGGAAGACCTATCCATCCAAAGCAGTAGTACAAAACACTAGGACTTTATTAGACTCTGAAAAATATAATGAATCACAAGCCTAGTAGTGGTAAATCCGGACTGATTTACAGTTAAAAACACACTGCCATATTTTGACACATACTATATCAATGTTCAGGATCAGCTTGTAAACCTTCAGGTAATGTACATATTATTTAACAATGCAATTTGCACCATTCTCTTGTGTTATGTATCTTTATTTATACACAATATGTCTATAGTTCACAAACCAGCATGCTCTGTTTAAGTACATGCATGTGCTGTTGACATATTTACTCCCCCATGACCCTGAATTGAATTAGTGGAAGAGGATGGATGCATGGAAGTTATAAACATGAATACTAAGAGGTGAATGCAACTGTCACACTCCAGTTGAGTATTCACTTTATGTACAGTTAAGTTCAAAGCAGGTACAATTTATGCTTATTTACACTGAGCCTGCTGCTTTCTCAGTGCTTAAAAATGGTCTAAGATCTCCCACCACACTAACAAGCTTTAAAACTATCTGAACCTTCTGTGACGTAATCACAGCAATCTCAATGCCAGTGAGTTGCAAACCACACCCATCAAGTGAAGCAAGACCTTTAGGATTTTATCTATAAGTTAGTTAAATTACACTAAATAACTGATGTTTTACCCTCATAAAAATGTTAAATGAAAGGTTTATGTATTTGAATATTTAATCATTTAGGAAAATAACCAAGTATGTAATTTGACCAGATTCCATGTAAGAGAGATTTAAAACAACAACAACAAAGAAATAAAGAAAAAAAGAAAATTAACAGTAAACCTAGCCCTGTAACATCCAGTGTGACATATCTCATACGTATATCTCGTACGTCTTTGTGATTTGTTTTTGTAACCCTCTTACAATTGCAAAAAAAGGCCAAATGAAGCAAAAATGATACAAATTAACTTCTCTCTTTAAAAAAAAATGTCAGAAGGTTTGATGAACACTAAAGTTCAAAAAAATAAAAATGAAAATTTTCAGGCAATTATTTCATGCTTCAGTCTTCTTTAGGGTTAACTCAATTTAAGTACTGTCCCAGTAACAAGTCAGTAGTTGTGCAATTTTTGTTGAGCTGATGATAATTTCCAGATCCGATAAACACAGAGATAAACCCACCACATTTAAGAAGTTGTCCCATGTAACTGACAGTAATGTGACCCAGGCCGGAACCACCTACTCAAAAGCCGATTGTTGCTCATCATCCATGTGATTGAAACGCATGGTTATGATTTCAAGCCTTTACGGCTCTTATCTCTGAATCTCACTGACCAGAAGTAACAGCCTTCCATCCTTTCTCCCCAATGTCACTCGACTCCTGTTTTCAGAACGAACTTCATACTGTGAGAGGACGAGCAGATATGGACGGGTAAGTCGAACATCCACCACATTAACATCATTAACTGACACGTTTTCAAACTTTCATACGCGTGCTTCCAGAAAACACATCGTGTGGATGTTGATGCTTCCCATACTGGTTCTCCTGGATGGAACAGAGACTACAGAGTCTTTGATAGATTTCAGTATGTCATCCATTTTCTATCTGTCTCTCTTTTACTGTTCATTCTTCTTGACTCCGCAACTAAATACAGCTTCTCTTTTGACTAGAAAATATTGAAGGGAAGCTTGTTTTCTATCAAATGGAGGGAAATGCCACCTACGTGAGAGACAGAGGTGAACTGGCGTCAGATGTTCCCACAGAGACTATGTTTGAACTCTTTGATCCCCAAAAGAATTTCAGCTCAGCAAAGTTCACCTATACTTGGGACTTAGGGAACGGGTATGATTTCTTACACTTTTAAATATAGATTAAAAAAATGTTAGAGATGATTTTCTTTGTCTCATATTCTTTTTTGATCTTTGATACAGACAAGTGATTAATGGCACTGAGCCGGTTGTCCGCTATTATTACCCAGAATCAGGAAACTACACAATGTGGTTGAAAGTGGGAGCAAATGTGACCAAATATTCACCTCCGGTGACCAAAGTCTACTCCACAGAGGTTCAAGTGCTTGGTTTGTGGCTTTGAATTCATATATGCATTATTATATTCCTGTATAAATTATTTTCAGTCATTTTCAATAGGAAAAGGCAGTCTGCTGTAGGCTGAACATTCCTGGAAAATTTAATTTGAACTGTGACGTGATGACCTGATGTAACTATCAGGATTCATAAGAAAGCAGATTTGGTAGCAATTCTAAGTTAAGGTGGTTTCAAAGTAGTACTTCTTAAACTTGAGGGAGGGAGTTCATGGTGCAGAAGGGGCGTAGATAGAGTAAAATTAAGTTGAATTAATGTGATTTATGTAGGGAAAAATTTCCAAAATGCTATCATCTTGATTTTGTGGTCTTTGTGTGGGGAAACTAGAACACTTCTGTAAAGTTTTCCCACTAAAGAACGAAATGACTAATAGCTAAAACTTATTTGTAGATGCCATCAAGAACATCGAGCTGAAGGGGCCATCAGAATATGAGGTGTCACAGGACGCCAGTCTGATTTTTCATGTTGATGGAAGGTGAGCTGCATTTACCAGGAACATTGCTATATATTAGATCAATGCAAGTTTAAAATAGCGTGAGCCTGAATAGTGCCCTTTCTTTTCCATTCAGCTTTTTATATAATATAATATATAAAGAAAAGCTCCTCAACCCTGTGTGTGTGTGTGTGTGTGTGTGTGTGTGTGTGTGTAGTCCTCCCTTATGGGTTTGCTGGCGTTTTCTCCCCAACTGCATGCCGGACATGACAGAGGGCTGCACGCTGACCATGTTGTATGACAACATGTTGAAACTGAACCTCACCTTCGCCTCTGCTGGCTACCACTGTCTGGACATCAGTGTCCGGAACGAAATCAGTAAGCTGCAGACCTCCTTCAGCCTCTACGTCAGGAGAAACAGTGAGTATCCACCCACAACACCAGCAGAAATACCTGCAGGCATGTAATGCAGACATGTTGCTTTCTGTGACATTAAAGCAGAGGACATAGGGAAGAAGAGAAAGAAAAGACATAAACTGATGTGGCAGCGAAATGCTTTTAGGGCAGAGGATCGTTTAGAGGAAACCTTGTTACAAAATGTGTTGGATAACGTCAAAAAATGCACTGTCATGATATCAGAAAACACAGCTGAAACTCACACGGGAAAAGTGTACGTTCAGTGCTCCCTGCCAGACTTGCTCTGCTGGATTTAATCATTGTTTTTTAACTCAAGCAGTAAACTTTTCACACCCTAACCAAAACCAGAACCTAATCAAAGCCTAACCAAAGCACAGCTGAAAAATACAAAAGAATAAAGAAAGAACAGAAATAAAAGTTAAGAAAGCCGGAAAACTTTGGAAAGCTGGCCCCATTCATCAACATAAGACTGCATCTTCCTAATAGCTTCATTAGTACTACAGAGTACCGAGGAGTCGGGAGATGAATTTATTGGGAAAGTTAGCGGAACCAAGCTACTTGATCATAAATGACACAGAGGAGCTCACGATTCAGCAGCATATTCAGTTTTGAGTGCTGAGAATGGATTCTGCTTAATGACTTCTAAATGCACCTAACAGGAAGGCAACTGACTGCTGCTATAGGTAAACCTGAAGGGCCAACCTGGAAAAAAAGTGGACATCCAAGGTGTTCAGGCCAGCTTTACTAATCTAAAACAAGGGAGGCAGGTTGAAGTTTCACATATGATCAAACCTTAAGACTCCCTAATTACTCCCATAACATTTACAATCTGTTTATGCCGCATGACAAATCACTTCACCCTGTGTAGAAAACCATATTTTTACTGTTCAAAAAGTACAACATGGAACACAAAATGCAAAAGCTGCATTTTCCTCTCTTTGTGGCAGCCTGTAGTAAGAGGTTTCATTTTCGCTTATTAACTCAGAGTTAATTAAAAAGGTTACCGGATAACTAAAGGAATGGGAGACATAAATGAAACAAAAGCACAGCAAATATTTGATATCTTGTCTGTTTTCTTTTCTGAATGAACTAAATGTAAATAAAAACATAATGCAAAGATTTTTAAATCACATATTCCATTCACACTCTAACATACGGATGTTTAAACTGAGAAAACGCTCAATGTTAAGAAAGATATGAGGTGATATTTAACGTTGGCCATCTTCAACACTGTGTAGAGTTCCGTCTTCTTTTAACAACAGTCTGTAAACATCTGGGAATTGATGAGAGCAGCTGCTGGAGCTTTGGGAGAGGAACATTGCTCCATTCTTGCATTGGATTCTAGCTGCTCAACAGTCCTCTACTCTGTTGCATTCTTTATTTCATTATGTGCCAAATGTTTTTAACCAGTGAAAAGTCTTGACTGCAGACAGGCCATTCAGCACCTGTGCTCTTCTACTACAAAGCCATGCTACTGTAAGAGATGCAGTGAGGGTTTAGCACTGTGTTGTTGAATAAGAAACGCCTTCTCCAAAAAAGACACCTTCTGGGTGGATCATATGTTACATACCTTTCAGCACTGATGGTGCCTTTCCAGATGTGCAGCTAACAATTCCATAGGCACTATTGCAGCTCCATCAGAGATGCAGGCTTGAGTGCTGATAACAGGCCAGAAGGTCTCTTTCCTTTTCAGTCCAGAGAACGTGAAATCCATGTTTTACAAAAACAGCTGTCAACTTTAATTTGTATGATGGGCGACACACTGTTGCCTCGCTGTTGCAGTTTAGGACCTTTTGAGTGTGGAGTACGCCTGTTCTCCCTGTGTTTGTCTGGGTTCTGTCCAAGTATTCCAGCTTTCCCCCAGAATACAAAGTTATGCTTGAGTTTAGGCTTACTGATGATTTTAAACTGATCATAGGCATGAATGTGAGTGTGAATGGATGTTTGCCTCTCTTTGTTAGCCAATTAGTCTGTGACAGAGGGGCAACCTGTGTTGGGATGTACCCTGCCTTCTGCCCCATGACAGCTGGGATTGGCTCCAGCCCCCTACAACCCTGAATCAGAGAAGTGAAAGAAAATGGATTTGTCTTATAACGGAACACTTTTTCACTTTGCTTCAGTTCATGTTAAATGGCTCAGAAAAGATGGCAGCGTTTCTTGATTTGACTTAATTTTTACATACGTCGTCTTCATGCATGATAGAGCTTCCTCAGCCCGTCCAATGATCCTGCCTAAAGACAAGATCTGCATTATGCATAGATTTCTCCAGATTCTCACTATCCTTTAAAGATATTGATGATTCAAAATGTTCACAATTTTACATTGAGGAACGTTCCACAATTTCTTGATGCAGTTTTTGCTTACTGGTGAACCGCTATCAACCTAATTAGTTGCAAAATGTTCTTCCAGCGGTTTCTTTTATTACCACTTATTTTTCCATCCGTTTACTGTTCCGGGACTAACTTTTTTGAGATGCTCTGCTGCGATCAAATTCAAAATAAGCCAGTACTTTTTATGAGTTTTATTATGAATAATGTGTGGGTTTATGAGATTTTCAAATCACTGCATTCTATTTTTATTCACATTTTATCCAGCATTGCAACTTTTAACATTTACTAATAAAAATCCTTAAAGCATTTTTGCCTTTTTTTTTTTTTTTTTTTTTTTTTTAACCATTGCTCCTTTAGCTCATAGAAATTGCACAGAAACTGCACTTTAAATGCGTCATAGCTGGTCCAAACGTTTCAGGTTGTAAACACATTGATAAGCATATTTGGACAATGTTCGTAAATTTCAGATGAATACTTTCACATGCTTTACCTTACTGTGAATTTTGAACTGATGTTCATGTCAATTATTTTCCCTTTTAATGCATTTTTCAATGCAATGTTAGTCTTGAAAGTTCTATTAGAAAGATTTTTTAGTAGCCTAAAGTGAACTGCCTGCAGACATCACATGCAAAACCATTTGCAATGTTAATGCTGCTTATTGGTCGTCAGCATCAGAACATATACACCCACACATGCTACTGAACACAATGAAACAAAACTAGACCAGCAACTTTTTTGAAACTGGAGTTGTGAGATGAATTAGCAAGTTTAAGGCCATTTGCAAAGTTCTCTTGGCTCTAAATATGAACTATTTTTGTATTAGTCATCGTGTACCTTCTGCTTTAATAAAGTTTGACTCAATCACAATAAATCTAAATCAACACAGCAAAATATTTTGAAACAAAGGTCAGCTGTGCTGTGTCATGAGGTGTTTCATGTGCTGTTTAGCTGTGTTAGTTCCACAGACACAGATGAAAGAGTGAAAATGGAGGAATCCAAGCGTATCAGAGTAGGCGGGTCCGAACATGTCTGCTGTCCTCAATCGATTCGTTGTTGTGATGTTACTAAAGTTTCTATTGAGCCAAAATTAGCGTCCGCTTCCTACTTACTCAGAAACACAGATTTTCTGGGACAAATTTGGAACTTTTGACTCAGTTTTAGAGTGTGTTGTGCTACTTAATACACAACAGAGTGCCTCACTTTCTTCTATCATTATACCAAACAGGGTCATAAAGCCAGTAAGAAAATTGTACGCTTGCTAAAACCACCATATTCATTTACAATAAAGAGCTAACACAGCATTCTAGCTACAGTGTGTAGCATGGAGAGTAGACTCATAGAATAAGTATATGAGATATAATTGTTTCAATTGCTTATAATTGTTTTTACTGCATCTTTAACAACAGACCCACACTCTGTCTGCTTCTTTCTTCCTTAATTATAGATGGTGCTCAAATTTTCTTCATCCTGTCATGTGCTGCCATTCTTGTGGCAACGTTCTCCTTCATCGCAGTCATCGCCTGTCACCCTCATCTTCACAGCAAACTTAAGGTACACATGTTTGTGGTTCATTAACCACATATTAACAAGATAAAGGCACAATGCAAAACCTTCAAAAACCTTAAGGGCCATATTAGTAAATGATTATAAAATTGTGTACTTCATCAATACTGTGTATCCCACTGGTTAGAGTTTAAGCAAATAGCCTGTTATCCTAGTTTTCAGTAGCTCAATGAGTGCCAGTGATTGCAGTTAATTGCTGTGTATGACCACAAGGAGGCTGCCTATTTCCAGAAATAAATCACACTTGAACAACAACAAACTATAAACCACATAAGCTCAGATATTTGAACCTACTTAACTGTGACACTGCATTTTTATCTAAAAGCAACTTTGAAGCTGGCTGATGTTTTTCTGGTAAATGTCATTTTGCAGATTGCTGCTTCCAGTAATGCCGTATTTCTGAAGAACCAAGAATCTGATGGTCAAAGCTTAATTCTTTTAAAGCTCTCCAACATTGAGAAAGCAGAGAAAGAGCCACTCCTGTTGCAATATGGGACTCAAGGCGGCTCTTAACCAGCACACTGCTTCTCTTTCTGCCCTCTTATTGTGGCTGCATACACATGTGTTTGGCAAAGAAAAATCTAAAACTACTAATAACTGTGACCCTGCATATCTTGCATGTGTGATTATAGATATATTTTGCTAATATGTGCATGATCAAGTAGCTTGATATGGTATTTTGAAAAAAGAAGAAGAAATAAAGTGCCTGTATGTATTTAGAACTATCCTCTAAGCTGGGTTAATTGGTGGTTTCACCGCAAATGTTCAGTAGGCTAATAGGTCAAACACTGCGTTTGTCATAAAATAATGATGGCGATCAACTGATGAGTCACAGAACTCAGGTTGACATTCAAATAAACTCATAAAAAATTAACAGCTCAAGCGCAGGTCATGTTTAAACAATGAGTGTTAATGATCATGCTGTGAATGGATTGGACCACTCATTTATTCCATGTTTTTAATTGATGTATGAATCGAGGCCTTGCGTCGGTGTTACTTTCCAGAAAAACAATTAAATATTTGTTTTGACCTTCATCTTGCACTCCTAAACGCTGAGGCACAGCTGCACAAGATTTCTTTTTTTGCAGAGAGCTAATACTCGACTCTGTCCTATCATGCCTGATGCTCAGGTTCACAATTCAAATGAGCATATTTATCTGAACAACTTCTACTTTGAACTTTACAGAAAGTACATGTGAAGCTCTTTATCTTTTATAAACCTTGTGTTTTGTATCAGTTATATTGACACAATTCAATGTACTATGAATGAATGTTACATTGAAATTTGGGTCATGTCATGAACATGAACTGAATTTCAATAAGGTTGTGGTAGGTAACATGTTTTTGGTGTCACTGGACAGGAAATCAACCTGTTCATCCATTTTCTTTCATCTAACCAATTCAAGAGTTTCTATCACAGCTGTCTTAGGGCAATAGGCAGGCAACACCCTGGACAGGTTGCTAATCTGTCAGCTGCTGCAGTGCTAACACAAAACACATCACTCACGGTCACACCTATGGTCAATTGAGAATCACCAATTAACCTAATGCCATATGTGTCTTTGTACTGTGGGAGAAAGCTAGAGAGAAACTGTCACGGCTGGCGAGGCAGGCCGTGTGGAGGTGAGGTAAGGACCCAAATGCAGGCACTGACGTAGATGCAGAGATTGAGCTTTATTTTGTCAGGTGAACACAATACAGGAGGAACGGAGAAGGGCATACAGATAAACCTAAACTGAGAAAACTAACAAAACTGACCTGAAACTATCATACGGCAGAAACACAGGAAGTCTCGAGGAGACAACACAGACGGAGCAGCAACAAGCAGGAGAAAACACAGGGCTTATATACACACAGGGGCAATCCGGGAATGGGATACAGGAGGTGACAGGCTGACGAGACAAGGACCTTCAAAATAAAACAGGAAATACAACAGGTATGCACAGACACGAGAATTAACACAAGACGCGGGACCAGGCAGGCAGAGAGACAGAACAAAAGGAGCTCGAAATACAAAACAGAAACTAAACCTGAGAACAAGAAATTCCTAACAAGAATGAACCTAAAACATAAGATAATAATCAAAACCAAAACCACTGAGTCCACAGACAGACCATGAGAGTAACCATGTAAACACGGCGAGAAAATGCTAACTCTATACAAAAACACATTTTTCGATACTCTTGAGTGGGTCTTCAAGAATCATTCTCTAGGTTTCTTGAAGGACATTCAAAGCCAGGTCAACACACCTGAATCACATGATTAGTTCGTTACCAGGCCTCTGGAGAACTTCAGGACATGTTGAGGAGCTAATTTAACCATTTAAATCAGCTGTGTTGGTTCAAGGACACATCTAAAACCTGCAGGGACACCGGCCCTCGAGGCCTGGAGTTGCCCACCCCTGTTCAAAGCCCTTCTTTAGCTGTTGGGTGCCTTTTGTTCAGTTCTGTCAAGATGATCCCAGGCTGCTTCAATAATGTTGAGGTCCGGGCTCTGGACTCTGTGCTTCCAACCCATCTTACAGATGGCTGTAGACACTCACTGTTGTACAGCTCTCTGACGTCCTGCATATATATTAATGACAATTTGATCTGTTTCCTTTCTGTATGAATGACTTCTTTACAGCCTTCCAAATGTATCTCTGGGTCCTCTTTTAGGTCTTTGCTCAGTTTTTGTCATATTTTTAAGGACATAACATTTAGTTCTTGATAGTTTACTTTTTCCTTTGTCTTCCACTTATTTGCTTTACCTAGATTTTTAAAATGAGAAAACTGGACAAGTGAAGAACTGCTGCAAAGAAAAGTGGGCCAAACTTCCTAAAAATGTGAGAAAGTCATACAGAAAACCATTACTTCATTAGCTTGTACCAGTGAACCATGTGGTGAGGTATACTTAGTTTAACACACACAGTGCTATTTTATTAAATAAATAAATACCTAATATAATACGTCACATCTTATTCATCTGTCTTTAAGCAGTTGTAGAACCTGGTATGGACCAGATTTGTCACAGCCGAGCAGGCCGGTGTGTTTGAGGTGTGGACAAAAATGCAGACATGGGAGACAAACGAAGTGTAACAAAAAGCGAGCCGTTTGATTGCTATGATGTCAAAACAAGGCAAGGCAAACTGGAGAAAAACTAACCTGGAAACCTAAACTGAGAAAAACTAAAACATGAAAACTGTGACATGAACAGGGCCTGAACTGGAACATGAAAAACTCTAACATGAGATAATCAGGGCGTGAGGACAGAAGGGTAATGAGGGAAGTGGAAACACCTGGGGAGACACAGCTGACACAAATGATCATGACGCCACAGGGAAAAGTAAAACCCTAACACACTAAACATGGAAACACCAGGCCTTTCAAAATAAAACAGGAAGCATGGAGAGACGAAGACGTAATAACACAAGCTTGACAAGATGAAACACACAGACAAGAAACATGACAGACTGGGTAGACATGAAGCACAGGGAGATGCAAGCATGGGCATAACTGAACATTAAACAAAGAGGAGAAGACTAAATAATAGCACAAGAACAAGAACTAGCATTTTTACAATAACGTAAGAAAATCCAAAATAAACTCAAGACACTGGGTCACGGACCCGAACCCTGACAGATTATTTTTGAGTGTGTACTAATGTGCAATATTTTAGAATAAAAAGAGGGTGTACTTTGTTTTTCATATGGCTCTAGACTCAGTCGCCTCCTCTGGCTTTGTTTTTAGGCTTAGCTCACGAGGCTTGAAACAATCACAGGTCTTTCAGGCCAGATCTAGTGAGCATAGCAAATACTTGTTTAAAAAGCAAAGTAGTGATACGGCAGGGTTAGGCAACAAAAGACCTTCACCTGGAAAGGCAGGGTTGAGATGAAAGAAAGGATCGATTCAAATTCAGTAGAAAAACAGGAAGAGTTGTAAAAGTTAACCTTACATAAAGTCTTTGAATCTTTTCTAACTCCTCTGGCATCAGTCACGTTATTTTTATTCAGTTTTTTACCTTGATGGTGTTTAATGATAGTGTGTTCTCTGTTAGAGACGTCAGCATTATTAATTGTGAGTGTTTTGATGAATGCTGGTTGTCAAAGGCACTGCGGGGAGATGCAGATGCTAAGATGAATATCAGGCTGACCTTGAGCTAAAAAAAAAGTTAACGTCTGCAGCTGTTCGCATTTTTTAAGAGAAAAATCTGTCATTAAATTTCAGCTCTGTTATATTCAATCATATCTACTGAAACCAACGTTTGAGGTTTGGATGTGGTAATGTAAACATATGAACATATATGTAATATACATACAGTATGGATCATATCACTGATGTGTAAAAAGATTTTTAATGACTTAATTAGACATGTGGGACTTGCTTTTTGTTTGTTTTTGCTTCTTTTCTTCTCTTTTCAAATTTCAAACTTTGATTCTTTTTTCATCACCATCTTTTTGTAACTTCAAGGTCTGCGTTTTAGCTGCTAGAGTGACCAAAGAGTGAATTGCTAAGTTATAAACTAACACGACGAAGCTTGATTGGCAAGGTGCCATAACTGATATGGATGCATGCACAGATGCAGGCATGGTAAAATACAAAGAAACCAACAGAAAGCAACAAAAAATAAAATAAAATAAAATTCCCCTCTTGTCCCTGCGGGCGGTCTATCCTTCAAGCTCAGGTCCTCTATCAGAGGCCTGGGAGCTTGAGGGTCCATTGCAGTATCTTAGCTTTTCCTAGGACTGCGCTCTTCCAGACAGAGATCTCAGAAGTTGTTCCCGGGATCTGCTGGAGTCACTCCCCTAGCTTGGGGGTCACTGAACCAAGTGCTCCGATTACCACTTAGACCAATGTTACTTCACCCTGCACATCTTCTCGAGCTCTTCTCTGAGCTCTTGTTACTTCTCCACTTTCTCGTGTTCCTTCTTTTTGATGTTGCTGTCATTCGGTATCGCTACATCTATCTCTACGGCTGTCTTCCTCTGCTTGTCTACCACCACTATGTCCGGTTTGTTAGCCATCACCAGATTGTCCGTCTGTATCTGGAAGTCCCACAGGATCTTACCTCAGTCATTCTTGACCACCACTGGGTGCCTCTTCCATTTTGACTTCAGAACTTCCAGGCCATATTCTGCATAGATGTTCCTGTATACTATGCTAGCCACTTATTTATGGAGTTCCATGTATACTCTGCCTGCTAGCATCTTGCATCCTTCTGTTATGTGCTGGATTGTCTCAGGGGCATCTTTACACAGCCTGCACCTGGGGTCTGGCCTGGTGTGGTAGACCGCAGCCTCTATGGATCTTGTACTTGGTTGTTCCTGTGCTGCCATGATTTTTGCCTCTTTGGTGTCTTTCAGCTTCGTCTAGCCACTGGTAGGATTTCTGGATGTCTGCTACTTGCTCTATCTGCCAGTCATACATATCATGCAGGGGCCTGTCCTTCCATGATGGTTCCTCGGCTTGCTCCTCTTCTTTCTTAGGTTTTTGCTGCCTGAGGTATTTACTAAGCACACTGTGAGTTGTGGCAATCTTCCTGATGTACTCACTGTCTAGTGCTCAATTTCTCTGAGCACTGCACAGTCCTGAGAAGATTGGCAGTCCATTATCTGCCAATCTGTTGGCCTTATAACCCCTCCCTGATTGATGGGCAGCAATAGTTGTTTCTACTAGGATCCTTGCTGAAGTTTTTCCTCCTTGGCATTGTGTTACCAAATACCTGAATGCTCCAGAGCAGCGAACTGCAAAAGCTTCTGCTTTCATAGAAATGGCCACACTTTCTGATGATCAGTTAATCAAGTGGATTTGATTAGCAGCATCTGGCTGATACTTACCCTCTTAATTCCCGTGGAAGCAGGAAGGGTGTACTTAGTTTTTACACACTGCTTCTGTGTGTCTATTACATTTTTAAGACCTGCTAAGAACCAGCTTATTTTTATTATGTCCTGAACCTTTAAGGGTTTGCTTTCTTTTGACCAGCCTAAGCTTCTTAAATGCTTACCTCTCCTGAAAACAACCTGTGTGAATTATATAAATTATTCTTCGCTACTAATCCACAAGAGCACAGTTAATATTCCCATCTTCAAAGACCTTTAGAGTATAACAGGTTTTGACAATTCTTGGTTTTGAGAAATGCAAAAAATATTTTTCACCTGTCAAACTTAACCGATTGCTTTGTTTTGCTCAAGCTGGGCGGCTAAGCTAACATATAAAAAGATGGTATTCTATATGATTTCATAATTCTGGATTTTAGTGAAACTTAAACTTAAATAACTCAAATAATGAATGTGTGTCATGTAGTTTCAAGGCTGTGGCAGACTTGTCTAATAGAGAATGTCCATGATGTCACCCCTGACCTTTCTCATCTGTTAAGAGTTGCTAAATCCACCCGGGACATCTGTTGCTGTTTGACTGAAGCCATCAGAGTCTGAACAGCCGTAAGACAGTAAGTCTGTCTTACTCGTGTGACGCCTAACAAACAAGATGGTTTTAAAACTGGCATATAAGATTCATATGATTTTTTTTTAAACAGTCTCACAGAGAGCACTCGTGTTCACTTGTAAATTCATTTTGCAGGAATAATTATCTTTATTTTCCACATTTTCTGTACATGGTAAACATTTGGAAACACTTAGAAAACATTTAATGGCACTTCTATGAAAAGGCCACAGGACAGGGTGGAGAAAGCCTTACAAATGTGCTAAAAACAGACCACATTAAAAAAATACTTATTTTTTCTGGACAGAGACGTTACATAATGGAAAGTTACATTCAAATTTACATTCAAGCACATGTTATAAGGTTTTAATTTTTTTTCACTCTTTGTCATCACAACACAGAAGCTGTGTGTATGTTTTCAAAATGATTCACCATTTCCTGTGATGGAAAAAGCCAGGAAGAGAGAACAGTGATGAGCAGCAGCACTGGTGACAGATATGCATCCCACTTTTGTTTTTCACTACGTAAGCTATAAAATGAAATCAGCAGCATGTCTTACACAGATTTATTTCAATCGCTGATGTGCTTCATCCATCAGTGCCACATGAAATATGGTCTTTGGGTTTTTCTGTTTTTTTTTTTTTTAGTATTATCCCTTTAAAAGAGCCAAACATGTGAGGAGCAGATTGCTGTTGGCTCAGTGCTATTGCCTGGTTAAAGAGGTGGCATAACATTAGCCACCCTTTTAATCTTTCCTCCTACACAGCACGCAACACTCGCTCACATGTTAATGGCAACGTCGGTCTGAACCTTAATGTGTTTGTCATACTACAAGTGTGCTGCACTAGAGTGGATTTTCTTTACTTCAGAGCTTGGAGTGAGTGAGTGAGTGTGTGTGTGTGTGTGTGTGTGTGTGTGTGTGTGTGTGTGTGTGTGTGTGGGGGTCATTTTACGTCTTAGCACCAATACCTACGGGGATTATGTTGCTACAGCTGTTGAAGCCAAGTATCCTAATCGTGATGAAGAAACTGCTGTCACTAAGGAGCGCTCTAATTGCCACTGGAAACCGCAAGCAGAGGTGATTGTGATCAGCCTGGGCGAAACAATAAACACTTAGATGTGTGGCCCTGAAGGCTGGATCACACCAAACGGTCAAAATGTCACAGCTGTAATCTCAAGGGGTCTTTTTCAGAATTGGTTCAGTAATCTCAAAGCTGTAAATGTAAACCAGACTATGAAAAGCATCCAACTATAAAAAATAAAATGAACAAGCTGCCTCACAGTATGAACAGACTACTTAAAATAAAAAAAAGTTGAATGGATGGAAACATTAATAAATCAAATGACAGGCTGAGAGGTTTTTTTAAGCGTTGGGCAACCTCTCCTGGCATATCTCCAAGGGCCGCTTGAACGCTCCCCTCCCGAAAACTTCGACTTTGCTCGCCAGCCAGGAGACGACATTCCCAGGGACGTACGAAGTGCAGTTGGCCATAGACTGGATCTCGACGGGCTTCAGAACGCGATCCCAAATGTTCACCTGACTCAGCTCGCCCACGAAAGCCTGTCCGGCATCAAAGCGCCCGCCCACCACGTCCTGGAAGAGCCATAAACAGCAGGATGTGAATTTAAACCGCATCGACAACAACATCATCAAACGTAATTACCTGTTCCAGTGCGGAGGAAGAGCCAGTCAGTGGGAATGAACTGCTCATTAAACTTTTGTACTGTCTTTTAAAGTACTCTTGGACACGAGGTCAAGTCCTTTATCTGTTTTCTAAGAAATGTGTCATTTTGTAAAGACTTTATGTTTCATAATTTAGTAACACTAACAAATATAAGCAATCACGTGAGAGCATCATGGGTATTCATGTTGATTTGAACTTTAGATTCACGGTTAATATATTTGGTTTTTGTTTGGCTTTTATTGTTCTTCTAGCATTTGTAGTCTTGATTATGTGTTCACTGAATGGTTGAATTCCTGATTTGATTAATTTATTATTTTAACAGAGGTTGAGTTTTTTTTTCTTGTGATATTATTGACTCTTTTCTTCTCTTTTAATTTTCAGTTTTACAGTTGTTTGTTTTTTGGTTCATGCCTTCATTTTTATTCTTTTAGTTCCCGCTGTGTTCCTTTGTTCAGCCCTCTGTGTTTATATAGTCCTGTTTTTCCTATGTCACTTTGGCAAAGCATCTATCATGCTTCCCTGTGTGCCACCTGCTGTGATCTCCTGTGGCTCGCCTTCAGTTATTTAAGCCAGCCTCTGCCTCACATTCAGATTCTCGCTCAATCTCTCTCCCTTGACGGATAAACTGCTTGAGAAACAAAACTTAGGAAACGGATTTTAAAACTGTTGATTTCAAAATGAAAATATGAAAAATACTTAATATTTATTAGTCATATCTGGTAGAAAATTTGTGGTAGACAGATAAGAGTGCAAAGTCCTTAGACAAACAATTCTCCTGACCTTGGTCAAGCTGGTCCTTGTTACAGTTGAAGCACCTTTTCACACCATCTTCACACAATTTTGAGAAGCTTGACCTGAAGCAATCATCTGACACAGTCATCTGTCTGCACTGCAGTTGCAATCCTTGTTAGGTGTAGTCTATAAAGTCCAGTGGTTTTATGTGTTTGCAATCAAGAGTATGATAAAACTACCAAGCTAAATTTCATGAATCTATCGATCGATCCCCAGCTCTGTCTGTCCTGGTCGTTGTGTCCTTGGGCAAGACACTTCACCTACCGCCTACTGGTGATGGCCAGAGGGGCCGATGGCGCGATGTGGCAGCCTCGCTTCTGTCAGTCTGCCCCAGGGCAGCTGTGGCTACAACTGTAGCTGCCTCCACCAGTGTGTGAGAGTGAATGAATAGTGGAATTGTAAAGCGCGTTAAGGGTCTTGAAAAGCGCTATATAAATGCAATCCATTATTATTATTATTAAGATAGAGAACTGACATCGGCTTTGGTGATGTATGTACTCTTCTAGTCTTGAATCTGTATGATGTCAAAGACAGTGGATATACTAAATATGGTCATTTCAGACACACAACTCTGGCTGTGAGAATAGCAGTCCCAACCGATCTACTGTACAGAGTGCAAGGGGCAGCCATTCAGAAGAAAGCTGGCTTAAAAGGAGTCTGGTTATAAAGGGAGAGGAGTAAAAAGGCTCGTCTCAGGTAGAGGAGGAACTGAGGAGTTATTTTGTACTGTGAATCATGCAAAGCTACTCTAACAGAAACCAAGAATATAAATATGGAAGTGGAAATTAGGTTCCCTTCAATCACATAAATATTCTGCATGCTGCTATGTAAACTTTGATTAGCAGTGATTTGGATACCAAATGTTCCCTGCAGAACTGAACAGTAATATGATTTTTTTTTAAACGATAACAGCACTCAAAGACCACAAGCCTCAGCAAACGGCCATTCATGCCTTTTAAAGAGGGATCTGGATGCACACCAAATATTTAATGGCTTCTTCCCTCAACACGAAGTGTCACGAAAATAGACTGGGCAGGTTTTGTGTAAAGCCATTAAAAGGGACACAAACAAACGTCAATAAAAACATGCATTATTACCTGCTTGGCAGAGGTAATAATACATTGATTCATTTAGCGACCTCAGCAGCTGTGGGCAGTGATAGATTCACTGTTGTTTCTGTTAATTGTTTTGTTCTGATAATCAGCCTGGATCTCATTTGTGCCGCTTTAAATCTGGGTAATTTTCTTCTTTCCATCTGCAATTTGCAGAGACACCTCATAAATAGTGCGTCTTATTAGTCGAAGCGCTTGGTACAGCATTTTCAAGTTATTTTCTTCTTGCAGTAATGTGAGCGTGTTGAGTTGAGAGCACATAGCTGCAACACATTCTTTTTTTGACGATGAATCTAAAAATAGACATTCATCAAAGATTTTACTGTATCATTTCACCTGCTCCTGCCCCAGGATGATCACTCCTCCAGGTTTGATGGGGTGCCAGGCTGCCAGGTTGTCACCAGCTCCCAGCTTCTCCCCGTCTTGGTAAGCCTCCCACTGACCATCTCGCGTGGTCCAAGAGATGCAGATGTGGTGCCACCTGCCGTCGCGAACCTCCAGGGGAAGCTGAGCAACCTAGGATCAAAAAGACATTATAATTTTGAAACGTGTGTTTTGGTACAAATATGATTTTTACTAAATCACTATTTCAATCTGATTTAATTACTTGCCTTGTCATTAATGAGAAGCTCAATTGGGTTGTTGCCCCATTCAATCAGCACAATCTCATTTGCTTGCCCTGGTACACCGTAAGAAAAAGGCGTGCCTATGCCAGGGCTGGCGCTGGACTTGATCCACATGCAGAGAGTGAAAGCATACATCTCTGGCAAGCTCTTGGTGATACGGCCATACAGGTAGTTGGTACGCTGGGGCAGGGACAGCTTAAACTGCTCTGGGGATATGAAGTCTCCTCCGCCTGTAATAAGATCGGCAGAAAAGACCCGTGGTGTAAGGAGGGAGAGGTGACCCATGAGGCTAATCTTCTCACCCGTTATTTCACCTTTGGTGATTCATAAGATCATCTTGACTATTCTGAGTGCAGAGGGCAGCAGCCTTTCTCCACTCTTGTAATTTTCCTTTCGTGTGGGACTATTCTCTGTGTAGTCATCCAATCTGTTAAATGGGCTGTATGTCATTGAAACCTATTTATATCTCAAAATAACATTTCCTCTTGATTTGTTCTCTACAGCTATTGTAATGTAAATATGTGAGTTTGTGTTTGGCTGTACCTTTCTCCAACTCATTGATCCTCTCTACCAATGCGTTTAGAGTGCTCTCTGTTTTCAGCCTGTAGGCAGCTGTGGCATTGGACAGCATGCTCTTTTCCGCCTCCAAGGTGCTGACTTTTTTCAGGAGCTGTTTCTCCAGTTCTCCAAGACGTTGCTGCAGCAGATCACGGAGCTCACTGGGGAACGAGGCTCCAGATATGTTGGCCCTCATTTGCTGTTGCTAAGGAAGGATCAACATCACCAGTTATCATAAGCAGGATGTGCACTAAGCCCCCCTGAGAGCTGTGAGCTTCTGTGTGACTGATTGGCAGGTTTACAGATTGAGTTTAAATAAAAGTATTTCAGTCAGTTTTCCTCTCCTGTCAGGAGAATCCACTCATTTATTTTAATGTGGGAGGCACATACTGGGCTTGAAACTGAGTATTTTCATACTGTGTGGTAGTCATGGTAAGACTATAGGAACAAAAGACTCTTCAATTTATTGAAAGCGCAAGAAAAGTGAAGGCAGGTCACACGAGAAATTAACCAGTTAGCTGTATAATCTCTTCCCACATACTGTTTTGATTCTCCACGATAAACTCAGTAACAATTCTTAGAAGTCACGCTCTGCTTTTGTGCGAATCGACAGTTTGTTTTAATCCCCTTAAATCCGTAATCCGTAAGAAAACCAGGTTTTTAGGTTCGGGCTTTGGCACAATGCTTTGCGCAATGACTCTTACCTCAAGGTTTTCCAGTCGGTCCTTGAGCCCCTGCATGGTTTTTCCAAGATTGTCGATAGTTTCATTTGGATCCCCGGGAACGTCCCCCATCGTGTTTTGTTTGTCTTTGCCCCATGTTCCCCCTTTGTCGTACTTTCTATCGGTGGTTGCTGACGCGCACAGAGACAGCTTGGTGGTAAGCTCGTTGATGGTGCCAATCTGTTTGGAAATCGTTTCTTTCTGTTGTAAAATCGTCTCCCTTAGCTGCATGACCGTGTTTCTGAGCTCTTCTTCTTGACCCCCGGCATTTAACTCGGGTAGCAAAGTCACAGGGCAACTGGCATCGCCCGTGAGGGGTATTGCCCGGCAAATGTAGCGCTTTCCATCGTCCGCCTGCCTGTTTGTTAGCTGACCACATCCCAGAGCACAAAAACATAACATCCCGGACAAGAGTGAAAACATACCGGCGGCTTGTGTCGCTCAGAGAGGTCAAGAAAGAGGTGAAAACCTCACAGTTAAATTCTCAGCACTCCAACGCGAGCCCGATGTTGAGTTCAGTGCGTAAAAGTGTACTCCAAACGGGTCTGCGCAAAAAGCATCATGTATAACTATCTTTACAAAGTAGCGACATGATGTCCGACCGGCAAAATCAGGAGTGGAAAATGCGATCAGGGGAGTGTAAGCCCATTAATGTGGCTTGTGATAACGGAACTATTCCTGGCACGAACGGAGCTCACAGTGTGGTGCTGATCAGACAGCTCCTCTCGATAAAGAGGATTACCAAAAGAAGGTGTCTGTGAAAAGTCCTGGATGTGTTGTAGTAGGCTGACGTCACCGAGTATAGGTGAACTGTTTGCTTAAATGATGATTTGTTGAGCTGATTAAGACTCTAAGACTCGAAGTCGTTGTCGGAAATTGATAGGATTGAAAGGTGTGGTCGATTAGAAGGCGTGGTTATTTTCATACGGATGCCTTCCAACACGTTATCATGCTTTATTTTTTACCCGGTTCCCATCCCCAGACATATGTGTGAGCGTGCGCTGTATGTGGTAGAATTTGAGGTATATGGATAATAAACAATAGAATAACTTCAGAACACATTTATGGAAGTCCTGCAATAAAATCAATTTAAAAAAAAATTAAAAAGAAGAAGAATCGATTTGAGTTTGGATGCATAAATTTTTCAAACATTGCACCAACACACGTGGCCTCAAGGCAATTTAGAGACTGAATTGCAGCTGCGAAAAAACATAACAAATGATTCCCAATGCAGGTGAGTCTCTTCAATAAAGCCAACAGTGGAGAAACAGGATGTGGTGGTAAACAATTAGCAACAGTTGCCTGCCTAGTTGCAAAAGGTCAATAAAGCCTGTTGTGCTGACTGGAAGGCCTACCACTGTGCTTTGAAGATGGCATCCAACCATGATCCAAACCACAAAGTCAATCAAAGCTGTTTTACACTAGGGGATGATAAAATGGAAGCAGTGCTGAGCAAAAACTGTTCAATTCTGGGATTTAGAACAGCAGAAATGAAGCTCGTGGAGATTTTGATTTTCTCCAAAGATATGATCAAAGACTTAGATAATTGCATGCAGAGTTGGTAAAAGACTAAACATTTTACAATTATTTTCATGTTAAATAAAATGAAGGCATCGCAAGCTGTCACGTCTGACTCATCACGCTCTCTCATTAGGAAGCACATGAATCAGAGAACTCGTGGCTGTCTTCCAGCCAGATTTGTGAAAAATTCTCATTAAGAGCAACAATTATTGTCACTCTTGGAACTTTAGTTGGAACAATTTTTAATTGCCATGCAAGCTTTAGTATAGTTAGGGGTAACATTACAACATACAGTACATAAGTACGGTTAGATATAGTCAGGTTTCCAACCAAGAGGCAACTTAACGTTCAAAAAATCAACATGGAAGTGAAAACTGTGGAGAAAAAAATAAGTGTGGTACCCGGATTGTTCTATTTTTTTTGTCTAGAACATTTTTTAAATCACTGGGCTTGATCCTCTTCTTTCTTTTCAATAAAACATCTAACACCTCAGACATTTGAACTGTGTCACGGAGGTTTCAACCAGTCCAGACACAGCTTCTTTTTTATAAGGGTTCATAGGCCATAAAAGTTAGAACTCACTGGTTTAATATTATTAAAGCAATTAAAGTTTGATACTTGGCACCTTTCGTAGTTTTAGTTCATGTCAGTGCAAAGCTCAGCAGGACGATGGCCCCAAAACCTTCAGAGAATATTACTGCAAATCTGTTTGATGATTTAAGCAGTAATGGACAGCAGGGACTGACCATCAACGCTGTTAGTTTGCCCATGGGGTTCAGTTGCTTGTGCTCGTGCACACGTCTTGATTAAACACAAACGCTTTAACGCTGACTCTCACTATCTGCTTTGTGTTTACTATAGGATAAAGACATAACTCACCTACCGGCAATGGCCAACAAACTTGGGACGTCAGTGCTGTTACAAAATTATGATTTTCATTAACAAGCATATTCACCGTGGAGGAGATTCTGCTGTGAGTGTTTGCCTGTGTCACAGAGAACATGTCTCTTATTCATACAGACCTCAGGAGTGATTTAAAAAAAAAAGAGTGAATGTCCACGGGCGCTTCAGATGCATGAATAGATTTTTGGGTATTGTTGATGATTCAGAACCAGTCTCAAGGAAAGTGCACTTCTTTCTATGGAAGAAATAATGCAGGGGCGATGCGGCTTCATCATAAGGGCATCACCAGTCGCTGCAGAGCACTGAGAAAAACACATATCTAATGGACAGATGAGTGGTTTTGGAAACCAGTGTGTCATCCACTCTTCCCTCTCAGGATAAAGCCCCCATCAGGGAGAGAAAGAAAAAAAAAAACACTGATGAAACAAACAGGACAGCGCAATAAGCCAGAGACAAACATCTTTTAGCAGATCATTATTACTTAGGGAACATAGAGTGCAAAGGAGAATGAGAAAGTCATATTATATGTCAGATTAACTCTTACATCATATGTGGCATTCAGTGAGAGGGATATCTCATTCTGCAGTCTTTGTGCCAGTGGCTCCAGTCTATGGAAGGAGGAGGAGGAGGAGGGCTGTGAAGGAGGGAATTAAAACCCATTAGCAAAGCTTGTGGGTAGGACACATGCTTGATAGATTATGCAAGATAAATAATGATCATCTTTCAACCAGACTTCATTATTTCCAGAGCTATTAAAACAAGCATTATGAAAAAAAGAAAGAAATCTCAAGTCTTATCCCTACACTGTCATTTGTGAACCACAAAAGCGTGCATGACAGCAACTTAATGTGGTCAAAATGAAAGTCGGGGGCTGTTTTAAAAATGATCATGAAAAGGTTACATGCTCTGATCTCATAGAATAACTGTTTAGCTTGTGACTCGCTTCACAGAGTCAAGAGGATCAATGAACACTGTTAACATTCATTGCAAAATGTATAACTTTTTAAGGTGGCAAAGTATGGGGGCATCTTTAGTTTTTTAAATAGATTTTGCTGGGAAAATGGGAAATAGGTGAAGGGAATACAGGCAAAAACAGAGTTTGTATTATTCAAATGAGCTTGAATGTCTTCCATTGAGAGCATTTCTATTGAGGCTTCAGTGAACAGGTGAGAGTTCAACTGAAGGGCCAGATTGATTTCTCATGTCAGTGTCAGGTCATTGCTGGATTCCCCCCCAGCAATGACCTGGATGGCATCACATTCACTTTACTTTGAGCACTGGTAATTTCAGAACATGGATAGACTCCAGAAACAGCTTCAGTAGGCTGCCATCTTGTGGTTAAAACAGCTCACAATAACTAACAAAAGCAACACAAAGACATGGAACAAATTAGTCAATAAACTTAATTCAGATTAAATATCACTCCATCCCATGGCCAATTAAATACAATTCCGCATACACTAGTGATTAGTTATTAATATTATCTATTGATCTTTTGCTATGTAGAGCAATATACCCCTGGACAACGTTTACTGTCCTCCAGCACTGCTACTGATGCAAAATCTGTTCAACTCTGTGTAAACACATCCCTTAAAACATTATTTTACTAACATTTGAAAGGCATCTACATGTGTGTTGGCTTTCCAAAATGCAAACTCACGACCTGTTATTAATTACAGTAGTTATTTATTGTATTGTATTGTCCCATCAGTATTGTGGAATAGCATGGCAAGCAGGTATCCATATAACTAAAAAAAAAAGCTTCAAATTGCCTATTTGTAAAACGAAGTCATCAGTACAAACTTCTATTTTAAGTCCTCTATTAATGATTGCTTATATTTGAATATATATTGTTTGCACAAAGACCACTTATATTATATTTATTCAAGGTGAAACGTCTGCCCCACTGGGAAGCCTATTACCTCCAGGAACCATGTTACTTAGCCTACTACTTCCTCTACTGTAGAAGCCTAGGAGCCAGAAGACCATCGAAAATGATGGTCTTATAGCTACTGTTTTACACTGTATATTCTTCCGCGGGTACTAGGATAACAGCTTTTCATTTAAAAAATGTATTATTATAGAGCTTAATAACGAATTTGTCACTATTATGCACATATAAATGCTAAACAGATATCATAATACCATATTTCATTGTTAAAAAAGAAGCTATAATATGCATTACGCGGAGAGATATCACACATCGTTGGGCGCAAACGGGAGCGCGAGCACGGCGCATACAGGCGAGGGACAGTTTCCTGTCTGTGGCGTTTGGTAAGTGAAAGATTCGCTCTCTCTTACAAACTTTGGATAAATATAAGCAGTTTTGGGGAGTCTTAGATACTGGTGTTTTGGGGTAGGTTTTAGTTGAAGCAAATGTGCTTTATTTTTTCGTGGCTCTTGTTTATAGTCTCTTTAAAGGAGTTTAATGTTCTGGGATGCGCGAGCGCTTTCTTTCTTTAACGAAACTAGCTTAGCATTGCCGTTCGACAGCTGGTTCTCTAAAATAAATGTGTATAAATTTGTGTTTCATTGAGTAAATCATTAAGATTGCAATGCGTCTTAACAAAACATTGGTTCCGGTTTTATGCCGAAACCCCAAGTTTTTTCATTTAAATTTTCAAACGCTATTAGAGTGCACAGAAATTGTGCTAACTGATGCATAATGATGTCATCACTCTGCGCCCATTTATTGGCATGTTATTTATTATGGACGTTACCGGTTTGTTGGTGGGACGCAGTAGGTTTCCTGTTACAAACTAATTTTACCTGAATGCTCATCAGATACATCTTCTGTTTTTTTTGCATGCAAAGATAAGTAAAGTAATTTATCTCCTCTTGCAGGTAGTGTACATGAGCTCAAAGTGATCGCGTAGACCTGTGCAGACTGCATCCCAGTCTGTCCGTGCTGCCACCATGGCCTTTGTACCCGCGCCCAGTCCCACTGTGGTGGACCAGACCACACTTATGAAGAAGTACCTGCAGTTTGTGGCAGCTCTAACAGATGCGAACACACGTAAGTTCATAAACCTTGCTGTGTATTTTTTGGTGTCAGGTGTTTGAAAAATCTGGAAAAATCTACTTAGTTTTAGAAAATATCTATTTGATTTTGTGAGGATTACTGTTTCAAATGCAGATTTATTGTTTGAATAGCTGCATGTATTTTTAAGCCTCTAAACACATAAATGCCCTTATGGGTTTAAAAGGTTTTATCCAACAGTTAGAGATAAATTGTTGGGATTTAGAGGCATTATCCAATTTAAGTATGGATACTTGGCATACATATTTAACGGTTATTAGGAGGAAGATGTGTGTGCATTAGTTTTTTTTTTATTTATAAAAGTGTTGTGGACGTGTCAGTTGATTTTGGCCTTGTTCACTGATATTTGCCATTAATCAAAAAGAGAGTGACATTTACCAATGACAATAGTTAACGGTAATCAATTTTGCACAAGCTAAATGTTCATAGGTAATGTGATGAGGAGCTGAGCAACTTTAAAAGATTCAGTTATCTTATACGGTGCAGATTTCCTTGATTCCTTGTTTATAAAGAGCGAGATAGATGACATTAACAACAAAACCCTGAAATATCAGTAGCAGTGGCTGTTGGCGAAATTGTTACTTTAAACTTCAGGGTCCACCCAGAATTTTGCAATTAGTATATGAAATAATAAATGTACATATTTTTTGATGGGCAAGGGAATAGTTAATGTGAGAAAGGCACATTTCTTATGCACATTAGTTATTAGATGCAGCTCGTTACTCCTGTTTGGTGTGTCCAAAATTGCTCAGATGAGGTCCCTGTGCTTAGCATGAGCGATGTGATGAGAGCGATATGCTTTAGTCCAGTCAAAGGTACGTATGTGTGGGAGAGTGCTTGTGAGTGTGTGCGTGTGTGTCTGTGTGATTCTTGATGTACCTTTTGATTAGCCTGGACGCTGAAAGTAAAACTGATAAGATCTGAGAGCCCCTGCTGAGCACATGGAGATAACAGTGACACCTGGAACTGTATCATTAGCAAGTTTGATTAATGGTGACACTCTTGTCCTTCAACTTCCAGCTGATGAAACTAAACTGAAGATGATGCAGGAGGTCAGCGAGAACTTTGAGGTGAGTTTGATGAATGTTTCCAATCTGTGATGGAGTAGATTCATTTTCTTTGTCTCTAAAGATAGATTATGGTGGATTTTTGGTAGGTTTTATGGATCTTACTAAAATGTAATTGTGTGAGATTTTGAGTGGTAACTGGAATCCTAACCTTAAAAATGTTGGTATTATAAATGTTGAGAATATTTGCAAAGATGAAAATGCTTTAATACAGGAAACTTTTGGATTTATACTTGTAATCTATTTGTGGCACCATTAGTAATGAGAAGTTATATCTGAGTGGGTTTTGGATGCATGTAGGTAAACAAACCTTGAAAAAGGAAATTTCCAAATAACTGTCTATAACACAGTTTTGTTATTTAAAATTGACTTGCCTTCATATTTGTATTGTAAACAAAGACCCACAGATGGAATATAAAGTAAAGTATTGGTATAGGTAATATTGTCTATTAGCTTGGTAATGCAGGCTACACCAGAAGCCCTATTGGTCATTACCATGGGATGTTAGGTTATCAGATGAGAACTTCTAATGTATTAATGTAAGCCTGCAGAAACACGAAAACGCTTGTAACAAAGTTGTTTTTTTTTTTTTGTACTTGACTATTTCAGAATGTGACCTCTTCACCTCAGTACTCCACCTTCTTAGAACATATCATCCCTCGCTTCCTTACATTTCTTCAGGATGGAGAGGTGCAGTTTCTTCAAGAAAAACCAACACAGGTAACTTTAAAAAGATGTGTTATCTATCTAGATTGGTGTGAGTCTTTAACATACCTGTTGTAAAAGTGTCTGGTTTCTCTTTGTTATAATAGAACTAATATCACATCTTTTTGCTACATAAAGCACCACTTGATTAAATCAACAGGACACGGTTACTGAAATGTTAATCAATGGATAACTGAACTAGACCCATCAATTGGATAGCGGTCTCTGAGCTGTACTGTTAGCTAGCTGCATCTTTTGGTTGTTCTATGTAAACATTAGAAAAAGTCGCTCCTTCAGTGACCCTGAAGATGATGACTTGTGCCTACTTTTCAGTAATTGAGTCATGAGGTTTTGCTTAGAGCACCACAAGGAAAGTGTTTTTTAAATGCAGACATCTCTACAACTGATAACACCAAAGCTAATCAATTCACACCAAAACAATCTACATGGATGAACAGCAAAATGCACAAATTGAGTGACTGAGTTACTTTAACTTATTTCCGTTATATTCAGTAGTGTGCAGAAAAATCTACAGCTAATATCAACAAAGCTTATCACCTGACAGCACAACAGTGTAGAAGGATGAACAGAACTGCAGAACCAGAGAAAGCTGCATGAATTGATTGAGTTACCCAAACTTACTGTTTAGCATGGATTTCCCCCCCTTACAGAGCTGTTAAATGTTTGTGGTACATTAGTCAATGAAATTCATTATAACACATCTAATGAATTTAGTGACAGTTGGATTTAATCAAAGTTGTATTATTGTAGGATATTTACCTTACAATATAAAGCACCTTGAGGCAACTGTTGTGATTTGACGCTATATAAATAAAATTGAACTGAATTGAAATGATATGAGTGTAATGAAGTTTGAATTCTTAATTTAAACGTGATTACCTGTTATTTATTTCATTTTATTTTAATTTTTTAAGCAATTGCGAAAGCTAGTGCTGGAAATCATCCATCGCATTCCAACAAATGAGCACCTTCGTCCCCACACCAAGAACATCCTCTCTGTGATGTTCCGCTTCCTGGAGGTATGAACCCCTGTTTTCTTACAACATCGTGATTTTTATGGTTTTGTACCTGTCAGGTGCTTTAAAATTATATTGTCAATATTCTTACTGTAAATATTTTGCATCTTGATGTTTGATTTTTACCACTCACTGTGAATAGTAGGAATTAGTAATTTATCATATATGTAATTATGCATTGCACACATGAAGTCAGGTGGCTGCTTTTTATGTTTATATTTCCCCCTTTGTTTGTTTTTTTGTTTTTCTAGATTGAAAGTGAGGAAAATGTGCTGATATGCCTTCGCATCATTATTGAGCTACACAAACAGTTCCGGCCTCCAATCTCTCAGGAGGTGAGCATCTTTGTGTTCTGTGTTTAAAGTTTGTTGGGCATTGTAATGACATTTGAGAAAGTGATGATGCTGATATTATGTGTGTCTTCAGTCTGAATTCTTAGTTAACTAATAATCAGTTAAAAAAAACCTGATCATTGGTCATAATGATCGTGGCTCAAGAGTTGGCAGTTCGTCTTGTAATCGGAAGGTTGCCGGAACAGTCTCGGTCATTGTGTCCTTGGGCAAGACACTTCACCCGTTGCCTACTGGTGGTGGTCAGAGGTAGGGCTGCTCAATTAATCGAATTTTAATCTAAATTACGATCTGGGCTTTCAACGATCATTAAAAATGACTGAGCCGATTATTAGCACCTCCCTCGTACTTTACTCTCGCGCTGCTCCGTGTAACAAATCGAGCCACCTCTCTGCGTTTCGAACACGCGTCACATCAATTAAGAGGACCCGAGGGAAGCTCGGAAAGCTAAGCAGAAGTTATTTGGAGAGGAGAGTGACTGCCGTTGGTTAAAAAGAGGTAAAAAAAAAAACAACCTTCAGTGGTGTGGAAACATTATGGGTTCGCGGAGTCAGACGTGGATCAAGTAGACATAGTGTGTAAACTTTGCCTCGTAGCTGCACCACAGAGCAACACTGCAAAGTTCACTAAACATAGATGTTTACATTTTTCATTTATTTTTTATATTGCAAACATTTGCACTGTTATCAGTATTTGCACACTATTTTATATTATTTTTTGACAATCTTTAAAGCCATTATTCAATACATTGTTATTGTTAAATAAATATCGTCAAATAATCGAGATCTCAATTTCAGTGAAAATAATCGTGATTATCATTTTTGCCATAACTGAGCAGCCCTAGTCAGAGGGCCCGGTGGCGCCAGTGTCCGGCAGCCTCGCCTCTGTCAGTGCGCCCCAGGGCAGCTGTGGCTACAATAAAGCTTGCCATTACCTGTGTGTGAATGTGTGTGTGAATGTGTGAATGACTGAATGTAGTGTAAAATGCTTTGGGGTCCTTAGGGACTAAGTAAAGCAGGCCATTTATCATAAATGCTGTCCTTAATGAAGAAATATTATGATCTCTTGAAGGACACTTTTTTTTTTATAAATGGTCATTAGATGTGATGAGTCATAATTAACAAATACAGTAAATACTTTATCTCTTAAAACACACAGTGATCAATAAAAATATGACTAGCAAACTAAACATGTTTAGAAGAACAAGACTTGAATGAGAGACGGCAGGGGCAGAAGTACTTGTGTAACTTTTCATGAAAAATAGAACATTTAAGTAGTTTGTGTGTATTAGATCAACATGTTTACTGTATTCTTCTCTTCCCAGATTCACCACTTTTTGGACTTTGTGAAGCAGATTTACAAAGACCTTCCTAAAGTTGTTGTAAGTACAGGCTTTTCAGCAGGTGGTTTTGGGTATAGTGATAGTAAAAGTGTTGTTTCTGATGTGACTCTGTTTTTAGTGAAAGCACTTTTAAGTTGCCATTGTTTTCTCTCACTGCTCGCCTTCCTTGCCACCTGTATCTTTATCAAGTCGTAATTTCCTTCTATTTCTACTTTCTTCTAGGCGAGGTATTTTGAGAATCCACAGGTGATAGCAGAGAACACAGTTCCCTCACCAGAAATGGTGGGGATGATCACATCAGTGCTGGTTAAGACTGCACCTGAGAGGGAAGATAGTGAAACACGAACAGTGAGCTAACCGCCCCTTTCTAGCTGTTGTTTCGACTTAATACTGTCTACTTTTTACAGTACTGCCTGCAGCCAGTGGAGGGTAGTAGTGTACTGTTTTGATACAATAAGAGCAACTGCAACAATACCATGATATAAAATGTATTAAATAATACATTGTGCTCTTATTTTTAAAGCAGCGACCTGTTTTACATTTTAGACACACAAGGATTCAGCATTATTAGAGTAATGAATTCTCTGCTCCGGGTAAACTGAACATTTATAAGCCATACAGTTTTGTCAGTTTAATCTGATGCTGCATATAATTTTTGTCTCGCTGGGAAACTTTGTCCATTATTAAATGTAAATTTCATAAACTCTTTTCCTTAAAATGAGTTCTGGTCTTCATTGGACAAAAATTACAGTGGAAGCATAACTCCAAAAATCCAGAAAATGTGAACGCAAACAGTAGTTGTTATTGCTCCACTGAGCTATTTACCTCCTCTTTATGCAGCAGTATTGCATTTCCTGGAAACAGTCTTTATGTCCAGCTTTTGTGTCACTCAGGACTTACATTTGTCCTTTTCTTTTTGCCTCAAGCACACCATCATCCCGCGGGGTTCTTTGTCTCTCAAGGTGCTAGCAGAGCTGCCTATCATAGTGGTGCTGATGTATCAAGTGAGTGTAATACTCTTGAACTTTTGTAATATACACATCTGTTCACACAGGAAAATAAGGCGACGTTGTTCCAGAATGAGAAAAAAAGAATGAAGGTTGCTTCAAAATGGGACGTTTTCTTGCTTATAAAACATTTTATAATATATTGTGTTTAAAACTTGTAATCTAAATGCAAAGGAAACACTAAATAACAGCAATGTATTTTTGATATATACATTATAATGTATATATCAAAATGTTGGAGGTTTTTTTTTGTGTAGTAACTCAGGTTGTATGTTTGCTCTGTCTCCTCAGCTGTACAAACTAAACATTCACAATGTGGTGTCAGAATTTGTGCCTCTCATCATGAACACCATCATGCTTCAAGTGTCTCCCCAGGCCAGGTAAACGTATATCTGGCTAAAAGCATCTGTGTGAGCCGTGGGAGTGTATCTCAGATACGAGTTTGAGTAATAAATTTTATTTCCAATTTACAGCCTTTGAAATGGGTTTGAGGAACTGATTTCATTTTCCTCCTTTTTTTTTTTTCTTCTTTCTTTCTTTTTCTTTCTTTTTGCTAATGCCAAGTTAGCTGACAGTGTTGCTTGGCTCTTTGCTTGCTAAAACCTATTTGGGGAAGGTAAAAAATTGTTTTAGTAAGATACGAGACCTTTCTGGATGGGGAGAGGGTTTTGTTAAGCATTCTGAACAGAAGGGAAATGGAGCAGAATTAATTTAACACAAAATACCTCAGCAGTCTCTAGCAGGTACAGAGAAACAGTTTCTGCTTCATTCAGTAATAGCTGTGACGCAAGCAAATAAGTCACCCTTGTAGAATTGACTCCCACGATTTTAACCTCTGTAATTACTGCAGGCATACATCATCATTAACACTGTCATCAGTGTTTTGATGGGACTAAATGACTTTTTTGTTTCTTTTTTTTAGGCAACACAAGCTTTATAACAAGGAGCTGTATGCAGACTTCATTGCTGCCCAGATCAAGACACTGTCATTCCTGGCTTACATCATTCGAATCTACCAGGTACTTCTTATTGATGGTTAATGACACTGCAAAACAGTGTCATTTGATCCTGCTGAGTGAAGTAACACAAATGTAATTTCAGATGCATCTTTGTATGTGTCATGATGTTGTGAATCATTTGCACGTGTTTGAATTTTGTTTCTGCACATAGCTGTTGTGATTGGCAGGAAAAGGTGTACTATTTTCTGTTTAGTATTTGGAAGACAATGGAAAAACGAAACTAAAACTGAGTTACACTTGCTTTAGTTTCTTGAACCAAAATAATAATAACAATAAATAATAATAGCACAAATAGCTTCTCTGAATTTACCACCTGCTTTATTCACTGTGTGTAAACATTCTGAGACAACTTGTACTGATTTCAAAAACACTGACAGAAATTAGAACCCACTTACAGGAATTATATTAGCAAGCTTTTGTCTGTGTGTGTGTGTGTGTGTGTGTGTGTGTGTGTGTGTGTGTGTGTGTGTGTGTGTGACCGCATTGCAAAGAAAGAGCTTGAAAAAGATTTTCCTTGTATTATTACTGCCTTCTTTTTTTGTTTTGTTTTTTTTGGTGTGTGACTGCCCTCAGAATAATCAATTTTAAAATAATCCTAATCATTAATCATACTGTATGTGTTTGTCTACCATATTAGGACTTGGTAGCAAAGTACTCTCAACAGATGGTAAAGGGTATGCTGCAGTTGCTGACCAATTGCCCCTCTGAGACTGCTCATCTCCGCAAAGAACTGCTCATTGCAGCCAAGCACATCCTCACAACTGACCTGCGTAGCCGTACGTATATGGACACAAACACATTCCGTGTAATCCATCCTAACAAAGAATGATTTGAAGTCTCGAAAATATTTTTTACAGTCTTAAAGTCTTTTTTTCTTTTTTTTTTTTCAGTTTTTTGGCACTAGACATGTTTTGCCTTTTTCTAAAACGTTAACGCTAAGTGTAACTTAATGTGTTTGTTCTAGTCAAAAACACCAGCAGCCTGGATCCTTTCCAAGGCATACTTGAGCTTACACATTTCACCGTTTCCAAAATAAAATTTTTATTAGCTGTCAAAATGTAGCTATAGAATCTCATTTTGAATTGGTGACTGAGAGGTTAAAAGTGAGACTGTAGATGAAATGGAATGAAAGCACAACCATCCATCAGTGAAGCCTTGACATAGCACAACACATTTTGGATGATTTTCTGCATTTTACTGCAAGTTACTTCTTCTGCTGCAGGTCAAACCACTTTTACTGATTTTGGCTTATTTTCTGTGACAGATTTACCAACGCTGTTAGGTGTTTGCTGTTAACCTCCTGCTGACAAAGCAGTGTCAGGCACAGTGCTAAATTTATAATATTAAATAAACCAAATGGCATGTAGTTTTTTTTTTTTCGTGTATTAATCACAAATAAAAGCATTTCCAGTAACACCCTTTTAATATATTCTTTTACTGCTTTTATTTAATTCTGTCACCCATCAGCTGCTGTTTCAGGTGCAACTATCAGCTCTGAATTCACAATATCTACTTCATTGTGTTTCAGAGTTTATCCCATGTATGGACAAACTTTTTGATGAGTCCATCCTCATCGGTTCTGGCTACACTGCTCGGGAGACGCTTAGGTAAGTTCTTTGTATGTGTAGTCACGATCATTCGAACTCCTCTGTGTCAGAACAGCCTCTTTCTCATGGATGATTTCTCAGCCAGGTGCATGTTAAGTGTCCTAGCATATTAATCAGGTAGTTCTCAGTACTGCAAAATTCTCAAGGAAGCTGACTGAAAACACTGCAGCACAGAAGGCACTGTCAAGTTGTCATGTACACCCTCGTCTCCAGAGTGCAGGCTTCTTGCACATCCTCCTTTAGTTCGATTGCAAAACCTCCTTGACCCGCCTCAGTTGCCAAACTAGCTCACCTCATCAACAAAATGCCTGTCATTTCACATTAGTAATACATAGGAAGCACGGCAGCTGGATGAGATCTGGCAGGATTATCATTGTCACTCATTAGCTTGTCTTCTCTCTCCCTTTCTCTCTTCATCCCAAAGCTACTTTCCATATCCTTTTCTTCTTTCAGCCTCTTTGATTGCTTTTCTCTGCCTTTTAGAAAATACGGCTTCCTCACTAAGCCAGTCTGTTCAGTTTGTACCACTATTTAGTAATGAAATATGATTATGATTCACCTCCAAATGTCACAGTTACATATCTGTCTTATTTTCTAGACCCTTGGCCTACAGCACACTAGCAGACCTGGTGCATCATGTGCGCCAGAACTTGACCCTGACAGATTTATCTCTAGCTGTGCAGCTCTTTGCTAAAAACATTGATGATGAGTCACTTCCCAGTAACATTCAGACCATGTCCTGCAAGCTGCTGCTCAACCTGGTGGATTGTATCCGCTCAAAATCAGAGCAGGAGAACGGAAATGGGCGAGACATCCTGATGAGGATGCTGGAGGTGGGTTTCACAAGGATCAATTGAAAAGTCTTATTTATTTCAATAGACATATGGCTAGATAAATATTGAAAATTTTCCCTCTTTCCTTATCTTTATCAACAGGTGTTTGTACTTAAATTTCACACCATTGCACGGTACCAGCTTGTGTCCATCTTCAAGAAATGCAAACCTCAGTCAGAGATGGGTGTTGTTGATCCAGGGGCGATACCTGCGGTGCCAGCCACACCCACTCCATCCACCACCCCTGCCATTCCACCACCTGCTCCTCCAACTCCTGTTACTGTGACACCTCAACCACCTGCAACGCCCTTTGACCGAGGTGGTGAGAAGGAAGACAAGCAGACCTTTCAGGTGTCGGATTGCCGCAGTTTGGTCAAGACCTTAGTGTGTGGAGTGAAGACAATTACTTGGGGTATCACCTCTTGCAAGGCACCTGGAGGTGAGTGGGGACACACAAGTGGCACTTATTGCAAACCTATTGATATCTAATAAAATCCCACATGCTCGACTATTCTTGCCTGATTAAAAAGCATCTAGAAAAATGTATAAATGGACATGTAACAATAATTTCATAAGGAAATTCAAGATTTTATCATCTCAAAATGTGTGATTTCCCCCCCCCCCCCCTTTACCAGAGGCTCAATTCATTCCTAACAAGCAGCTCCAGCCTAAGGAGACTCAGATCTACATTAAGCTGGTCAAATATGCCATGCAGGCCTTGGACATCTACCAGGTACAACCTAATAAAAACTGACTGTACTGCAGGGGTGATGGTGTCTCATAACAGACAATCATGGAGTAGTGGTATAATTCATGTGTATCATGACCAGGTGCAGGTGGCAAATAATCAGCAGACATACATCAGGGTGGCTAACTGCCAGACTGTACGCATGAAGGAGGAGAAGGAAGTTTTGGAGCACTTTGCTGGGGTCTTCACCATGATGAACCCTCTTACATTTAAAGAGATTTTTCAGACCACCGTTCCCTACATGGTGGAGAGGATCTCGAAGAACTACGCACTGCAGGCATGTCTTGTCTCCCCTATCAAGAGAAAATAACATGGGATAAGGTCTTTGGTCTTGATTAATCACTTGCTCAAATTCCAATTCTTGTTCTCTTTTGTTTTCTAGATCGTGGCAAATTCGTTCCTGGCCAACATCTCAACGTCTGCTCTGTTTGCCACGATCCTTGTAGAGTATCTTCTTGAAAGACTGCCAGAGATGGGCTCCAATGTTGAGCTGTCAAACCTCTACCTCAAGCTCTTTAAACTTGTTTTTGGCTCAGTATCACTGTTTGCTGCTGAGAATGAGCAGATGCTCAAGGTAAATGGATATTTCTTTTAGTTTTTTTTTTGGGGGGCATAGTGGCAGACTATTTCACTTATTTCACTGTACCATTGCCATGTTTTACTGATAAGACTTTACCTTTTCATCAGCCGCACCTCCACAAGATAGTAAACAGCTCCATGGAACTGGCTCAATCAGCTAAGGAGCCCTACAACTACTTCCTGCTTCTCCGTGCTCTCTTCCGTTCCATTGGTGGAGGCAGCCACGACCTTCTGTACCAAGAGTTTCTACCCCTTCTGCCTAACCTGCTACAAGGTAAAAACCACACACAGCATTACTCTGAATTACAGACAACTCATGTATGAAATATTGTAAGCACCTATTTCCATTTCTATTAGGATTGAACATGCTGCAGAGTGGCCTTCACAAGCAGCACATGAAGGACCTGTTTGTGGAGCTCTGTCTGACAGTGCCAGTGCGTCTGAGCTCCTTGTTGCCATATTTACCCATGCTAATGGATCCACTGGTATCTGCACTCAACGGCTCTCAGACTTTGGTCAGCCAAGGCCTTCGTACCCTGGAGCTGTGTGTGGACAACCTACAACCTGACTTCCTTTACGATCACATCCAACCTGTCAGGGCTGAACTCATGCAGGTAGGGCGTTGTTTTTGTGATAATGATTACAGTTTTTTCTCTTCTCATAGAAGAGAATGAAAATGTTTTATTGATTATATACAAGGATAACTCAAAAGCTTCCATATAGCCACGTTCCCCCTCAATGTACCTGGTGTGTTTTTTCTTAAACTTATAGTTTATTCCCTTCCTACTCTTTGCTCCAGGCTTTGTGGCGTACTCTCCGTAATCCAGCAGAAAGCATCTCCCATGTAGCGTATCGGGTGTTGGGAAAGTTTGGAGGCAGCAACAGGAAGATGCTCAAGGAGTCTCAGAGACTACATTATGTAGTGACTGAGGTCCAGGGGCCCAGCATCAAGGCTGAATTCACTGACTGCAAAGCATCCATACAGCTACCCATGGAGAAGGTAAAATATGATCAGGTCTTTTTGTGCCCTTTTCTTTTCTTTGTAGATATTTCTAAAGAGCAGAAAACATTAACCCCAATCACTGTAATGTGAAGAAAATGCCTAGATTTTGCGTTAAAATATGTCATATTTTTATGTGCGTAATTACCCCGGCACAGGTCGATTTTGAGCCAGGAAAAGGCCTTATGCTATCCTCAATGTTGTTTAGCTTTTTGCCAGAGAGAAAAGATTTGGGAGTATTTCACTTTATAGCACTTTCTTATACCAGTTGGACTCTTTCTTCCCCTTTTTTCCTTTTTTAATTTACTTTTAGAAGGAAAGAATTAAACGTAAAAGAGTTTGATATTCCTCATTATTGTTCTCCACTGGGAGCGATATGTCTTTGTCACAGTTTTGTGTGTGTGTGAAAGAGAAAGTGAGTGAGGAGATGTGTGTGTCCTCCAGGTAATTAAATTCATCTCTTGTTTCTCCTCCTCATCCCCAGTCAGTAATCATCAATCTAGTGTGGGCCACCATGACGGCATTATTTACTCTCACTAATGGCTGTTCCTTCTTTTTGGCTATCAGTCTGCGTGTTTGCCATCATCATCATGGGCGCAGGCAGCCGACAGAAACCCACACAGACTGTCACATGCTGCACAGCCACATGTTATGGCTAAAGGCATAAATCTCTGGCAGGCTTGAGATGCAGCCATGCGGTTTGCTGCCACATTAGGGAAGGGCAACTGAAGGTGCTGTTATATAGACTGAGATAAAAAAAAACAAAATACAAGTATGCATAACTTGGTGTGGTACAACAGGTAGAAAGGGCACAGTGTAACTGAATTTAATATATTTGTATTTTCTAGCTTTTATTTGTCTTCTTTAGCTCTTGTCCAACTGTCTTTTCCCATATCAGCTGAGAAATCTTCTCTAACACATCTTACTTTTAAATGTTATATCTAATCACTAAAGGATTTGTTAGAGGCCCGGTCCTGACTAACACATCCGGTTATAGTAATCCACTGACAGGTCGACAGTTCAGTTTTGCTTGTGCCTTCATTTCCTCTCATGCTCTCTCAGTTGTTGTATTCCTCCTCATGTTCTCTTCCCTGTTCTGAGTGGCATTAATTAGTTCATTTTCTCCCTTTAAGTGCCTGGCTGCCGTGGCTTGACAGCCCATAATGTAGAAATGATAATGACCTTTGCTCAACCAGATGGTGCTCTGTGTTACTTCTCCCAATTAATCACATATGTAGCATATGCAATTTAATTCCCATTTTAATAATTTTAAGGATATTGGAATTGTGAGTCGGAGAAATCTGCAGTTTCTGAATGAAAATGTTGAAGATTTTGAAGTAACATTTGCTGCATTTCCTCTAAGGCGATTGAGACAGCCCTAGATTGCCTGAAGAGTGCCAACACTGAGCCATACTACAGACGACAGGCCTGGGAGGTCATTAAGTGTTTCCTGGTGGCCATGACAAGTCTGGATGACAACAAGCACTCGCTCTACCAGCTTCTGTCTCATCCCAAGTGAGTAAACATTCTTGCTTTGATTTGACTGGAGCATACACTTTAATATTGTTGCCACATGGCACCTGGGTACCATTCCTGATGTAATAAATTATTTGCTCTATTATAGATGTGTTGGAGTTTATACCAAAGAAAAATCATTGACACTACCTAAGGAAGTGTTTACATTCACTTAGTTTTATCTAGAATAAATGAGTTGACAAACGGTGCTGTATCTGCTACACTGGTTTTCCACTTAAGTGATAAAATTACACTTTCGAGTACATACACAGCCAGACTCTGATTAATCACCTACCTTTTTCTACCTTCACTTGGCACAAGTTGACCTTGCCATCTACTTCACCTTTCCTGTCTGCCCTCTCCCACTCACATGAGGTTTTTATGTACGTTACCTCCACCGCCTCCAACTGTCTTGCTACCTGCTGACATGTCCCACTTTCTCTTTCCTCCTTGATGTCTTCACCCCACACTGCTTCATCAATTCCTTCTCAAGGGCAGGCATTGCTAATTACACATTTGCAGACACACCCTCTGGCAGGCTCTGCTGCAAGGCGGAAACCCATATATGAACAGACAAACAGGAAAGAAGGTTGTTGTCGGGTGGGTTAGTCACATTACCATCATTGATCCCCGGGCAGGGGCTAATTGACTTTCCCCTGTCTGTTTATTCTACACCATGCCCCTTACACTCTCCTGTCATTATGCACTAACACACATATGCCCACAAATACGTCTTTGTGCACATGGGGGTAATGAAGTGTGTCAGTTACGATCACGGGGGCTGTGCCATCGCCTCTTCAGTCGTCTCGATTTGCATTGTCTTTTCTCTCACTTGAAAGATTTTCTCTCTTTTTCTCCCCCTCCCTTCATCATCATTGAAACATCTCTCTTTGCCTCAGTGTTTGTTCAATCTAAGTATAGAAGAATGGGAGACCCCTCCCCCCACTGCAATTCATGAAATGCCAAATTGGAAGAAGGAAGCAGTGATACTGTGGCATGCCCCAGAATGAGTGAAGGGCAATTGATCTGACATTCTGTAGACCATGCCCACTGCCATTTTCTCACCCCTCCTCCCTCCCACAGCATCATATGCTCCTTCTCCCTCGTTCTCCAAAGAGCAGTTTTTTTAAATGGCAATAATAAAATGAGACGATCCATCAGGTCTGCCCCTGGCATGTGGCATTATAAAACACAAGCTCAAGCATGGAGAAAGCAGCCGCTCAATCACATCATGGCTCAGTTGCCTTCAGCTGCATTAAATAACAAAAATACCAACAGGGACAAAAAGAATTCAGAAGGAACAGAAATGAGACAGAAAATTTAAGAACAAAGAGACTGACTGTAGACAGGCAATAGATATTGATATATACATTTAAATGTTGTGTGAATGCATATTACATTGCTTTTGGGCTTTTTGAAAAATTTTGCATGCCACTGCCACAATATGTCATCCTTTTTAATCTGTAGACATCCCATTCATCGTTTGGTTTTCTCCTTCATTAGCTTTACTGAGAAGTGGATCCCCAGTGTCATCATTTCTCACCGCTATAAGGCACAAGACACACCTGCCCGCCGAACTTTTGAACAGGCCCTGACTGGAGCATTCATGTCTGCTGTGATAAAAGACCTGAGGCCCAGTGCGCTGCCCTTCGTAGCCAGCCTGATTCGCCATTATACTATGGTTGCTGTGGCTCAGCAGTGTGGTAAGGGACTGGTAATCTTTGTACTATAGATCTAATAGTAAATAATATAGATCTAATATTTAATAGTGTTCACTTTTGCCCTGTGATCAACATTTTATTCTCGGCTGTTCAAATGAATTAGTTCCTTTCCAGTTTCCTGTGATACATATGCTTGTAATTGATGTTTAAAATCTACACATACTTTATCGTAAAGTTGTAGCATTCTTATGTTTGACATGAAACATGATTCCTTTCCTCTTGTCCTACTCTTTTAACCCAGGCCCTTTCCTGCTGCCGTGCTACCAGCTGGGCAGCCAGCCAAGCACAGCTATGTTCCACAGCGAGGAGAATGGCTCACAGGGCATGGATCCGCTTGTTCTGATTGACGCCATAGCTATCTGCATGGCCTACGAGGAGAAGGAGCTGTGTAAGATCGGGGAAGTCGCCCTGGCCGTAATCTTTGACGTGGCCAGCATCATCCTTGGGTCTAAGGAAAGGGTACGTTACTAAGAGGAGGGCATTATATGTTTCACTTATTTAGCAGTCTAACAAAAGCATGAATTGTTTTTCTGCAAATTTGTGGTAAACTAACCCAGCTAAGACTTCATTCTGTCATCCTCGTAAAAATGAATACTCTGCCAAATTGATTACTCTCATTTTCATATTGAAATTTGAACTCTGTATCCAACTAACCTCTGATCAAATTCAATTCATTTTTTAGCATCTTGCAATAATGACTCTGTGTTACGTGTATAGTTTTTAAATGGGAATCACCCTTAATTACCCTGGCTTCTACATCCCCAGGCATGCCAGCTGCCCCTCTTCTCCTACATAGTGGAGCGTCTGTGTGCCTGCTGCTATGAACAAGCTTGGTATGCCAAGCTTGGTGGTGTTGTGTCAATCAAGTTCCTTATGGAGAGACTGCCTCTGATTTGGGTGCTACAAAACCAGCTCACCTTTCTCAAAGCACTGCTGTTTGTCATGATGGACCTTACAGGAGAGGTGAGAGCAATTGATTACATCTTGTTATGCATTTATTTTATTTATTAAATAACTGTGGTTGCAAAGATTTACCTGGTTGTGCTTTTTTGTAAGCACTGTATACTGTATAACTTGTCATGTCATTTTTCTTCCTGTTCAGGCATTTGTATTTATTAACTTACTGATTTTTCTTTTTTTTTTTTTTTTTTAATTTATTTTTTTATCCACAGGTGTCAAATGGAGCAGTAGCCATGGCGAAGACCACCCTGGAGCAGTTGCTGGTGCGCTGTGCCACTCCACTGAAAGATGAAGAAAAGACAGAGGAGTTGCTAGCTGCACAGGACAAGTCTTTTCACATGGTCACCCATGACTTGGTCCGAGAGGTCACCTCCCCCAACTCGACTGTTAGAAAGCAGGCAATGCACTCCCTGCAGGTGCTAGCCCAGGTCACTGGCAAGAGTGTTACTGTGATCATGGAACCACACAAAGAGGTAAAAGTCTTAACAGTTTTCTCTAAACCTTAAATTCGGATTAATACTTTGCTGCTGTTGCTTCTTAAATGCAATGCATTCATGAATAGAAGGACCTCCAATAAAAAGCTGCGGTATTACTTTCTGTCAGCAGCAGGTGTACACATTGCCAGTTTTTTATCTCTATCTAAAGATGAGTGTTGAAATATAAATGTAATGACAACACAAGGGCCTTTTTCGTGGGTTTGTCTTTTCTTTAGGTTTTGCAAGATATGGTTCCTCCCAAGAAACACCTGCTGCGTCACCAGCCTGCCAATGCCCAAATCGGCCTGATGGAGGGTAACACTTTCTGCACTACTCTGCAGCCCCGCCTCTTTACAATGGACCTTAATGTCATGGAACACAAGGTCTTCTACACAGAGGTGAGTCATTAGCATAGAGCATTTTGACTTTCTTAATTGTGAACTGCACAGTAATGCAACTGTTAGGACTTTAACCTTGAAAGAAACAATATTGTGGGTTCAAACTTGCTGCTTGGTTTTGGCTCATCTGTTTTAAGTATTTATCCTTTTACACGGTGCATATAAGCTTGATCTAATTTAATGGATCACTGACCTGTTCACCTCTGCTCTTTATGTCATATTTATGCTTTTTCCACTATCCAGCTGTTGAACCTATGTGAGGCAGAGGATGCTGCTTTGATGAAGCTGCCCTGTTACAAGAGCCTTCCCTCTTTGGTTCCCCTCCGTATAGCAGCCCTCAGTAAGTAGGCCCCATTCTGCATTGTTTGTTAGTGTACCAGGAATGGTTACTCTTCTTTTGTGTTTGTGTGCATGTGTGAGTGTGCGTGTCAGATTTAAACCTTCTTAAAATCCCTGTCTAAATCAGTACTGTAGACCACATCTTAAGACTATTATTATAGTCTATTCATGCAAGTGTAGAGTGTCATTAATATTCTTTATCCTCATTAGATGCCCTGGCAGCCTGTAACTACTTGCCACAGTCCAGAGAGAAGATCATTGCTGCCTTGTTCAAAGCCCTCAACTCCACCAACAATGAGCTACAGGAGGCGGGTGAGGGATGCATGAGGAAGGTCAGTGTTCGTTTCATGTTAATTTTTTCACCTCAATTAAATTTCCTTTTTTGTAGTAGTTTTAGATATAAAAAAATGCTTTTCTAAGAGATGAATAACTTTTTATGTTCTCAATAATGCTGTTAGAAATCATGATGCCAGGTTCATGTTGTTGTTAATTTACAGTATCACAACGTGGTGCAAATTTTCAGCAAGGCTAAATGTCTCCTACTTTTAGTTGTGTTTTTCTGCTTGTGAGACCGTCTTTATTTAACTTCTTCTATTTAGAGCTCTTTATCCTGGCGACTGCTTTGTTTTTGAATTGTTTGGAATTAATTTCAAGACTTTATCGATTACTGAGAAAGCTTGTATCTGTGTTACAGCACCTAATTTAACTGCAGTTCCCTTGGAGCCACAACAGAGCTTAGACTTGACGCCGTAACCTTTTAAAATATGCATTAATCTGTTTGGTTAAACTATGAGGTGATCTACCCACGAACTGATAATTAAATGTAGTCACAATCGTTTATTTGATTTCAGAGTCAGGTTTTCTGCACCTTTTGAAATGGCCTTCTACCGTGTCACTTTTTCCTCTTTCACCTCTTTATTTTTCTGTTTGTATATTATCTTGTTTTCCATTCTTCTCATTTCTTGCTTTATACATAGTTTTTTTTTATTTGTAAGGTCTTTGTTAATTCTCTCCTCATATCATTTCCGCACCCACTTCCATCTTTATGTGGACCTCCCTCAGCTTTATCACACTGTCCCTGAACCAGCTCTGGATACTTCATTAAAGTATCCATGCCATCTTAGCCTCTATCTATTTACTCCAAGCTCTTTGTCCCCTCTCCTATCAATTTATGTGTCCTTATTATTTTATTTATTTATTTTTTCTGCCACCATCACTCCTTTTCACTATCCTGTGATTTTTTTTTTTTTTTCCTTGCCATTTTCTGTTCCCTCCCTTCTTTCATCTCTGCCCTGCTAGCACTAATGAGCGTTGCCATGGCCAGATCGATACAGGATGGAGTGTTTGTTCTCAACGCTGAGAGGAAAATGAATGTGGCTGCCATGCATCATTCCCTCCCGTGTGTGTGAGGGTGTGTGGGTGTGCGTCATCAGTGTTTGGTTGGCATGTGTGCTCGTTTACAGCTCAACATGCTGTCATTTGAGTGGCCTTATTACTTTAATGGAGACACAAGGGGTAGTGACCAGTTCACGGGGCTAGAAAACCTGAAAAGTCTCATGATTAGGGGGAAAAATATAGAGGTGAAATTAAAATCACTGTGTCCAAAACTTTAGTAAACATCACCACACAAATCTGAATAATATTTGAGTGTTGTATACGTGTTATATTATTAATCAAGGCAAACAAACCACTCGTCACTTTGTCTTGTTGCTGAACATTTCTACTTTGTCCATTCTCCTCTTGTAGTTTTTGGAAGGTGCCACGATTGAGGTTGATCAGATCCACACTCACATGCGCCCATTACTGATGATGCTGGGTGATTACCGCAGCCTGACTCTCAATGTGGTGAACCGCCTGACCTCTGTCACACGACTTTTCCCCAACTCCTTCAATGACAAATTCTGTGACCAGATGATGGTGAGAAACTTAAGTCGAATTCTGTGTTAAAACTGGCAGGTTAATACTAAGGCATCAGCTTTTATTTATTCAAAGACTAGTTTTTGATTTTATTTTAGTTAACTAAAAAATTTTTGGCACTTAGTTTTTAGTTTAGTTTTAGTCAGCTATCAAAACCTTACTTAAACACAGGCATCTTATTTCTTTTTCTTTCTCAGCAACACCTGCGGAAGTGGATGGAGGTAGTTGTAATAACACACAAAGGAGGCCAGCGGAGCGATGGCAGCGTAAGTAAACTCATTTCAGATCTGCCCACGTGTAAAACTGCAAAAATACCACAGATGGGAATCTTTGTACAGTCTTGACATGTATTTGTCTTCTTTTCTTTTGTATGTCTTATTTTAAAATCCTGCTTCAGTGTAGTACAAAAGCATTCACGGCCACTAGGACCATGTTGATACGGTCGTCTGCTGGCGCCATATTTGTTCAGGTCATCTGTTATGTCCAAAGCAAATACCATTACCAAAAGGGAATGAGAAATTGCCCCTTGTTTTCAGAAAGCCTTAGTCACATGCAGTGCCCCTTCTCTGTGTGGCCTCCTCCCAGATGAGTTGTGAGTGTCCATATTACAATCAATGATTAATTAGGCACCAGGCAGGCTGTGGTTGGCCTCGTACTCTGTCTCCTCATTATCTCCCCGCAGATAACCTTGTAAAAGGCAGCGAGAAGAGGTGACAGAAAGATTGGGCAAAACACCTGCCTTTTTTTCTTTGCTCCCTACTCTGTGTGACTTCATCCTAACCCATCTGAAAGTGTTCTGTTTTAATTAGATGCAAATTGGCCTTTTGTCTTTCATGCCCTCCAAATTCTGGTCTTTGTGCCCGTTGACAGCAGACCTGGAAGTGAAAGCAGAACCAGGGTCAGGGAGTCAATTATGATAAAGGAAAAAGAAAAGTGTGGGAGGAGGAATAGAGCAGGGACGAAGAGGATGGTGTGAAGATGTGTGGGTTTTGACGGGGTGTAGTAACGAGGAAGAGTTTTTGTGACAGATAAAAAAACAAAACTTACCACAGTGCATGCATGAAATATGATTATTTCTTTTCGCCCTCACTCTCTAGACTTTGTTTCAGTTACTTAAGTATTTATTCCATTGATTCTGTGTTACCCAACTAAAATTAAAAATATATATATATATACACACAGTATATTAAAGTTATCTTGGAATTTAAAAATGATGGGCTTGTCCATGTGTATCAGGCAACATATATAAGTATGTCGTCGATAAGCCAAAAAAATCATTCGATCAGTATGTTAGCTGACCTCTATTTCCAATGTGGCCCTTGCCTTTTTATTCACCGGAGGCTGAGAAAAGTTTTTCCTGCGGTCACTTGTAAAGGTTGCGATAATCTGCCCCTCCATTATCACCCTATCTTATCAGCTCACCTTCCATATTGAACAAAGACAGACAACAGATAGCCTCACAAAAAAAGCACACATGCTGTTCTGCTGACTCTGATCATTGTCTCCCATTCTGGCACAGCCTGCGTTGGAAGGTGTTGAGGTGAGATGCGACCCGGTGTTGCGCCCTCTGTTGGTAACTCTTTGTCAGTGATTGAAATTTGGTCTGATCCAGTGTCGTGCTGGTGAATTGAGCCAATGTCATGGTAGTGGTGGAGTTGCCCTGTATTTATGTGTCCATGTGTCTGTTGTCATCTCGAGAATTGTTACCATCATCTCAGCTTCACTCTAACTCTAATTTTGAGTGTCTAGAAATGTTGAATTCTGCTCTTTTATTCCCTTCTGGCATCTTGGAAGCGCAAAAGTCATAGGATTTATAAAATAACCATGTTGCTCCTTTTATTTGTTTTTACTCTGTCTAATCCAAAAGCTGGTGTGTGTGGTACTCTGCACCTTTCCTGTGGGAAGTTAACACCCTATTAATTACGAATTGCACTTTCAGTCATTTGACTGAGGTTCATCCTCGTCTTTCCACAGTGGCTGTCGATCAAGAATGATGTCTGTCAGGAATGATGTTTGTGTGCAGCTCATCTGTCCAAGAATTTCATCCACTCCTTTGTTCCCTTTGTTGTATGTCTTTGAATCTTCCTGTAGGAGATGAAGATCTGTTCAGCCATCATTAACCTTTTCCACCTGATCCCAGCGGCACCGCAGACTCTAGTCAAACCTCTACTAGAGGTGGTCATGAAGACTGAGAGGGCCATGCTCATAGAGGTAAGAAACCAATTGCATTATGTAGATGGAGTTGTAGGTAATGTCTAACAGTGGTGTAAAACTGCATCGGGCAGGCAGTGAAAGAAGTTGGATGATTAGCAAATAGATCGCTCCCAAACAGTTCAAAAAGAGGGCGGTTTTAGTTGTTTCTTCCATTAACAAAGTATCTATCATTAAGGATTTAGACATAATAATAATAATAATAATAATAATAATAATAATAATAATAATGGATTGGATTTATACAGCGCTTTTCAAGGCACCCAAAGCACTTTACAATGCCACTATTCATTCACTCTCACATTCACACACTGGTGGAGGCAAGCTACAGTTGTAGCCACAGCTGCCCTGGGGCAGACTGACAGAAGCGCGGCTGCCATATCGTGCCATCGGCCCCTCTGGCCAACACCAGTAGGCAGTAGGGTAAAGTGTCTTGCCCAAGGACACAACGACCAGGACAGAGAGCCCAGGGATCGAACCGGCAACCTTCCGGTTACAGATGCGCTTCCCAACCCCCTGAGCCACATGTCAGAAATTAGACATGCTTTTCTGGTTATTCCGGTTATGTTTAAGAGGGTGAATGGGGCCAGAAAGTAAGTGGTGGGTCTTATTTAATAAATACAATAAAAGAGGGAAAGAAATGCTTTATATGTGATTTAGAGGATGCAGGATTAAATGTTATAATCAAAATCTTCACAAGGAAGTGATGGAGTCCATATTTACTGTGAAGTAATTCTCATCCCTTCTTCTTCAGGCTGTTTCCTTTGCTTATGTTCCTTCAGTTTCCTCATTATTTTGTCTTGCACTAGGCTGGCAGCCCGTTCAGGGAGCCTTTGATCAAGTTCCTGACGCGTCACCCATCTCAGACAGTGGAGCTTTTCATGATGGAGGCTACACTCAACGACCCCCAGTGGAGCCGCATGTTCATGGTCAGACAATAGGAGCTCTAAGTAGCCGTCCCCTCAGTCTTTTCATTGACACATTTGCCATTAAAAATGTATTTTGCTTCTTTGTTGCATTTGCAATGGGCTGTATTCGGAAATGTATTGAGTGTTTCGAGCCTCAGTGGTCCTATTAACACAGAATTGAGATGGATTGCTCCAGTAAAATTTCCTAATTTTCTTCATCGTTCAGTATCACAAGTCTGTATATCTGCTATGCACTGTTGGTGATTGAATGGGGTGGACCTTGTAGTCTATTGTTATAGTATACATTTTCTTTTGTGTTATAGTTACAGTAGGTGTTTTTGTTCACATGCAGAGTTTTTTGAAACACAAGGATGCCAAGCCATTACGAGACGTGTTGGCCTCTAATCCCAACCGCTTCGTCCCCCTGCTTGTTTCTGCTGGCACTGCAGCAACTGTTCGACCTGGATCTCCCTCTACTGCCACAGCCAGACTAGACCTGCAGTTTCAAGCTATTAAGGTATGCAGAATTCAGTCTGTTCTTTAAGGTGGACTCACATTCACACAGTTGTTATACTCAGGGATGTCTCGGCAGTTTTTGATCCAAATCTATATACAGCTTAACTCATATTTCTGTTATTTATCCTTAACTAATTTAACCCCGTTCATCTTCACATCTGTTCAGATTATTAGCATCATAGTGAAGAATGATGAGGGCTGGCTTGCAGGGCAGCACTCCCTGGTCAGCCAGCTGAGGCGAGTCTGGGTCAGCGAGGCCTTCCAGGAAAGACATCGCAAAGACAACATGGCAGCCACTAACTGGAAGGAGCCAAAGCTGCTGGCCTATTGCTTGCTAAGCTACTGCAAGTAAGTAGATTTGCTGAAATTATAATGAAAATGAAATGTTGCAGTTTTCATAGATGTTGCACACTGAATTTGCCTGTTGATATGAAATGTTGTCAGTGGACTGATGTGAAACCCCAAAAACAGCAACCAGGCAGTGCTAATGAGCTTTGTTGAAGACTTAGTGACCATTAGAGTGTTAGTTGATAGTTTCAGTAGTGTGAGCACTACAGGTTAATAATGCACATTTTTAAAGTTACTGCATTTTCCAACTTTACTCAAGTGACATTCCAATCACAAATGACCTTCTGACCCTTTCCTTTCTGTGTGAGCACTGAGAAAGTGCTAGCACACTTGGTGCACTAGGCATTTAGCAGATGTTTATTTCAGACCTTGCAATTAACCCCCAAACACTTCAGCCAGTAATTTTAGCTTAGTGTAATGAGTTCAGTCAACCTTCCTTTGACAAACAAAGTTCTGCTTAGAAAAAAAAAAATATAAAAGTGGCTAATTAACAGTGCGTTGGTTTCTAAGGTTATTTGAAAGTTGTGTTTTATAGTGTCCCCGTTGTTAACGTTAGCCACATCTCTTTGTGTCTGTGCACTGAACTTATCCACTCTCTCTCTTAATAGGCGTAACTACTCTGAGATTGAGCTGCTGTTCCAGCTGCTGAGGGCCTTTACGGGTCGCTTCCTGTGCAATATGACCTTCCTGAAGGAGTATATGGAGGAGGAAATTCCCAAGAATTACTCCATTCCTCAGAAACGTGCCCTGTTCTTCCGTTTCGTTGAGTTTAATGATCCCCACTTCAACGATGAGCTTAAAGCAAAGGTATGTACACGTCCAATCAGACGAAAAACGTTAGTTTGTAAGTACAGGCTGCAGATATTTACCCTCTTTTGAAATTGACATTGAAGTGATGCCTGGAGGTAGAATACAGTTTTGCGTATGACATGCTGAAAAAGCAGTGTAGCCTAAACTGATCCAATAGCGCGATCAGTAAATGTATAACATGACAACAAGCACTATACTGTTGGTATACTGTTTGTAGTTAAAGTATCTGACTGGTTGTCTACTCTTTTATGATGACACGAGCAGCATCCACAAGGCCAGATGTAGTAACTCACATTAGCGATGATGGTGCACTTAAATATGCTTTCAGGTCAGCACTTCTGTCTCTATAATCAGCACGACGCACAGTATCCCAACCTCTGCCTACGCTTCCTTACAACATATTGTGCGTCATGGGGATAAATGCCTATAACCCATTTAAAAAAAAAAAAAAAAAAAAAAAGTGAAATATTTTGCAAATAAGTCCATTCCTCTATTTAACTGAAAATCATGCAAAGACAGCATATCTGATTTTAAAATTGGTACTATGTTATTTTTAAATATAAGCTTATTTTGGAATTTTATGTATTCATCGTTACACACATGTAAGACAATAAATGATTAATCAACTGAAATTCATTGGATATTTGTTTGAATGGTGTAGTTTAATGCAATTAAGACTATTTAAAACAGTCATCCCTCCACCTCTGACCAGAGATCTCATACTATTTGCACATTTTAAATACATTTGTTGACCAAACATCATGTTAATCCTGTGAAAGACTGACCCTCCCAGATGTATCCATCCCATGCTGAAGTAAAACAGGCTGCAGCTCCCCTTTGGCCTGGTGTAGAATAGGCACTCGAATGATGGATGGAAGGTGCTTTGGCGGTGTGTGTGTGGAGGGATTATTATGATGGTAGATATGTAAAACCATTCCTGTCAGATACTTTAACATCTGTGGCCCATACTGACCACGGCTGAATAGCACACACTGATTATGTGTGGGCACGCATCCAGAATGAACGATATCGAGCCATAATGCAAATATTTTGCTGCATGTTATGTGTCATGTTTTGGTTTTATTGCTCCATGATGCAGTGTCTGCACAAGCAATCATGGACTTTATTTTGTTTTATGTAGTGGAGTTCTTCAGGTTTGCATGTCCACAAAAGCTGGATTTTGCAAAACAAGATGTTTCAATTTAAAACGGGATTCTAAGGACATCTTGTTGTCATTGATGCAGCAATTTTAATACTATAAAGCAGCCTTATTAAAAATAAAACGAAACACATTTGATAAATATGATCCTTTTAAAAAACTCATTGAAAATAACACTAAATTTATGTTCTGGGCTTTTTTTCATTGTAGAGAGATAGATTTAATAATATCATATTCATCATAAGCTCCCCATCTCCACGGCTCGATTACTTTCCTTCTCAACTATTGGACATGCAGCATTTAGGGACCTGATCTGTGTGACTTTTATAGTTAGTGTTTTGTACCAGAAGTTCTTTGATAGAGTGGGGAAGGTCATTTTGTCTGGTTCTAGGACCTCAGAGGCTCACAGATGAATGCTTCTGTAGTCTCTACCTGACCTGCTGCTGCTGCAAGCATTACAGTCATTCAGGCTGCATTTTAATTAAGCTCCCTCTCCCGCATGCAGGCATCGGCACAAACACACACCCACACCCACAAACACATATTTCGAACAGCTGTAATGGCACATAACCTGGCACAGAGAAGCAACAGCACTGCTGTTAAGTACAAACGGGTCAGTGGGGAAGGCCTGTCCTGGCACACAATAGCACATATCCAAATGGTTGTGTGGTAGGCACACAAAACTGTAGACTCACAGGCACACCATGCCATGTGCACACACACCACTTAAATCCAAGGACAAACAGTGTTTCTGGTGCTGCTCACTGCACCTGTCCCTTTTGCTTGTATTCAGTTTGCATTCCTTGAGCTGCATACGGGCTCTGAAAATGAGAGGCAGAATAAAGGCAGAGGAGAGAGAGTTCAGCCAGCTCATTTCTCTGTATTTTTCTTTTTGGGTGGAAATGCTGCATTAGAATTTTCAGCAAGGTTTACTCTCTTAGCTAGCAGAGCTGCAGCACCTCACCACGCTCAGCCCACCCCCCCAGCAAAATTTTGCTCCTATTGTTGTTTTTCCGCCTTAATTGTCCTCCGCTGGTGTGCAGCAGATGCTGGCTGTGCAGATGAGGCAGAGACCCAGACTGACAGGCGTGATGTGTTTCTGTGCGAATATGTTTGTGTTGATTGGTGTACGAGTAGTGAGCATGAGAATGAGCGTGGGTGTTGCCTCCATTGACATTTAAATAATTGCCTGTAGCATTTATCATAGGAAAGTGTGTGAGTCTGTGCGCTTGCAGTTTCTCGGGAAATCTGGGAGTTAGAAATTCAGGTTCGTATAGAACATCAGAAAGGTCTAGGAGAGTATTTCAAACAGAGGAGTGTCTAGAGAGAGAGAAGGAGAGAGACAGCAGAATGGGACAGCAGCAATGAATCATCTACGGTAGTGCAGGCTGACCCCGAGCTGCTGGTACTGCTGCTGTGTTCCTTCTTTTTGTTTTATCCAAACACTTTTTATAGAAAACCATTTTTGTGCTGCTCTTCTATTCAAAGGCGTTTCATTATTTGCAGAATCCATCTCCAGTCGACGAGCAAACAAACAAATATATGAAATTTATGATGTGCCGTGCATCTGTTTCGCTTTCTGCTGCTTCTTTGTTCCAACATGAGAAAGAGTGTAGTAGGATTTTCCAGAACATTTTTTTACAGTATGTACGATTAATCCCCTCCCCGAGTAGAGACATTAAACAGTAAGCACGTGTGCAAGTTTTTAATACCTGTACCCTGTCTGGCACAATAATCTAAACAGCGATGAGGAAGATTAAGGATTCTTGACAGTTACATCATTTATATGAAGGAAGACGATTGTTAAAAATTAATTTGATTTTTCACATTCAAAATATTGTTCTTGAGCAACTCTATTACTAACATACATTGTCTTTTAGTTAACATAATTATTATTCAAACAAATAATCAAACCATTTTAAGTGAATCACGTTATTGAAGCCGAGTTCTTAACTTCATCTACTCTCCTTGGTTATGTGCACTCAAAGGGAGACTGCATCTCTTTATCTAGTCATGTGTAAAATGAATGTACTGTTTACATCTAGTAGTGATTGTCGTCATTACACATTCATTGTGACTTCGAGCCATTCATTTTTTTTTCTGGTTTATATAAAGACATTAAAAGACCCCCCTTCAACCACCCACCACTCACCACCCCAGTTATCACAGCTCCCCTTAATTGAGCTCAGAGAGGAAATCTATGGGCACTGCAACACACGCACGCACACACGCACGCACGCACGCACACACACACACACACACACACACACACACACACACACACGCACACACACTTGTTATATGTGAATTGAAAATGGAATTTAAGATAATTAAGACACCTGCAGAATGTGATCTAGGCCACTCGCCCAGAACTCCTGCAGGAGCACATCATCAGTGGCATTACAAAATGATGCTGTTATCGTACAATGATTGATATCAGAGAAGCTTAGAATTAATAGGAATAGATGACACTGAAAAACAGAGTAATGCTCAGTGTGTGTTCAGCGTGTGAGAAAGAGAGCGAATATTGTGCTAATGGAGGAGATGGAACATATGCTACCACAGCTCATTCTCCACTGAGCGATGCCCTGTCCTCCCAGTGATGGATTGAATAGGGGTGTTCATTAATAGATAGCAGCTTCTTTAATAAATGCAGTCGTTAGCTGCATAGTGGTTGGGTTAGTCGGATTTTACAAACTAATCAAGCCCTCATTCACATTCCCTGTTAAGATACTCTAAATCTTATTGACTTTTGTTTTTGCTTTAAATGCTTGTAGATTAATTAAGGAAATACATTGTTTCTTTAGTTTTGCCTCAGAGAGGAAATTGTTTTCTTTTTGCTCTTTAAATTATTTATTGCAATCATTTGGTGCCACATTTGACATTGCTGTGGTCAAATGTGTCTTTTTTCTCTCTCTCTACAATCCAGTTGTTTTTATTATTTATTTTTTGCTGTTATTATCAGTCCGGAAAGTATTCTCTTCTTGTTCCTACCCCTTTCTGTGTAATCACTTATGTATTTGCCACTGAGGGCTGATTGTGTGCAGGGTTTTCTTTAATGTAGGTTTGAAAAGGGTACACTAGGTGATTTCACTGATTAGTTTCTCCTTTCTTGAAAGTGTGCTATCGGTGGAATCATCCATTGTAATCTCTCTTGAAAGGGTCAAAGCTGTAAACTCCACTTTTCTTCTTTAATAGGTGCTGCAGCACATCTTGAATCCAGCCTTCCTGTATAGCTTTGAGAAGGGAGAAGGTGAGCAGCTGCTCGGACCGCCCAACCCTGAAGGAGACAACCCTGAAAGCATTACCAGTGTCTTCATCACCAAGGTACACGTGCTATCTCTATCTGTCTAAATCCATAAAATACATGGATTTATTTTCTTGTTATTCATATTTTTCCTCTTCTTACCGTTCTTACCATTTTCTTCTCACAGTCAGCAGACAACCCTTGCTGTCTGTTTATTCCATGACTTTGTGTCTCTTTGTGTTCCTGTTTCTGATTTCATTACCTGCTGCATTTCCTCTCATAATGTCCTATCAGCCCAACATCTCTCCTTTCTGAGTCATCATCAGCTACATCCTATTTAGTCATCTTCTTCTCTCATGGCCTTACACTTTAATTACTGTCATTTCATCTCTTTCTTCTTCCTTTTTTTCCCTACATGTCTTTGATTTTTTCTTTCTTCCTCCCAGAAGCTCCTCTCTTTTTTTTTTTTTTATCACGTTTGATTCATCAGACTATAATTTCTGCTGTAAATGTCACATTGTGACCATGCTAAAGGTCGGCATGTTTGTTTGTACTGTGGCAGATCTCATCACTGACTAACACCAATCCTAATGGCTGCTAATAGCTCCTCTACAGTCTGGATAAAACTGATTTCCTACCTCACCTCCCTGTCTCCCTATGTACTGTGCTGTCTTCTGTACGTTCTCTTTGGGGAATTGGTATTTGGGTGGTTTGAGTGATGCAAGGTTTTCAGTATATGTAAAATTAGATTGTGTTGTTGTAAAGTGTCATTCAGAATCAATGAACTGTGTTACACTCTAGAAATTTAAGTACAGATTATTCAATAGAGTGAGTTTCGGCTTATTGTTTATGTACATATGAGGAGACTTATTGATCTCCAACTGGAGTTGTTAAGAATTAGCATAAAAGGGCTAAAGTATTTTTTGTGATAAGTTTTAGTAGTGTTAATACAACATCCCACCAAGTCAAGTTCCTGAAAATGTTCTGTGCCAATTCTGCTATAGATTGCAAAAACAGTATAATTTTCCTGTATTGCCCAGCAATTTTTAATGCCACTTCTTTCCTATCCCTCTCCAAGGTTCTGGACCCGGAGAAGCAGGCTGACCTGCTGGACTCTCTGCGAATCTGCCTACTGCAGTTCTCCACCCTGCTAGTGGAGCACGCTCCCCACCATATTCATGACAACAACAAGTCACGCAACAGCAAGCTGCGTCGTCTTATGACTTTTGCCTGGCCGTGCCTTCTGCCCAAAGCCTGCGTTGATCCTGCCTGTAAATACAGTGGTCACTTACTGCTGGCCCACATCATCGCAAAGTTTGCCATTCACAAGAAGATTGTCCTGCAGGTGAGAGCTAATAAATGTTTCAATGCCGAAAAGGGACACAACAGAAAAATGACAAAAGATGGATTTGAAAATGGAACACAGCAGATGAATTCACAGTAGAAAACGGCGTACACTTAGAAAGGTACCTTTGCTTTCTGAGTCACACTTATGAAGAAAATGCTGTGTAGTTGTGAAGTCAGAGGAACTATTTTGGGTGCCCCTGGTTCACTAAAGCCCCTTTCAGCCATGCACTTCCATTAATCTGTCGGCCTCTGAATATGTTAGCTTCATGGCCAAATGAGCACCTCAATGGTTTTTCTGTAAAAGTTTCAGACGACGGTCTTGCTATGTCAGATTTAGTAATATTTACATATCACTTTCAGTGCTGCAGGAGCTTGAACTGCATGCAATCACATTAAAGAGCAAGCCTGCAGAAGATTATGATGTACTGATGTAAGAAAGAACTAAGAAAGAAATCCATTCATCGGCAGACTTCTGAGATCCTGTGCAGGCTTGTGGCTGACATGGACAGAGATTTTAATCAAAGGCTGTCTTCGTCTAGAGGTAGAGGGAATATAAAGGACTGGGTTAGCAAAGAGGCAAGGGAGTAAGAAGTGCAGGAACAGGCCATGCAGATGGCAGTCTTGAGTGCTGTGAGTGCCATCTGCATGGCCTGATCTTCTTTTGTTTTTCGAGTTAGATATCCAGCATTATGTTACTTAATGTATTGCCTGCTTTCATGCATCTAACAGATGAGCGTGAAAAGGCAATATTATTATTCATAAGTTGTGTGTCTTGTTTTATGTTGAGTTTTTGAAATAGTCAAAGGTAGAATGAGATTACATCTCTTAAGTTGCCTTTGCAGCAAGAAAAAAATCACTTCTTAGATTACCCCACTTTTAAATTTTGTATCTGGTGTTGATGGGTTTAGCAGTTGTGGAGCCAGCTTAACAACTCAAGTGATGAAGCATTTGCATTTATGCCTGTCATCAGCTTCTTTCATTTCTTTTCCAACTCTGTAAGGAAGGTGTGTGTGTGTGTGTGTGTGTGTGTGGTTTGTGTGCTTTTTCTATCTTCTCTAAATGTCTAGGCAGGAAAACAGCACTTTTAAGGGACAGTAAATTTTAGCCAAGTATATGGTATGTTGGTAAATTAGACATGCGATCTCTGCTCTGTACAGGTCTTCCACAGCCTGTTGAAAGCCCACACAATGGAGGCCCGGGCCATAGTCCGCCAGGCTATGGCCATCCTGACTCCGGCAGTGCCTGCACGCATGGAGGACGGCCACCAGATGTTGACGCACTGGACTCGCAAAATCATTGTGGAGGAGGGGCATACTGTACCACAGCTGGTTCACATACTGCATCTCATTGTGCAACACTTCAGGGTGAGTAGATTTAAAAAAGAAAAAAAAAAGCACACACATTAATGCAACTTAGGCAGCAGCAGACTTCCATATGTCAGACCACTACTACCAAAAGTATTGAGTCCCCATGATATCCTCCTGGGATGGATGGAGCTCTTCCTTCTGTCATTTAAATTACCCATGACAGATTTGTTAGACCACTTAATAATAGCAAAAGTAATATGCTTCTGAGGATGACAGTAAAATATCAGCGTTTTCTGTTTTACAATTTCTTGTGTTTCGAGGTGAGCTGCCACCACACATACTGAGATGTTAAGTGCCACTCAAGTGCACACATAGACATCCATTTAGTGTCTCTGCCGGCTCTCCTCTCAGCATGCTCACTGCAGGGAACCACGTGGGGGGAGACTGTTGAGGCGCTAATTTTACTGATTATCTAAGTGCTCTGAATTACATGACACATCTTTCCTAATGGGAAAGGAGCATACTCATTAAAATGTAGATGATCTTATGCAGACCAATTAAAAATGTTTATGATTTTTTGTTAATTTCAGTTTTATATTGGTTGTAGCCAGATCATTTGTACTTTGCTCTGTTATCAAGTCAAAAGCTGGACTGTCATGTCTAATTATGTCAACCGCCTGGTGTCCACAGTTGACTTAATGCAGATACAGCATTAAACACACCCTTCACAGCAGTGATCAGTAGAGTCAAAGAGCAGCTCATGTGGACTTGTCATCAACAAAAGCAAATGATCATCGAGCTTGCTTTTCGCTTTCCTCCATAAACTTGAAAGACACTTGTGCCCTCTCGCTTCTTCAGCTGATGTTCACCGCCTCACCAGTCAGAGAGCGACAGTCTTTTAGCAGAAGACTGACATTTCCCTCAGCTTCCCTCTCTATCTCACTGACAGGCCGCTCTCACTGGGCCAGATGACTAATCTAATGTAATCACATCAGCATAATTACACTGGGGAGGAGATAATGACAGACAGATGAGAGACTTTGTGCATGTGCGTTTGATAAAGAAATGGAGAGATTGTGTGCGTGTTTGTCTGTGTGCACATGTGATGGACAGGGCTTAGCCACTCTGTCATTAAGGGGCTGTGAAGTCCTGCTCTATCGACTATAATTACCCTCAAAGTGAGAAGCTTTAATATTCTTTGACACTGACAAAAGCCCTCAGATAGACATCTCATCTCTAGCTCCTTTGTCTGCATGTGTGTTTGAGAGTCCCAGTTCAGTTTTCGGAAGCTAAGTGACTCTTGAGCGTGACACTTGAGTTGGGCTAAGTGTGTGTCATCATGTCCTTGAGACTAAGTAAGAATTTGATGTCAGAGTTTGCCTATTCTGACTAAAAGTCTCAAAGTGATTGAACACCCCATTTAACTTTGCATGTGTTATCACCCTAAAATCTAAACTGGTAGGTCTGGAGTACAGAAAAACAAACTTTTCCTGTACATGTGTGGACTTTCCTTTATTTTTGTCCACCTCCCATATATTAGTGCATTGTGCATAGACTAGGGGTGTCAAACGTACACTGTCCACATTCGGCAAAACAACAAAAAAAGAAAGGAAGGGAAAAAAACAAAAAAACTAATCTGTACAGTCTGGGCAATGAGCTACCAGGACTTTTTCTGTCATTTTATTTCTTACAAATTAAGTTCAAAGAGTTGCGTTGACAGATTACTTTCTTTGCCGCAGCAGGTTTTCTTCATCATATAGAAAAACAGTTAAATATGTAACTTCTTTATACTAATAGAAAAGGAGGCTTCAATGGTACAGCCCGTTTTTAACATCAAAGTGGGCTGTATGTGACCCGCCATGTAAAAGGAGTTTGACACCCTGGTTTACACTAGATGTTTTGCAGCAGATGGAGCTAGCACAAGGATAAGCTTCCTGGGAGTCATTCTGTATGATTCTTGTAAAAGCGCAGGAACAAGATGCTGCAGCAAATGACATATGTAGGCCATTGTTTGGTTGCTTCTTCTGTTGTTAATGCAGTGGAAGAAGGCCTCGTACAATACTGTGCAGAAGTCTTGAGGCATTCGTCGTTGCTTCTATTTTTTTGCTTCCAAGGAGCCGGATTTTCCTGTTTCTTTTTTAAGTGGGCTTGAGCAGTAGTTCTCCAGGCTTTCTGAAGGTTTTTTCTTTCAACGTTGGCTGCCTTTCTGTTTTGTTTTGTTTTAAGTTAAAGCCTCTTAACACTGACCTGTGAATATTCAAGCATACAAAAGGCACCTAACTCAACTTTTTAATTAAATCTAAGCAAAGTATCAAACATAACACAATATGACAAGATCTTCTGAATTTTTTGAGGAACGTTTTTTTGGACTCACATTTTTGGGCTGCAAGTACGACAGAGAACTGTTTTTGTATGAGTAATGGGGGGTTTTTTTTGGTCTCGCACAGTTTAAGTGGTTCCACTTCATGCAAAACAAGCTTGTTTTTTTTAAAAACCCGTAATCTTGTCATCCACACTAGTTTTCCACTCTTCCAGACTTCATCTGGTTTTTACAGAGTAAAGGTTCAAGTTGTGAGAGATACAGATGAAAGGAACGCACGCCCCAAGCCACAGTGCAATTTATACTGACGTTTAAATTCGTCTGGTTAGCCTTAGGGGCTATTGTAGTCACTTTTTGTGCCTCTTTTAAACTCTACCATTGGTGCTATCTGTCTGTGGTGCTTTGTGGAAGAAAAAATGCGCCAGTCCCTCCTGACAGCTTCTGTATATAATATTAAACATAAGCTTTTGTGACACTCTATCTTTTAATCATACAGTTAGGTCCATAGGTTATTCAACAGTAACACAAATTTAGCTCTTTAAAAACTGTGGAGTGTGGAGTGACTGTTTATAACATTGTCTGCAATTTCTAAACTGTTGAAGGGATTTAACAGATGCACTGCATTAAGTCACCACTTCAATCACATGGTAATTGCAGGATTTCAAATGTATTGTGCTGAAATAATGGCTTATGAGGCTTTTTGGACTTAAGGACGACTTAAGTAATTGTTTTCTAACAGTTACAAAATAATTAGAATTTTTTAAAAAAAACCCACATACACCAAAAAACCAAAACCAATACAAACCTGTGTTTTGCATAATCTGGAGTGCTCTGATGTCAAAGTGGATGATGTCAATTGAATATTAGCAGAACAAGGGATATGAAAATATTGCTTGTTTATAGTACTTCAGCATTATGATACTTTTTCAAAGTTATACCTGGTGCTCCCCCCCCAGGTGTATTACCCTGTCCGACACCACCTGGTGCAGCACATGATCAGTGCAATGCAGCGTTTGGGCTTCACTCCAAGTGTGACTATAGAGCAAAGGAAGCTGGCTGTGGACCTGGCTGAGGTGGTCATCAAGTGGGAGTTGCAGAGGATCAAAGACCAGCAGGTAAACCACATTATTTTTACTGACTTCTGTTGATGTCAGGAGTACCAGTTTGGGATGGTCGTCTAGGATGTTGACATACAGAGTCACCAAATTATGTTTCTCACTTCTCACAAAAATCTTTTTCCTTCAGACTGAAGACGCTCATTAAGTCACAAAATAAACCTTATTCATCATAGCAGTTAAAGCGTTTCTTGAGCCGTGTACCATAAATGCTCATTACTTATGTTGCTATATGAGCTAGTGACAAACTTCAGCTTTATTGCATTGTACAGAAAGAGACATACTGTGGTTATATTGTGTTAACAATTGGATTTGTCTCCTCCTTTCTTGTGTGTACCTTTCTTTGGCACAACAGCCAGAATCTGAGGCTGAGGTAGGTCCTGGTGGTGAAGGGACCAGTGGGGCTGCTGTGAAAAGAGGCCTGTCTCTAGAATCCGCCGGGGCTGGACAGGACGTCAAGAGATTCCGTACAGCAACTGGAGCTGCTTCCACGGTGAGCTCAGTTAGTAATTAGTCAGATGCCAGACGAATGTGGCTGTGACTGATGGGCCCTCGTGCCCCAGACAGAATGTCTTACCTTGAGAGTTCTCACTTGATATCCCTGTGTTACTTGCTTCTCTAAGGGTGTTTGTTGTGCAGTTTGAAAGCTACTAATAAGACAGCCAGTTTTACTTTTTTGTCTCCACAGTCATTTATTGAATGAGTCTGAGGGGGAAAAATTGCTAACAGGATTGACAGCAGAGTTGTTGCTGTTATCCAGCTTGTCTTACAGCAGTATGGCAGCGCCACATATACTTCATCATATCCCTCTGTGGTCTTTTGTTTTGAGGTCTTTTGGGATACCTTTGTTGTAAAATCGCCTGTTCAAAATTTTAATCAAATTTGTTAATTTGCACTAATGCCAATCTTTCAAAAGGCAGTTTATACTTAGATTAAAGACTCTGAAATTGCCTCGTGATGTTGCCTGACACATCTGGAGTTCTGCCACAATCAGCTTAATGTCTGCATGTCGTAGATTAGAAGGCATAATTGGGCAGTAACTACACGTTTTAAAGAAAGCTTGTTTTATGTATTAAAGTGTTCATAATGAATTCCAAAATGTAAATATCCTTTAAAGTATGTCGATTTACAGATCACAGATTTATTAGCCCTGCAACAGAGTGAAAACCTGTCTCTCGCTCAATGACAGCTAGAATAGGCTCCAGCCCAGCTACAATCTTTAACTGGAAAAACCTTTAAGAGGATGGAAGGATGAATGACACTTACAAAAGTAAAACAAATACTTAAAGGTTATTGTAATAAATATTTGTGCTCTTGTTATAATTTCTGTTTTTTGTGCCTCTTCTTGTGATGTCAAGATAAAAATGCGTCTTTTTAACTTGTCAGAATTTGTTTCTGCTTAAGCTGAGGAAACATTAATTGCCCAGAAAGTTGTCAGAAAAGTTATCAGACTTATTGTGGCTGGAGCCTCCTTTTTGTAGACCGAAAAACCCTTTGTACAGCATTTCTGCCTTTTGACAACTTTCTGTAATCATTCTTTTGTCAAAAAAGAAAAAAGTTTATCTATATTTGACAGATTATAATGTTTGTGTTTGTAGGTATTTGGCCGCAGCCAGTCCATGCCAGGCACAGAGAGCATGCACAACAAACCTGTTGAGAAACAACATACAGACACTGTGGTCAACTTCCTCATCAGGATTGCTTGCCAGGTAAGACCTCAGCACACACACACACACACACACACACACACACACACACACACACACACACACACACACGTTTTGCCATCCATTAGTCCTTCCAAGTAGGCACAATTATTCTAACCACTCGTTTGGGTGAGGATAACGCACACACAAACACACACACATGGAGTCACTCTAGAGTCATTGACGACCTTGGTTACTAGGCCTGAAATAGACTGCTGAGATTTCACTCACCTTGACTTTTCCTACTTTATTTTTTGGGCCAAGTTTCATTCTCACTGTTCAGCCAAGCATCTCTGTTGAATATAACCTTCCCTATAACCACTGGGGATCACTCGGTGCTCACAGAACACTCTATAGCAACATAATCTTTTCTTTGTATTCCTCTCGATAACAGTGTAGTGTGATACTGAATTGATCCCAGTAGAAAAATTATGTCCTCACTGGCCCGAGGGATTGTGATCAGCCAAAGGACATCACACCTACCGCTGATAGGGATTCAATGTGTTTTTCAAGGATACCTCTCTAAAGTGGATGCTTATCACTATAAAGGTTTGCACAGGGAATGTTGATTGAAAGATGGTATCCATCCTGGTTGTGCTTCTTTTGAACTCCAGCTGCATGAATTAAGTGCCTAGACAAATATGTTCCTTTCTTCTCTAGGTGAACGATAGCACCAATGTGGCTGGATCTCCAGGGGAATTGTTGTCTCGGCGTTGTGTCAGCCTGATGAAGACAGCCTTGAGGCCTGACATGTGGCCTCGTGCTGAGCTGAAGCTACAATGGTTTGACAAGCTGCTAATGACAGTGGTAAGATGGCATGTACTTTGAGAATGATTGTTACATTAGACTTCATGCATGGTTCATATTGCCAGATCCATACAAGGTGATAATTTAGGTGTGAAACCTGTCAGTACTGCTGCCTTTCTGAGTAATCAGTTGTCATTGACTGTGTTCAGACCCGTCTAAGTAATAATTGGTCTAAAAGTTTCTACTATTTAACCATGATGAATATTACTGTTTGGGGTATGTTTAAAAAAGAAACCTATATCTGTGTAGAGTATTCATGTAAGTTTGTTATTTGGACTTACTAGTAAAAGAATTTTTCAAAGTACTTCAGTCAAACTAGTCTGAATAAAATCAAAATATTCAATCTTTGTGTTGTTGTTCAAGCTCCAAGCAATAAGCAGCAAACAGCTGAGGATAACTAATAGCTTCCCAGAGAAGTTTTCCCTGTCCCCGCTTAAGCTCCGTCTTAGTGTTTGCTCTAACACCTCAGAGTCCTTTGTCTGTTATCAGTAATGCATGAAGTGAGGCGCCAACCACCATAATGACAAAATAATGACAGTGGTGAGATAACAGCACTCTATCCGGGTTGGCCTGTGCCTTCTCATTCAAACCCCCCAAAACCCCTCTACATTCTAAAGCCCTCATCCTTGCTTTCTGTATCGCCCCACTGTGACTCTGTTCATCTGTCCTCGCCTTTCCCTCTGTGTCTAACAACTTTCTCCTCTCATCTCTTTTCCATCCAGCCTCTTATCGCAGCCTTTATTCTCTTTCTTTCTTTTCATCCATGTCTCCTTTTCTTCCTCATCTCTCTGGTCTGATTGGCGTCACTGTTCAGACAAGGTTATCACCACTCGTTGCCAGTTGTCACGTACTGCCCTTGTTCTCTTTTGGGGATCACTTCACCGGCCGCACCCATTTCTCTCCCTACACACACACACATTCACACAAACTCAGTCGGCCCTTCCATATCCCTTTGGGGATTGTCTAACAAACAAGGCCTTCTGTAGGTTTTATGCAGATGTACGCAGGCCCACCCCCTTGGGACCTCGCTCTACCTGCCTAGCCGCCTTACTCAGACTAATGAACAATGCTGTAAATCGGATTACCTTTTATCATCTCATTGTCTCGGCGCAGCAGTGATTAAGAGTCTGGGGGGAGTGGCATGAGGAGGTTGTATTTGGAGTGTAACTTGAGAGACACACAAAACATACACAGTCTCACAGGCATGCCTGCATCTGCATGGTTCCTGCAGAGACAAGTTCCTTTTCTGTTAATGCACTGTCAAATCAATACTACCCTAATATCTAGCAGGAGCCTTATCACCAGAGTCACCTTGTTCATTAGGCAAGATCAGTGCCATGGATCTGTCCCAGATTACCCTCTTGGCCCTGCCATTGTAAACCTTGTTTGCAATTTAGACAAAATTAGGAACCGATGCTGCCCATTGATCTTTGGTTTAACAGCCATCACAATGCCTTGTTTTTGTGTGTGTTTGTGAGCAGTATTGATTTCTGAGTTGAGTGGAATAAAAAAAACTCGGTTGTTTCATCTGTCTGCAGATGAAATTGCACTGTTGTCTATATTGCTTTGTTTTAGCATTGGGCGCTTGGCTAAAAAGATACATATCAATTTATATTTTTTTTTTTTAGATATGAGGCTTTTATTGAAAAGTCTAAATGGATTTCTATCTGTTTTAAGAGCAATACAAAAAAAATGTGCTTCATTGACCTTCCACTTATAGTGTCTACTCCTTTTTGACCTCTCAGGAGCAGCCAGCCCAAGCGAACATCTCCAACATCTGCACAGGACTGGAGATTCTCTGCTTCCTGTTGACAGTGCTGCAGCCCCCAGCCGTCCTGGCTCACTTCAAGCCGCTCCAGCGGGGCATCGCTGCGTGCATGACCTGCGGCAATACCAAAGTGCTGCGTGCTGTCCACTCCCTTCTTTCTCGTCTCATGAGTATCTTCCCAACTGAGCCTAGTAAGCTGCAATGATTTATTTCTAAATTCTCACTGGAAGCCAGACCAGCTGCACACAGGAAAAAACACTATATATCTGATTCCTTTCTGAGAAATTGTCATGCCACACTGTGATAAAATTATAAATAGAAGTGAATTATACTGGCGATATAATTTACAAACTTTCTTCCCCAAAAGGATTAAGTGATGAGACTCATTGGCATGGGATTTGGGGATTTTACAAACCTAATTATGATACAGCCAACAAAAATTGTTTGCATAATTACAAAAAAAATTATGACTTATAAAAGCTGCAAGTCCTGTATTTTTATTCATAAGACGTGCCATTTCTGTAAGTAATTGTTTAAATTAATGTTTTGTTGTAGTGTTGTAATTGGTTGTGTTTTTAACATATATGTGCAATTTAATGTGATTGATTGTGTGTCATTTTGAAATATGGAGAGATGCTTATGGGAGAATAACTGTCCCGGATCTTTCCATACAAAATGAATAGAGCATCATCTGTTTTAGGTCGTTGTATGAATTGTTTTAAAGCACTTTCGACAAAGGCCTAAAGGGGCTTGAAACATAGTGTGATCAATACATTATGATGCTGATTCCTTGCAGCAATATAACTGCGTCACTTTGCACGGCAGTGATTTCGATTTTCAGCTGTTCTTTGTTTGAAACAAACATTGCTGTGTTTTTCTAGGCACATCAAATGTGGCATCTAAGTATGAGGAACTTGAGTGTCTATATGCTGCTGTGGGCAAGGTCATCTACGAGGGGCTTACCAACTATGAAAAAGCAACAACCAACACTAACCCCACGCAGCTCTTTGGTAAGACCAGCTCTCACATTTATTTTTTTTCCTCCTTTCTTGCCCTCGGTTACTCTTCTGTTGGTATATACTTAGAAGGGGGAAAAAAGTCAATCTCCTACTCTCACTACAGCACCAAGCGGCCCCTCGGTTACTTTTACCAGTTAAGCCATTGAGTGGGCCGTTAAAATGCAAGCCGATGGGCTCTGCTGCTCGGGCTAACATCTGGTCTATTTAAATGGGGGCCACAGTCCAGCGGTTTGGGAAAGATTGTCTTGGGAAGGATTGCTGCTTTCCGCCCCTCTTCCTGTACAAACATTACTGTTATCCACCCAGATGTCAGAGTATTTATAGAAAAAGCTTTCATTAAAGCTTCTTTCAAAGAGACTTTCATTTTTTTTTCTTTTAGATGAAATATGTAGTAGGTTTCAAAATATAGGCCATTCAAGGTGATAAATGGCTATTTGAGAGCAGTCCAAAGGTAATGCTGCTTTATGCAGTTTCCTAAAATTACAGTGGTGGTCAATAAAATAAAAAAAGCATTCTGTATCCTGCTGTTGCAGTAAAGTCACAGCGATGTGATGCATCCGTCTGGCCAGGGGGTGACATTTTAACATTTGTTTCCTCTCTGGGGAACAGCAACAAAGAAGAACATTACTCATTCTTATTTCTGCCTCTGTTACACTCTTGAGGGGGGGAAAATATATATATCAAGCTGCGTGAATGAACACAAGCTGACTGCAGGTGTCTGTGTCTGTTACCTCTCCCCAGAGAAGTGAAGCTTCTTGTCAAACTGTTCCATTTCCCATACTTCTTATCCCTCTGCCTTCATTTGTCTTACAGGGACACTGATGATCCTGAAGTCAGCCTGCAGTTACAATGCCAGCTACATTGACCGCCTCATCTCAGTGTTCATGCGCTCACTACAGAAGATGGTGCGGGAACACCTGAGCCCCCAGCAGGCTAACCCAGGGGTGACTGAAACCAGCACAGGTACATAAATACAGTGGAAAGATGTGAGGAAGCCAGTGTCAAATGTAATTTAAAAAGTAATCACATAGGAAAGATGTGCAGTATGCCATGTATATTCAGTAGATTTTATATGAGCAACAGTTACATGCTCTCTTGTGCAAATTCATGCGGTTTCACAAATTCGCAAGGTTTGCTTTCTATCCCTTTTTATTCCTTGCACACAGTCTCTTATGTGTATTTGACTCAGATTTTGAGTTCACAACATATTATTAGTCACCATTATTCTCCAAACTTGGCACCAGATAACCACTACTATTTCAGCTGAACTTATTCTACTTGGCTGCAGTTACACCTGGCTGACATTATTGGGGAAGTTTTTGCTCGTACTTTCCCCCAGCCCACGTCCAACAAGGAGCTGACTGTGTGTGAGGTGGACACAACACAGACATGAATGTACACTCACATCACAGCCTTTCTCAGATTGTTAAAGCTCATATATCCCAGGTGTCCCACCAGTGCCTCTTTCCGTAGAAAGACAGTATCAAAACTTGTATATCAATAGCCCCAGCTGTGTTCTCAATAGCTCTTGTGGTCAGGAGAGATCCTTTGTGCAGATAGTATGCTTTCTCGGGAAATGTTTCTCAGCTCTGGTTCCCAGTCTGTATTGTCTTCTGCTCTTTTTGTATCAACAGATGGTCACCTTGTGCTCTTTTGCTGTGGGGTCTGAAAGGGTAGTCACAGTTTGACACAGAACCTCTTGACAACTTGCCCTTTATATTAATCCGTGAGAGGGGGTGAAAGGGAAAAAACACGTGTTTAGGTTTCCTGTTCATTTACTTTTCTGAACTTCAGAAAGTCTGGCAGTGCATAATTCCTGTTGCTACTCTTCAGACAGGAGGTAATGACTGTAAGATACTATCAGTGCTTTAAATGGGTCCCTAATGACTGTATCGGGAAACACAGACATTAACTGTCCACCATGAACAGTTAGTCACTAAGACCAAAGGCCTTCTGACCATTAGGCTTTTTCCTCTAAAGATTATTCACGTTTCAGTAATCTAATAAGCTTAACTGTAGTAGTTCCATCCTGATTGTATTGAAAATGTGAAGTTCTGACTGCTGCCACCATTTAAAAATAGATAAGTCATTTCAATTTATTGAAGGCCAGAAAATTTGCAATAGAAGGAAGATGGATAAATGCACAGATAAATGCATCTGTTCTGTAGTTTGTCTCAGCCCTGCCTTTGAATAATTCCATGTGTTTGCTCTGATAGTGACCAGCGAGCTGATAATGCTCAGTCTTGACCTGGTGAAGACACGATTGTCCGTCATGAGCATGGAAATGAGGAAGAACTTTATCCAGGTCATCCTCACTTCCCTAATTGAGAAGTCTCCTGACCCCAAAATCCTCCGTGCTGTTGTCAAGATCGTGGAAGAGTGGGTGAAAAACAATTCTCCAATGGCTGCCAACCAGGTAAGGAGGAGGGGACTGTTCAGGTGTGAGACAGTAAAACAGTATTAAGTGAGGAAAAAAACAAAAAGAAATGTGGTATTCAAGAGATCCTGGCATAATTCCTCTCATGAAAACAGGTGTAAATTAAGAACTGAATCAGCAAAGTTGTGAAAGGTGTGAAACCTTTGGACAAACAACAAGCGAAGCACATTTTCTAAATCTAGTAAGGTTAGCATTAGCATAATACCTACAGAGGACTCTCTGGTCTTCATATTCTTTTAAGCTGAAGAAGAGCAAGCGGTACACAGCTGAGCTAGACAGGTGCAGCTGCGAAAAACAACGGAATAGAGAATAGATTATTTTTCTTTTCTCACACTTTTCTATTTGTCTATTGTTCATAATATTTTTTTTTCCCTTTATCTTACTTTCTACCCGATTCTTCTTTCCCTTTCAGATGCCAAACCTGCGTGAGAAATCCATCTTGCTGGTGAAGATGATGACCTACATAGAGAAGCGTTTCCCTGATGAACTTGAGTTAAACGCCCAGTTCCTGGACCTCGTTAATTACGTCTACAGGTAATTACCGTCATTCATCACATGGCTAAATGGCCACGCCACTGACGCCACACCGCCCTTGCATCCATCTTAACGTGAGAAGTGAAGGTCGGGGGCGGTTGAGGCGGGGAAAAGACACAGAAGGTTGGGTCAGGGGGAAAAAGGAAAATAAAGATGAAGAGGAAGAGCTTGAAGTACCAGAAGTGTACCTTTCCTTTTTTATGACGAAAAGTTAATTATTAACGATGGTAATAATTATAATAAGATTGTTAAACTCAGGAACTGGATGAACTAATTTAGAATCATTGTAGCTGTAAAAAAACAACAAAAAAAACAATTAAAAGCTGGAAAATTTAAGATGGCCACGAAAAGATTGACTGATGAAGATTGATAATAGGGTTACAGTACTATCAGTATTCAGCTAGCTGATGACAGGACACCCAGCAGGTGGTGGTCAAAGGTGAGAGACCACCTCTGCCGGCTATTCATCAAACTGTGGCCCTCCTCACCTTTCCATCTTCTACACATACACATTTAATCAGCCCAGTGTATCCGCATCCTGATGCCAAAAGATTTAAAATGAGCAGTAAAGCCATGATGGACAGCAAGTAATGATAATGGAAGGATAAAGCAGCTGTGCCAGCGCAAAGTGTGATTAGGAGGACGGTGTAAATACGAGCAACATGCAGCTGTGGCACCGTGTTATTCTTTTCATCCCACCTACTGTCTCACTGCTTCTGTTTTATGAATCATCGCTTCGGAGCACATTCAGTGCTGTAGAATGACGTGGAAATGATTGCATTTGTTGTTTCAATAGTTAGGTAGGTAATGTTACATCAGTCTTATTGTCAAAGATGCAGACTTTTGCCCAATATTCAGTTTTAACCACACCAAATGTAAGAAATAGTTCAAGAAGTTGTAAAAACAAGAGTATTTTCCAAGTTGAAAATGCCTGCATTGTTTCAGTGGCATATACATGTTTTGCCAACAGCTCTCAGGTGCACGGGGCACCGAGTTTTATCTGTGTGTGCAGTTCTCTGTATTACAAGTTAATGGTGACATTTTCTAACTTGGGCGCTAATCGCCCCACCCCCACACATCCCATTTTTTAAGAACATTTTTGGTAACAGGCATCTCAGATTCTTTCTCACAAAACTTTTGCCCCTTTAGGGATGAGAGCCTTTCAGGAAGCGACATCACATCAAAGTTGGAACCAGCCTTCCTTTCAGGGCTTCGCTGCAGTCAGCCAATGATCAGAGCCAAGTTTTTTGAGGTGTTTGATGCCTCTATGAAGCGGCGCGTCTATGAGAGGCTACTGTACATCTCCTGCTCTCAGAACTGGGAGGCCATGGGCAGCCATTTCTGGATCAAACAGTGCATAGAGGTAAGCAGTGGATCTCGGGTCTTTCTGCAGGCTTCGTAAGGTTTTTATCCTGCGGGCATCTACGTGCTGGTTATCTGCCACCAACCGTCACCAATCTTCTTTTATGTATTTTGCACCTGTTTGTGTGTTTGATAGTTGTTACTGGCAGTTTGCGAAAGAAACACCATCATTGGCACCAGCTGCCAGGGATCCATGCTGCCATCTATCACAAACGTCATCAACCTGGCTGACAGCCACGACCGCGCCGCCTTTGCCATGGCAACGCACGTCAAGCAGGAGCCTCGCGAAAGGGAAAACACCGAGACCAAGGAGGAGGTGAGATACACAGACAGGCGCACAGACAGGGGCACAACGCCTCGCAACGTGTCTCACATAAATTGCCACATTATCCCATTAGGAGTTTTTACATACTGTGGGTCTAAGAAAAGAGTAATGCTGTGCCTCTTTGCTCGTCTTAAAAATTGTCTCTGTTGTCGTCATTCGTCCATTATCAAGAAGCTGTTGATAAAATGGTCTTTCAAAAACAGCCCAACACGAAGACTAAATGAAAAAAAGCTTGAACAACAATACATGTTTTTCCTCTCCTCATTTACCCCCTGGTAGGATGTAGAAATTGACATAGAATTAGCACCAGGTGACCAGACAGCCATTCCCAAGACTAAGGAGCAAGCAGAGAGAGACACAGGCAACCAACTGCACATGCTCACCAACCGCCATGACAAGTTTCTTGATTCATTACGGGAAGTCAAGGTAAGGCACTTCTTCAGTTTTGACCGGCTGATGAAATGAATTGAACTTTGATAGAGTGTAGGCAAAATTACAGAGATCATCCAAGGTTGACTACTTGCAGTTCAAAAACAATGTTTTATGTATTAAATTAATTATAGTTTCAAAACATTTTCATGTTCCAGTGGCATTATTCATTAACCCCCAAGAAGGATGAAAATGTCAGCAATATTCTTGAGCCCTAAAAGCATGAATTAAGAGTCAGTGCCTTGCAGAATCAGCAGCCAGAAGCTTTCATTTGTCTCTTTTCTGTGTTAGACGGGGGCACTTTTAAACGCCTTGGTTCAGCTCTGTCACATCTCCACACCGCTGGCTGAAAGGACCTGGGTCCAGCTTTTCCCTCGCCTCTGGAAGATCCTGTCTGACAGACAGCAGCATGTAAGTATAATTTATTAGCATCTTTCTTCTTCTTCTTCTTTTTTTTTTTTTTTTGGCTCCCAGAGCAAGAATGGACAAAAACAGTGTGTGACATGCATGACCAAACCATCCAATATCCTGTGAATAGTTAAGAGAAAGACATGCATGCTGCATTGTGATTTACATGATGATTTCTTTTTAGCTTCAGCAATAGCAATATGTTCATCCAAAGACCTAAAGAAATATTATTTAAATGCTCCTTTAAGCTTGTCGTGTCCGCTATGAAATTCCTTTAAAGTGTTCACATTATTATTAAATGTCAGTAGATGTAAACTGCAGCTCGATTAGCAGGTAGAGACTTAAAACCAACAGATGTTAATTCCAGTTAAAGTGTACATTTTCTTTTTGTGGTCATCATATACAAACACATGCCTTTCTGTACTGTTTCAATAACTTGTGCAAACAGGCAGCGTCTTATTTCTGTCTCAAAATAATTAAAAGTGATTCAACTTTTAAACGAGATGCAGTCACTGGTCAGATTCTGAATAATTTATTCCTATGCCAGACCTCAAGCCACAAATACTTAAGTTATTTATTTTGATGCCTGTCTCTGCATTTTATGTAGCGATTATGCCAACTTATGGTGAAAATGGAAAGATTACTGCAATTGAGGCTTTCTATCCCTGGGTTGACTCTTACAAGGGAATGACAGAAAAGTATATTTTCCATCGGAAGGATTTTGATGACACGTTGGCGTTCACCACCAGTCTAATTAAAGTGACCATTAAGGCATAAATTACTCCATGCTGTCATCGGGCAGCGAAAATTGCATTCATTACCAATACATCAGAGTGTGTCAGTCATGATTTTCAGAGCACTAACCCCATGATCATACTCAAGGTCTATTCTGTCCAAATGTGTGAGTCTCTGATTGCAAAGAGTGGCAGCATGCAACTCAAGCTAGCATATTATGCATTTTCACTGATTTTCACATTGTATTGAATAAATATATACCTCCTTCAAAGTTGCATTACTTTAAAAAAGGACAGCTTACAAAAAGAGCTGGACAAAGTGGTTTAATTACTAATGCAGTAACCATGTTTTTGCAGTATTGCAGAAAATACCGTAGATATGTATGTAAAAGTGCAACATGGTTCACTGATTGGTCTTGACTAACTTGTTGATCATGATGTGGTGTGATACAGAAAAGCAGCATACAGTTGTGTCATTTGTCCCTTGCCATTCCTCGTATGTGTTATCCTCTACCTCTTTTTTCCTGTTTCTGAACAGCACTCTCTTACTGGAAAATGGCATCATGTTGCATCCCATACATGCAATTCAATGCTTTTGTCAATATGTTGTATCAGAGCACTGCTGCTAAAGTAATACTGGGTAGTTGATGATCTCGCCTTTTCTCCTCTCCAGGCTTTGTCCGGAGAGATGAGTCCTTTCCTTTGTAGTGGCAGCCACCAGGCCCAGAGGGACTGCCAGCCGAGTGCCCTAAACTGCTTTGTGGAAGCCATGTCCCAGTGTGTACCTCCTATCCCCATCCGTCCCTGTGTCCTGAAGTACTTGGGCAAGACTCACAACCTCTGGCTACGTTCCACTCTCATGCTGGAGCAGCAGGCCTTTGAAAAAGGTCTTAGTTTGCACAGTAAACCCAAGCAGAGCACAGAGTTCTATGAACAGGAGAGCATCACGCCACCTCAACAGGTAATGGGTTTTCATTTAGATTGTGTGTTGACTTTTTAAGGCTTTTTAAACAATCAGGACTCTGTAAGACAAAGAAAAGTCCAATAAAATCAGGAATTCTATTGAGTAAATAAACTCCGATATTGCGAAACACGATCAACGCAACCCTGAAGTCATTGCCATTTCCTCAGCTGTGCACGCTCTACTACATGTGCTCAAGATATCTGCTCTGCTGGATAAATTGTGCTATAAAGTATATTTCTAACCCAAGCATCTTTTTTGCATTATGGTCTATAATTATGTAGGGTCACAGATATGCAGATATCTCTCTCATAGTCGGTGGACTGATATGAGTCAGGCGCTAAACAAAATAAAATGAACTTGGCTCTTTCATGCTTATTGCTGCTGTTCCTTTCATTAGTGGTTCTTTTCCACAGTGGAGGGTTTAAACATATATTTGTCACGTCACTGCAGCCTCGTCTTTGAAGCTGGAAAATCTCCCTCTTATCCTGTCTGAACTAGACTCATTAGCAAATCTGCTCTCATTAAATTTACAGTTTGATCACTGCAGATGATCCAATTTGTTCTGCTTCTATCCACATTGTGTTCTTCTTCCATATAGGAGATTTTGGACTCTCTGGCAGAGCTCTACTCTCTACTCCAAGAGGAGGACATGTGGGCAGGCCTGTGGCAAAAGAGGTGCAAGTTTCCTGAGACGGCAACAGCCATTGCCTATGAGCAGCATGGCTTCTTTGAACAGGTGAGAGGAAGCTTAAAGTAGACTCACTGAGGTAGTAATTTGTGGTGTTGTTATGCTGTAATGTCTATTTTGTTAACCCAAAACATATATATTCAGGCTCAGGAAAGCTACGAGAAGGCAATGGAGAAGGCTAGAAAAGAGCACGAGAGGAGCAATGTTTCCCCGGCAGTATTCCCAGAGTACCAGCTGTGGGAGGACCACTGGATACGGTAAGATTTATGTTTCTTAAGTCCATACAAGATAGAGTCATGACAAGAAATGACCCTCATGCTTCCCTGCAAATCCAGCTGTCTCTTGTGTTTTTATGTGTGCCTGTTTAAAAAAATGTGCTGTGAATTTACTTGGTGTTTGCTGCATTTTACAATGAAGATCATTCCTAAAATAAAAAGGACACAGAAATGTGTAACGCTTGGAAAGTATGTTTAGGGTTTTAAATGATACATTGTGACTTTTAAAAAGACTTGTAGAAAACAAAGCAGACATGTTGATTAAGTGAGAGACAGGAAGAAAAAGCGGAGCTGTTGAGGATGTGAGTTGCAAAGCAGCCTGTTGATGCTAAAAACATGGCCTTAAAAATGGCATAGCAATGTAGATTGAGCAAATAAAAAAACCTGAAGAAATGTTATCGTCAAGTATAGAAAATGTAATCTTTGCTAAACTTCTCATCTCCTTTGTCTTTAGCTGTTCTAAGGAACTGAACCAGTGGGAACCGCTGACTGAATACGGCCAGTCTAAAGGCCATTCAAACCCTTATCTGGTGCTCGAGTGTGCTTGGAGGGTTTCCAACTGGGCTGCTATGAAGGAGGCTCTGGTGCAGGTGAGGGGTGCACAGTTCCAATATATAAGTATTTATATATATATATGTGTGTGTATTTCTTTCTACACACATTCACATAGATTTCTTCTCTCACTGTCCTCAAAAGGTACCAATAACAGTTTCACAGGAAATAGAAACAGTAACCGCAAGTTGTCACTAACAAAGTCATAGACACAGTGGAGCCTGTAGGCATGAACCCAATGAACCAGACAGACTCCACTAAACTTTTCTTTTTCTTTTTTTTTTATTTTACTCCTGTTACTAGTGCAGTCCTGGATATTAAACCCAGGCCTCATGTTAGTGTGAGGTAGAGAAACTTGATATTGGTGCTGTCTGACCTCTCTGTAACCTCACACACCCTGGAAGAATAAGAGTGGCGGCCATAAAGCTGTGGAAATGCAGTTAAGCTGTTTAGTCCATGAATTTATTGGCCTCATGTTTTCCTAAAACAAAGTATAGATGGGTGGCGGGCGTGTGATAGTACTTGACATATAACAAATACTCCTACTTTGCTCTTTCAAGGAGACTTGGAACCAATCCATTGAGCAGCTCTGTCCGAAGGTGACATCTAATTAAATTGTCTGGATGCCAACACCAGCTTCACTATATCCCCTCCTTCTTGTTTCATTCTTTTGCCTCCTCTGTTTACTCATTCCTCTTTCTTTTGTCTCATGCCTCCCCAACCTCTCTTCTTTACTTGGTCTTCTTTCTACAATTACTGCCCACCCTACTTTTACTTTCACCCCCATCTCTTCATCCCTCGCTCCATAGCTCTGGCTGCAACAGCTAATATTTACGACAGCTGTGTGTGTGTGAATAATTACCCCAGCATCTGCTGCAGGGTGATTTGTTTTATGGTGGAGGAGAGGAGCAAGGCTTTCAGTTTCCTGCATGCCCACTCCTCACCAGCTCAGAGGCGAAGTCCAAATGTCCCTGCTTTCAATTAAAGCTGGCTCTTGATAAGGGCGGCCCTGTCTCCAGGATATTCATCAAGCGTCACCCCCGATAAGTGCGCTTTGACCGATCACTGTAATTTTCTCCAGCATCGGAAGAGCTTTCGCAAATGCACACACCTATACCTCCTCACTCCCTTGCTCTTTTCACTCTTTATCCTTTTGGCCTTCTGTCATTCTGTGTCTCTTGCTCACTTATAAACGCACAACAGCAGACCACAGGTGTGACGTAGGAGCCTCCCTGCGGGTGTTATTTGTTTGATGCTAATGCGGTGAGCTTATTAATCAATAGCAAGGCCCTTTCTGCTTCTTCGCCTCTGTGTCAGGCGTGTCAAATTTATTAGTCATTAGTACAAAAGTTCCGCTGAACCCATTCACAAAATAAATCGCAACCAATATTGTTGTATATTTGTCTAAGTACTAAATTGCACAAGGAAAATGTCACAGGCCCTTTCCCCTCAGATGTTTTCATGTAATTAAAACTGCTACAGCACTGTGAAGAGTGTGCGCTGTTCTACTTGACATTTTGGCGACAAATACACACAGGAAAACAAACAGGCAATTCAATATGAACTCCTCTGGGATTTACCTAAAAGCAGTACATGTGAGAATGTAGATGTTTGCTAAACCTCCCAACCTAACGCACAAAATTGTCAAAAGTTCATGTGTGAAATTCTTAATTCTTTCAAGCTATTTATATTGCATATGTATATTTATATTTGAAGCATAACGTTGTGCACTTGTTATTCACATAGCCTGTTTTTTACCTGTTGTAAGAAAATGACATTAAAATGAAATTGACACTCACTTTTCACAAGATTTTTTTTTTTATCCTGTGTTTCTCCCTCTATTTTTTTTGGAAAGGAAAAGTAGATTTATTTTCAACATTAAAAAAATGCAAGAGAAAGATGTTTCTCGTTGTCATTTTCCAGAGATAGTAGATTATAGAACGACGATAAGATGGATTCAAAACACACATTTATGCTGATGAACAAAGGAAACGTATAGATTTTCAACAACAGCACTGTTCTTGTAAATTATCGTGGCAGGTATATGATAGTAAAACACAAGTCCATTGCTGTACGAGACTGATCTCATCTTTTAACTGTCATTGAGCAAAAGTATGCTAATTTGAATCAAAATTGTGATTGTTCTACTAAGTTGCTACCATTAATTTTTGTTTAAATATTTCATTTTCTTACTGTATGAATTTCCAGGTGGAGCTAAGCTGCCCTAAGGAGATGGCTTGGAAGGTGAACATGCACCGTGGCTACCTGGCAATCTGCAACCCAGAGGAGCAGCAGCTCAACTTCATAGAACGGCTGGTGGAGATGGCTTCCAGTCTGGCCATTCGTGAGTGGAGGAGATTGCCTCACATTGTTTCCCATGTGCACACGCCATTGCTTCAGGTCAGTATACCCAACACATAAAGAGTTTGGATTTAGACCAAAGACTTAGTCAAATGACCAAGAATGGTACCGAGGAAAATAAGTTTATTGTGATAAGCACTTGAATAGATGCATGTCAAGCGACTGTCTGTGGCCCTAAGACATTGTGCTGTTGAGAAATGCTGATAAGCCCCCTCCCCACCTTCTCACTCCATTCTTGTAAAATTGAGACAGATGATTTAAAAAAAAAAATCAAAAACCCTTTAAGCCTCTTTGATTCCACCACAAGAGATTACAATAGACAAGGCAAAGATGAAAAAGGAGAGTGGAAAAAAAGGCGGCAGACTGAGGGACTGAAAATTGAAAAAGGTGGAGAGTGAACAGAATGGAGGAACACGGGGAGAAAGAGTGAAGAATAAAGAGTTAGTTTAGAACGGCTGTAATTACTTCCCTGCCATCAGATACTATTTGATTAAATACCTGCAGCAGAATTACATTTACATGATGAATGGGATAGTCTGAATGAAGGTTAGAAATGGGCCATCAGCTGATATTAACAGATAATTGTGAAAAATATTGTACGGCCTAATTTATTTTGTTTTGGGAGATTTCATTCCGGAATGGGGGGTTAAGTCTTCAGCTTGCTCTGATTTACTACATTTATCTTTTCAAAATGGGTATTTGAATTGTGCAACTATGTTCCTCGTTAGTGTGTGTGTGTGTTCATGCTCGTGCATGTGCTCGGATATGTGGAGTCCAATTATTTAGCCTAGCCGAGGGAAAACAAGCTATTTATTCCTCTGCCCAGCCAAGCGGCCTGTTGTAAATCTCCATTCCAAACTCTATATCTCAAATTCACGACTCCATGAGCCTTACAGACCAAGAAGCCCAGACTCTGCAAATACAGTGAGGTTCAACTACTATTTGAATCAAGTTATCATCAAATCCCAGCTCTCAGCAGTGGCTGACGATCAATGGATTATCATCCACACTATTGATTACGAGGGCTGGCATTAATATTGATTGATGAGTAGTTATAATAGAATGATTGATTATATGTTCACAATGCTGCTTTGGGCCAATCAATGAGGCCTCTTTTCACAGAATGAGATAGAAGCCCTCGCTTATCATTTTCACATTTTCCCCATCTCCGTGTCCTTTTTTTTTTTTTTTTTTTTTTTTTTTTTTTGGCCACATCCAAGCAGATTAGCTATTGAATAATGTAGGAAGGCATAATGATTTTGCCTGCAAAATAATTTTGTTGCCATGGAAAAAAAACTACTGCTGCATTGTACTCAATGTGTTTTGTTCTTGTTCCTGTGACATTTTAACAATCTGCAGTATCACAAGGTTTCTTTGACCAATAATAATTGAGGCATATTGGCCTGAAAGCATTATGTACAAATAAATAGTGTAAAAGTTCATAATGTGATGATATTTGCTACATAAAGAGTGTCACTGTTTTGAGCAGGCATTGCTGTTTTTTTCCCCAAACCTGTAGACCTCATAGTTGACTATGAGTTTCAAGAAAATGACTTGGATGTGGTTAGATTAAGTGATGTTGTTTTGTTTGTTTTTTTTACCTTATCTCTCAATAGACTAACAGTCCTTCATCCTGCTGCGTTTTAAATCATCCTTTTTAATCTCCATGCTTTTACATTAGCGTCTCCTTTCCGTTAACACAGCAGTCACGCCATCTTTCTTGCCATTGCCCTTCTTGTTCGAGCTATGGCTTCTACTCGTGTCTTTCTGTTAACGAAATTCTAAATGTCAATTTATCGGTGGGTTGATATTACCGACTTAATGATCCATCAGCATCACATTTATAACAGCTAATAAGTGAAATTTAAAAAAAAAAATAGGAAAAGACGAGAAAAACTCCCCCGAAACATTCTCTTGACAAGACGGTTATTGATGACAGATGGACAATGTGTATATCTCGCAGAGCAAACGAAGCAAGGAAGTCTGGATGGATGTTTACATTTGTTTAGGTGTGTAGACAAAATATTAACAAGATTAAGATCAGCTGGTGTACGTTCTGGACCAAATCTCTAACGCTGACTGTAGGAGCAGACCTGGCAACACAAAATTTTAACTCGACATCAAAGAAAAAGTAATTGCAAGCAAGACAACCATTTGATATATTTCTGCTACTTCAAATGCTCAAATAAAATTCTACATGTTCAATTTAAAGTGGTAATGTACAGCTCCATCAGTCCTCCCTCACTCAAACCTCTTCTCATTCTATTTGAACCCTCTGCGGTAACCCTAGCTCCCTATGGTATCAGAATATGTGATTTTTGGCTTTGTTTTGTCTTAACAATAGTCGAGGGTTACTTACCCTGATGTCATTGTCCTTGCTAAATAAATAAGAATTGCTTTTCAACTACTTTTAACTTTACTTTCTCATGCAGTCAGCATTTATTTTATCATAAGATAGTAAAAGAAGTTCTTATTGAAAGCTTCTTAGTTATAAAACTTTCAGCAGGAATAGTCAAAGAATCAGGCAGGCATGTTTAAGTTTATCATGAATATTGAATCATAAATACAAAAACGTTTTAGTTATCATTTCTCTCCAGGCTGCACAGCAGATCATTGAGCTGCAAGAAGCGGCCCAAATTAATGCAGGGCTTCAGACGGCTAACCTCGGCCGCAACACCAGCCTCCACGACATGAAGACTGTGGTGAAAACATGGAGGAACCGACTGCCTATTGTTTCGGACGACCTGTCGCACTGGAGCAGCATATTCATGTGGCGTCAACATCACTACCAAGGTATGACACGTGCTCTAACACAACTGCATCTAAATGCAAGACCATGATATACTGAAACATAAATTTTGCTATTGTACACGTGTTACAGGATGCCACACTCATGCAGACAAACTTTCACATTGCTGCTTTGGTGTCCACTAGTTCCAGGAAGGGCTCTTCTTTAAAAGGCCATGACGTGCAGAACCCCCTCAGGGTCTCAGTACCTTGCCAAATGTCAGCCCACTAAAGCACTCTCTCTTTCACTGCAGGACACAACACACACACACACACACTCAGACACACATGTTTACCTTGCTCAGTGCTCAGCTCTCTCCCGCAGTGACTTTGAAACCATTCAGAAAGGCAGCCACTGCAAAATGTGATGTCTCAAGCAACTTGAGCTTCAACTCTTACTGAGAGGCACTGAAATAATGATAGCGGTGGTTCTGCAGCACCATGCCAATAAAATCCACTTCATTTATACATGACAGCCTTCAAACTTAAAGTGAAATGGAATTTTCTTGATGAAATTCATCGCCATGGTTCATTTACTGTTCAATACGTTTAGTGTCCCCAGTGCCCTCCCCTGCGTTATGACAGCAGAGCCTTTAGAGTGCTTGAAGTTCCCCACCCTTCAGACTGCCCTAAGCGCCCCTCTTTTAGCTTTCTTTATCAACTTTATCAATTGTGCAGGGGAAAAAAATGCTTCTTTGTCTTTTTGTCTGTCCACAGCCATTGTGACAGCATATGAGACAAACACACAACACGATCCCAACAACAACAACGCCATGTTGGGAGTTCATGCCTCAGCTTCTGCTATCATTCAGTACGGCAAGATAGCTCGCAAACAGGTACTGGTTCAAGCCGACAAACTAACTTCTATTAAAATGAATAAATGCAATCTGTAAAGATCAATGCCACGTTTAGCATCCATCTTTTAAAGAAAAACAATTGTAACCTATCGCACTTTTTCCCCCCAGGGTTTGGTGAATGTGGCTCTGGACATTCTGAGTCGTATCCATACCATCCCCACAGTGCCCATTGTTGACTGTTTCCAGAAGATCAGGCAGCAGGTCAAGTGTTATCTGCAGTTGGCAGGTGTCATGGGCAAGAATGAGTGCATGCAGGTGAGATACAAAGCTCCATGTGTTCTGCTTTCTGCTTCTATATCAAATTGAAGCGACTGCTACCTTCTGCATGTATCATTTTCACCTTTCATGGAAGCATTTGACGCGTTAGTAATTTAAGTATTTGGGCTGATATCTGTCAGCAGTAGCTCGAGGCATAGTTAGAGGTACTTTGAGTGGGAGCTATAGAAAGAGCAATAAGTGTTTGGGGTGGCTCTAGGTGACAAGTTATAGCAGTGAGACTTATAAGAGAGTGTGTAACTCAGGAGCTTGCTCTTAAGCCCATGGAGTGCTCTGATTAATAGAAGTAGTTCAACACACCACAAGTCATTAAAAGTGCCAGTAGACACTCTTCTCTCCCTCTCTCCCTTTCTCTCTTCTATCTCATCTGTGGTTCTCTCTGTCTATTTCTCCTGCTACACATCGTTTGTCACAGCAGTACATAGGGGACACCTAATCAGAGGCTCACCGTAATGGAAGTTTAGTTCCCTTAACACCTCTACTCTTACTTCTTAATGAACAGTGAGCAGTTTGTTTGTTCTTCACCTGTGATTATGGCTTTGTCTAAAACACAACGTTGTGGCACTTCTTGAGAAATCTTCTGCCTAACGTAAATGAAAATTTACCTGCTGCAGTTTTGTTTGAAGTTAAACTTTTGTTGTTCTGGCGTCTGTCTGTCAGGGTTTAGAAGTGATAGAGTCAACCAACCTGAAGTACTTCACCAAGGAGATGACAGCCGAGTTCTACGCTCTAAAGGGGATGTTCTTGGCTCAAATCAACAAGTACGTTAACCAGATGTTTAGTCTTTGATGGCCTTTCATGCATTGTGCTTTTTTTTTTTTTTTTTTTTTTTTTTTTTTTTTGTCAACATCCAAGTTTATATTTCTGGCGCTGCCTTCCCTTTATTCATCATCACATTGCCCTGAAACTGTGTCAGTGGTCCCTTGACACTGTGTGGGTGTTTCATCCTGCCAGTACATAGCAGTTATGTTTACTTGGCAATTCTTGCCTCAGAGTAATCCACCTCTAAAGCTCTGTTAGCAGGTAACCCGTGTGACATGGCTTAGATGAGATCTTTGCCATCAGGTGTCAGTAATTTGTTTCTCGCTGCAGGGTTTGCCTGTGGAGTGTACAACTGCTCTCTCCATGTATAGCTGGGCCTTGCACACCCACAGCCACACTCTTTAACATTCCTTCCTCTTCAGCACCAGCTTTTTTCTTTCTTTCTTTCTTTTTTTTTTTTTTTTTTTTTTTTTGCCCGTCATTTTGTCATGACATGGCGTCCTGAGGGGTGAAAGACAAATTGAGGAAGGCTTATTAAATGTATATGCAGCTCAATAATTAACTCTAGGCAATTTACAGGAATCTCTGGGATCAGCAAAACTTGCCTCCACCTCAGCAGGGTTTATTGCAATCATTAAGTTTCCCCTGCACCAGGGGAGAATTAACAGCTGAGTGGGGGTGAGGGGTTCAGAGATTCTTATGTGTGTGCGTGTGCATGTGCAACCACATGTGCTAAGGATTTTGGGATCAGTCAATTAAACGGGTGTCAAATATTTGACAGTCTGTTGGGTGACTGTGCTCCTGTTGAGCCGGCTAGCAGAAAGCGTTAATGTACTTTAACACTCACAAAGCGACTGAGGAAACCCCATTAAGTATTACTGGAGGGTCTTCGGCTCTGACTCCCATAGCAATCAAGCTCCCGTTTTTTAATCACATGCCAAATGCCTTTTATAATAACACATTTTAATTGATTGGCTTGGGAGACATTTCACTGCAAGTAAGTGGCAGAGCTGTTTTGGAAGCACTCCTGAAATGGAGGTCCATTCACCAACCTCAGCTCAGTAAGACTTTTTCATTGACAGGCCTGTCTCCTTGTTTTGACTGCAGGGTAGTGCGTCTCGGGGTGCCGCTTGCATCTTATTTATTAATCAGAGACTGAAAGGTGTGTAAAAATTATTCAGACTGCGTGCCAACGGTTAGAAGCTTCTTGGCATGGTGAAAATAGCTGATGATTCAGAATATATTTCCCTGTCAGCATAAATGTTGCAGTCAAAACTTGGGTCGGTTGCCAGAGTCTACTTGTCTGTTTCATAGCCTGCTATTTAATAGTTTGTGTATTGAATCTTAAGTGTGTGATTGCTAGACCACAATACCACAATAGAAGTTGTCAAAAATTTATTAAGATGGAGTGATGGATGGATAGATATGAAGCTATATCTGTACAGTTAGGTTTAAGATATATTACATAATACCATGAGACCAAATAGTTAATATAAGTGCAGACACAGATAAAATGTGGATTTTATTATACCCACACAAAAAAAGCCCCAAAGATGATATCAAAAGTCCGTCATCAAGAAAATAAGCTATTTTAAGAAATAAGTGGCCCCATAAGCAAAAGAGGTCACCTTAACAGAACTATGCTGAAAAATAACAATTAACAAAACCATACCCAATAAACTGACCAAGTCAAATGACAAACAACTCCACCAAACTATCTTTTTTTTTTTTAAAAATGAAGAGACCAATTCTTTCTCATGTGAATACAGCAGATGGTTCTGTCCATTTGGCTGGCGTCTGCATTTAAACCTCTCTTAGTGCCCTATTTTGCTTAAGGAGCCACCGGGAAATTCAAGTCAATATAAACCAAATTTGAATGCTTCATGATTTTGAATTCAGAGTAAACACCAAATAATACCAAATTAAATAAATCAAACTAATTGTTTGCTTCACAACTTCAGTGACAGCAAAAAGAACTTAAATGTAGCAGCGATGTGGGAGCGTAAAACCTTGGTTCAGTGTCTGGTTTATATGAAAGCGGAGTGTGGATGAATATTACGATTGTGTGCTTGTGGATACTGCAGCCACATAGTAAAACAAAACTGTTAATTCATACTGGGATGAATTTTTATTCTATAGTACCGTCTTCAGCATCTCTACCTATTTCCTTTTCTTTTTTCCCTTCTGATTCACCTTTCACTCAATTTTATTTCCTTTCCCCCAGCTACCTCCCTTTTCTCACTTGCCCTTGACACTCATTAACAGTAATATACCCTTCACCCTCTAACACTTTTCCTTTCCCTTCTTTCTTGTTCTAGGTCAGAGGAGGCAAATAAGGCTTTTTCAGCAGCAGTACAGATGCATGACGTTCTGGTGAAAGCCTGGGCCATGTGGGGCGACTACCTAGAGAACATTTTCGTTAAAGATCGTCAGCTCCACTTGGGAGTCTCTGCCATCACCTGTTACCTCCATGCTTGCCGTCACCAAAATGAGAGCAAGTCCCGCAAGTACCTCGCAAAGGTGATAAGAGAAGTGGGATGCTGGGGAGGGATTTGTATGATCATCTTGGTTGGTAAAACTCCTTGCAAAATGCTGATAATGGCAACATTTCTGTGGTTGCTTGTTTATCTCTTGATTTCAGTTGTCAATATTTTGTTTGCTTGATAATGAAACCAGCAACCTTCCTGCCTAAAGCCATGTTTTGTTTTTTTACAACAGGGAGTCACTTTTCATTCTCTAGTTTCCTGACCTCATCTACCCCATACATTATTGCTGCCAATGAGAAGAAAGCCATTCTTTTTTCCACCTCTCAGGCTTAGCCATGGTTAAAAGTAGAGTAGTAATTTGATCGATTACAGTCTAGCAGCAGGGTAGGCAGCAGGGATGGGTTCCCACAGTAGATCGATGGTGGAGTGAAGGCCATCCTCTGGCACTTGGGGTCAACCGACTAATGGCATCCCCTGACACTCCAATCTCATGACCCTCTACATGAATTGACCTTTCTCTAACAGTCTGACCGATTTCCCCCATACAGCAACTCTGCAGGCAGTGCCTAGGAGGTAAAGAGATGGAACCTCTTGCTAACAACCATCCTACCTTCTTAAATGGACACTAACTCATTCAGTGTAGCCTCTCGAAAAGTTGCCACAGCACAGAGCCACCTTGGTGTGTGTGTAGATCGGCTGTTACTATTGATTTCTGTTTAAATAATTTAATGCCAGGTTCACCTTCATATTAAATGGGTTTTTTGTTTTGTTTTTGTTTTTTTTCTGATGACCCCACCCATAAGTATTGTACTGCCAAAGTGGGTTGGCAGCGCTTACTCCTGATGGATGAAGCGAGATGACCAGTCATTATCAGTAATTATGCACAATCTGTGTACTCAGAAACAGGAAGGGGGGTGGGGGGATAATGTCTTCATCATAATGCACACACAAGCTTACCAGGGGAGGAGAGATCACCACCACATGGCTCAGCTTTGATCATACTGAGGATTGCCAAGATGCACTTGTATATTGCTCTGCACAGCAATCGCCTGGTTAGTGGTAGCAATGTTGCACCTTGCGATTTGGTGTTTTGCAGTAGGTAAATAATTGTGACTGTTATTATTGACCTTTATGTGACCTTTTTCACATTTGTTGTTTCTTCTCTCTCTGCTTCTGTCCTTTCTCCCCAACTATCTTTGACTTTCATCCCACCTTTCTAACACCTTTTTTTTTCCACCCGTAGGTCTTGTGGCTCCTCAGCTTTGACGACAAGAACACTCTGGCCGATGCTGTTGACAAGTACTGTATTGGAGTCCCACCCATCCAGTGGTTGGCATGGATACCACAGCTTCTGACCTGCCTAGTTGGATCAGAAGGAAAGCCTTTGCTTAACCTAATAAGTCAGGTGAGGCTTTTGCAAAACTCTATTTGTGCTTCAGTCAAAAATCTTTGTGGTCAGCTCTCAGTGGGTCTGGATGTTTGCTGCACCCATCAATCTTAGTATTGCTTGGCTCTCTGTATGCATTTGGGGCAGCACATCTCGCTTAGTGTGTAAGCGTCAGTCCTTATGCACGTCTTTCTAATCAAGATAAATTAACTGCATTCACGCCAAAGTAGTCTCTCTCCTGCTTTCTATTTACCAAATTAAGCATCCAGATTCTTTTAGTGTCCCCTTTTACAACAATTTATTGGCTTCCACTAGTCCCTGGTGAATTGGTTTTTAAATTATTTGTTCAAGAAATGATTATGAAGTTAATATTGAACGCATCCGCACTGCAGGAACAGAGCTAGTAATTAAACCAAGGACTAATTTGCTTTGCTTAATGGAGTATTATTTCTGCACAATTTGAAGAGGGTGATCTTCAAAGAGTAGTCTGCTATAACAAACAGCCATCCTCTCAACAGAGCTGGAATGTTGTATGGAGGATGTGAGGGAAACTGTGAAGGAGGATAAAAAGACGAGAGTGAAAAGGCGCAGTTTTAAAGTGACTTTGATAAAGTTAAAAAGTGTCACACATTGGATAGCTGAATAAAAAAACATACTTAGAGGTTAGAAGGAAAATATAATACAAAATATATATAAACCCAAATCCAAGCATTTTATTAGAATTTAAATTGGCCTACATTGACAGGCCCCCTCTAGCCTTTGGGCACGTGTGTAGTAGCATCATAATCACCATGTGAGTGTGAAGAAACGAAGATTGCTTTACTTTAGCAGTCTTTCTTACTTTTTTAGTATGCAGATTAAAAGGAAACATGTCACTGATGGCTGGTTGTTAAGCCCATTAAGAAATAGCATTTATGAAAGTCAGCCGTTAACCCTGTAAGACCCAACCCATCAAAAAATAGCCAGAAAATTCAGATTTTTGGGGAACTGAGATGTTTATTAACCCTTATGACAAAATCCACAAAAATGTTTTTGCTATATCATGTTGTGTATAATATATTTTTTATTATATATTTATTCAAAATTTTTATCACATTTGATACATTTGGGTGTTTTTGGCAACTTCTTGTTAACAACAATGTTAATTTTAGACAAACAAAAAACGGTTTTGTCCATAACATTTTGAAATTATGGCAAGTATTGATCATGTTGATGAGATAGAGTTCTCAGAAACCCATGTATCAATTGTGATACATATTATACAGTTAAATATAGGCCCAACTGTAGAAATTTGCTCCATTATTTTCATTTGCTTTAGTGTCTGTGGAGGTTCTTTGTTTTTTTATTTTTAAAGATGATTCTCATCCAAGAGGCTTCTTCAGTTCTAGAACAACTGATGGAAATCCCAAGTATTTAAACCCTCATTTTCCTGTTTTGGTTTTTGGAAATCTTTTTAAAATATATTAGACCATGACACATGACTGATAAAAAGCTTAGCTTTAATCTCTCAGTTAACCCGAATCGCTTCTGTACGTATATAAAATGGATGTTAGTCTGTGACTATACAAATTCTCCTTCCATAGAGACTCACTTCTTCCTTTTGGTCCGCCTTTTCATGCTATTATGACTGAAGTGTAAAAGGTTGACACCCGTTTCTTCTCTGCCTTTTTTGTGTAAAGAACAAACCACATTTTAATGCATGGCATTCTTTATCCCTCTCGCCTGACTGAATTATTTAGAGTTTCTCTGTGGCGGCGGGATGTTTAAAAAAACGTATGTTGAAATATTGATGAAGGTGAGGAGAAGAGCGCCTGGGGGCAGGCGGGAAGATGAATCAGAAGTTAGCAGAGAATCTCAGCACCCCTTCCCACACATGCTCCCTCCCTCGTTGCCTGCACCGTGTCTGCCGTGCTCCCTCGTCCCCTTAGCTCACCTCAGCCGTGCCAAATTATGACATTTCTTATCTTCCCATTAGTGCGGTGATCTCTGGTTCCTCCTCTTCCTCTTTGCCTTCCTTCCTCTTTCATCTTTAATACAGCTGTTAGCTGACACTTAGCACTCCCTCTTCCACTTGCTCTTGACATCTCACTTGTCAGCTCCATATTGTACTTTTCATTTCAAGTCATTTTCTCTGTTTTAGGGACACTGAAAAAGAAAAATGTGAAAACAGGATATTTACTCTTTGTACAACATATAAAATTAGTAAATATTAGTGGGAATACTAATGTTGCTAGATATGTATAGTGTATGTAGTTCCCATGTATGTGTTTGTTTAAGAGCAAGGGTCACATTAAGTTGAGGAAGTGGAGAGTTTTTCCTAATTAAATAATCATTTGTTTGCCTTTATGACTTTATGAGACGTCTGAGATGTCTAGGCTTCAACCCAAAGCGGCCACAGCCTTTCACTACCTTGTTATTCCTGTCTCTCTCTCTTCCCCACCTTCGGGCCAGTGTAGAGTTATATTCCTTTTGGGAGCCACGTCTCTTGAAGATTTTCAGACCAGCTGAGATCTGGAACGGTTCTTTTGGTAACCTAAGGAAGATGTACAAGTGTGTGTTACATAGCCACAGGCTAATCCGTTTTCAACTTGAACTCAGTTTTATGTAATCATGATTTGTACAATCTGAGAATCTTTCTAAAGACAGCTAGATGTCACAGGAATGTGGATCAAGCTAAAGAAAGCGTAGAGGTTCCAAAATCCTCAGTCTTCTAGTCGTCTTCGGTCTCACTACTGTAGCCCTCTCTCTGTAACCACTGATCCTCGGCCCACCGTTAGCCACATTGAGCTTAGTTTTGTTGGATTTTTGGATTGATCCTTTTCTGCCCTGCAGGCAGCTACACTGCACTTTTAAAACAATTCTCCAATTTGGCCATATTTGAAATGTTCAGCAAAACCGTGGCTAGGCTTGTTTTACTTTGGCATACAGTTTTTAATACTGTAAAAAAATTTAGTGAGGTTTGTCACAACTCATGTTCTGCCTTGAAGCGCTCACTTTGTGCTGTGACAGGGAGTATGTGTCATATATCAGTGTCAAGTTTACGGTGCTCATCCAAAGAGAGATTCCTTTACATTGCAATTTGCACGGGTTGTCATTCATTCTGGTGTTATTTGGTGAAATGTGACTTGAATTCAGACTGTAGCCACGGGAAAATGTGTGGATGGATGTTTGGTCAGAGGTTTTACTGCATGTTCAAGACTTTTAGGGTTCAAACAGTGTGAATCGAAACAAACACTTTTCATATCACCATCTGAGCTTTCAGATGCTGTTTGCACATTCACACCGCAGTCCTGAACTTTTCCAGACATCACCCAGCAGAGGTGCATGTGACCGCGCAAGTGTCCAACCTGCCAGCTTGTTAGTACAACGTCTGTGCGATGTCAGATGATTCCTGTGTACAGTTAAAGGTTCAGTGCATTAACTGCAAGTGAGTGGACAATGTATGTGTTACCTCCTCCCTGAGAAAGGGCAACTGTGACAAAATAAGATTCTTTAGTTGAAGACTCACCTGAATCTTCTGTCACAAGTTAATGCGAACTGTATTTGCAAACTACAGGCTGAAGGAAAGGCTGAACTCTTTACCTCTGCAGTAAGGGCACCTGGTGGCTTTGTTATTGTGTTTTGCTGGCATGGTTTGGGTCTTGTTGTCAAAGTAAATCAATACAGAGCTGTTCTGAGTGATCGCCTTTATCCTAAGATGAAATATTCCTATGCTGGTGGGAGTACGGTCACCCATCCATAGGGTATGAGGGGTCACTGAATGTTTTCTTACACCCTATTTAACACCTTTGGTGTGTTTTTTTTTTTCCTTTTGTTTGTTTGTTTGTTTGTTTTTAAACTTCTTAGACAGTATTCGCTACCACTATTATTAAAACACCAAATGAGGGAAATGTCTTCTTAAGAAAATCAGTGTGACCAACTTTAAAAGCTAACTGAAGCTCAGTCACATTGGTACATCGTAAGCTTTCACAAACACTGACTTGTCGTCTCTTCCCCCCCCCCAATAATTTGTCATCTGTCATGCGTATTCTCTCTCCAATGTATCCTGATAACATGGTGGATGTTCATATTAAAGATGGGCAGTGTCAAATTATGATGCCAGCACCTAGAATATGGTCATCTCAGTTATGTTAGATGACCAAATTATAGTCCCACTGACCTGCTGTTAAAAGCTTCTGTTTACAAGGGGCAGCCACTTAAAATAAAGTTGTCTTAAAGGGGAGGGGCAAGGGGACTAAAACAGCTTGTTTGGGACAGAAGATGAACTGCAGGACTGCCCCAAGGCCCAGTAGAAGATTATAATGGGTTATTTTGAATTATGAATAATGTAAAGCTACTTTAAACAGCCAATCATGTAGTTTCATTATAAATGGAAGAATATAAGAAAACTATAACATCAAGAAGAATTAATTCCACATATCAATAGTTTGAGTTCACTGATTGTTTGTTTTTTTTAAAAACACAATACTTTGATGGTAGAATGGATGACTTAGTGGCTTAGTACAGATACATAAAAGACGACTATTGAATTCACCTGGTGTATTACTTATCAAAGGATTTGCACCCCAGTAACTTAAAGGTAAATTTGCTGTGCGTTTAAAACTCATAGCCTCTTATGTCCCAACTTTGACCATTAACTCTTCTAGTGGTGTCGGTGACTTTTCTTGGAAGTCTTGAAGGTAGTTTCATCATCAGTCACATTGAGTTTTGTAGCTCAGCCATGACATGTTTTTAACTCCCCTAACTCCACTGACTCAAAGCTTCAAACACCCCCTCTGTAAGAGTACAGGTCTTTGGCAGTATCTGTATGATCTCTCTCTTTCACTCTCTCACCCTGACACATATAGGCATACAGTATCTCTCTGTCCCTCTCTCACTGTCTCTCTTTCTATCGCTTCCCTCTTTACCTCTATCTACACCCCTCTCTCTCCTTTGCAGTCCTTAGGGGGAGTCTTTGAAATGTAATCTGTGACCCTCTTTTATCTGCTAGGTGGGACGAGTGTACCCCCAGGCTGTCTACTTCCCCATCCGCACCCTTTACCTGACTCTCAAGATCGAGCAGAGGGAACGCTACAAAAGTGGTAAGTAAACAGTGCGTGTAGTGTGTTGCCTGATTTAGCACACTTTGAACAATAAAAGGTGTTTTTTTTTTTGTTTGTTTGTTTGTCTGGTTTGTTGTTGTTGTTTGTTTTTTTTAACAAGTCCTTATCTATTAATAATTTATCAGGAAAGTGTTGAATTGGCCTCATCTTGTGTTTTCCCCACTTTTTTTGATTTTCTGCATTCTTCTAATCCATCAATTCTCCACTGCTTTCTCCTCTTTTCCACTCTTTTCTCCCAGATTCATCTGGACAGCAGCAGCCCAGTTCAATTGGGGCCCAGCCTCACTCAGGGGCCTCAGACCCAGGGCCAATCAGGGCCACTGCCCCGATGTGGCGCTGCAGCCGTATAATGCACATGCAGCGGGAGCTACACCCCACACTGCTTTCCTCCCTGGAGGGCATCGTAGACCAGATGGTGTGGTTCAGAGAGAACTGGCATGAAGAGGTGAGGGAAAATAGTAATAAAAGGTGCAGAACAGATTTTGCTGCAGCAGAAGATCAGAAGGCGAGAAAATATTACAGCTGCCATTGAAAATTTTCATGTATGACAGTTTGAACATCTTCTGTATATAAGGGTCATGTGAAACTCTAAAGCTAAGCATGTATGCATTACATAATGAGGTGCGTCTGTCCAAACTGAACTTGATGCACTTTTAAATAGTTTTAGCCTTGCTAAGCAGCTTCCACACACAGCAGCTATTCTGTGCTGTAGGGGAAGTCTGGCAGACGGTGATGCAGTAAGAGGGGAGAAGACAAGTGATGGATGGGTGCTGTGAGCGTGTAGGATGGGGCGAGGGATTTAGGGTTGGAAGTTTGATGCTATGAGTGTGTATCTGTGTGATTACCTGTGATGATCAGGGGCACTGGGCAGCAGCTGCAGGCTCTATGCATCATTCCACTGGGCAAGCAGGGGAAACATAGTCATTGCCTTCCTTCTTTCCCTCAATTTGGTCACATTGCTGCATCTTTTTTTTCCTGAGGAAATGACTTATGTCTAAGTCTGTAAGAAGGACAGGATGTCTCTAATAATTCCCATATCATTACAGCATTTCTTTATTCTCTTTTCTTCCTTCTTCTCTCTACAGGTTTTAAGGCAGCTTCAGCAGGGCCTGGCAAAATGTTACTCAGTGGCCTTTGAAAAGAGTGGTGCAGTGTCTGATGCCAAGATCACACCCCACACACTCAACTTTGTCAAGAAGCTCGTTAGCACCTTTGGAGTTGGCTTGGAGAACGTTTCCAATGTTTCCAACATGTTCTCCAGCGCTGCCTCTGAGTCACTGGCCCGCCGGGCTCAAGCCACAGCCCAGGATCCTGTTTTCCAAAAGATGAAGGGACAGTTCACAACAGGTTGGTTGGCTTTTATAAATACTGTCAAATAGAGCTATACAAAAAGGCAAAACACTGAAGAAGTTTTTGTTTGAGGTTGTTCCTCCATGTTTACATTCAGCTTCAGTTTTCAAGCTTCGTCAGAGCCATTGAGTGAATATGAAAAGACATAAAATGTGTGTGTGTGTGTGGGGGGGCTGTTTTGTGAGAGTATGACAAGGTGTGACAAGTGGCCACGTAGTGAAACCAACAACACCTCCTAGCTCTCCTCACTGAAGCCCCTCACCAGACACCAGCCGCCCTTCAGCAAACAAAAGCAGCACTTGTGCGACTGTACGTCTATACTCATTTAAATGATAAGTCAGGTGTATGGCTGGCTTTTGTAACAGTATATTGAACCGGTCACATTATATCTACACAGACACTCGTGCAGCTCATATCTGTGCTAGAGCAGGCTGCCGCTGTCGCTCAGAGCAGCTGGAGCACTGGCTCTCTACAATGTAATTAAAGTTTCCAACTAGATGATTGGATTTTAGGGAGGGATTGGGGCTGGTGACTGGTCAGAGAGGTGTTTGCATGTGTGTCTGTCTGTGCCTTTATTACACTGCGTGTACACACGCCCACGCCGGGTTTGATTATACACAAGGCAGCAGCATTTCTATTCTAAGCTTGTGCAGCATTGCGGTGATGATATCAACAACTCGTCAAAGTTTGATGATGTAAAGCAGAAGACTTGTTTTCCTCCTGCTCTTTTGGAAGCTGCGAAACATTTCAAGTTCTCTCTGGTTTCATTGGGGGTTTTCAAAAGTCTGTAAAGCCCTCTATCAACTTATTGAAATACCCTGTAATGAACAACTTTATTTCTTTCGAGGGTTTTATATGAGGGTGAAGCCGGTTTTCAGTTCAGGTTTTACAGACCACAAAAAGTTGAGTAAAATTTCTTTCCATAAAATTGTGTTGGTTAAACGAAGCATTTTACTGAAATGTAAATGTTTCATAAGTAGTCAGGTGCTTTGTTGTTGAAACTTGTACTGGCTGTATTGTTGTTGTTGTTGTTGTTGAGCATTGTTTACCAGGTGTCTGCTGTGCCAAAACTAAATCTAGCTCATACAGTATTGGCACAAGTAGGTGAATTAAAAAGTCTGCTTTCTCTTCTGCTGCTGTAGCATAATGATAAAACATTTTTCCTGATATATAGTGGTTGGTATTTTTGTTCTTGTTATAGAAAACTTACAGAGGAATAGATTTGGTTGTGAATTACTAACATAAATAACTACTGTCAGTGTGGATTCACTAAAGTCCTCAGATACAGCAGCAATGAAAAGAATTTACTGAATTTGTCCAGTTGCATCTTTTTTTTTTTTTTTTTATCTTTTTTTTTTTTTTTGTCTGTATTTGTTTTACTTGATGGCAGACCTCCAGTTACAGGCACATTAATGTCAAATAGAATGCCATAATTGAGATGGCCCATTAACAGCTGAATTCTAGACAGCATGTAGTTTATTTCTTATAATTCCCTATTTTTTTATATCCTGGAGCCTTGGAAAATTCGTTCTACTTTCCTGATGTTTTCTCTGAAGTGCTTAGACATGGACACTAATGGCTTGAATGAGACTCTGCAACAAGAGGAAGTCTCTGATCTTTTCCCAGTTATGGATTAACACATTTAAAAAGACGAATTCCTGTCATGCACTGTGTATGCTTATAAGGCAGTAAATGAAACCTGTGGTCAGTTTTTGGCCTGCGTGTTCAGATTCATGTGAAAGCTGTGGAATGCAGCGAGGCAGGTGCTGTTTTATTTTAGCCAAGACCCCCTCTGAGACGTTACCTCAAAACAATCATTCTCCTGTTTTTTTGGAAGCCACGTGTCTGTTTTCCCGTGTTACATAAGGGAGTTGAACCACAGTTCAAACATGGACCATCTGCAAGACCCCTCCAGGTTTCAGTGTTCACATAAACCTTTGTGTTTTCTTCTGCTTTCTTTCTGAATTACATCCACAGTAAACTCGCGCCTCCTTTTATTTGTTGCATTTCCAAACAACTCCTCCTGCCTGCTCTTTAGTCTCATCTGCTATTCCCGTTTAACTAGTACTGAGCCTGGCCAGTGCGGCTAATGTGTTTGGCCCTGAGACGGAGGACAAGGAGAGCGAGTGCATGAAAAGCAGCTGGGGGAAAATGTCTTCTTACTAAAACAGAATAAGAAGTAGTAATGCAGGTTAACCAGACCTGATGAACATAGAAAATGACCGAGATTAATACGCATGATGGAAGAAGAGAGAGGAGAAAACTAATGTGAAGTCGGTGAGAAACCATGAAAGACAGGTGTGGTGGCTTTGGTGGGTAAAAGCTCGGGAGCTGTGTACAGACTGATTGAATGAACAACACAAACAAGACAGAGCTCAGACTCAGAATGAGCACTTTGATGATGAATCTTACCAGATGTTACGGCGCCAGCTGTGCTCACGCAGCTAGGCGTCACCAGGGCTTCTGCCTCGCAGGGTGCCTGCCGACCGTCACTAGACAGCTGTCCCCACGGCTACGCGGGAGCAGGGCCGACAGAGACCAAAACCACACAAGCCCTCCAGAGTGGAACAAACAGGGTTTACGGAACTGCAGAGCAGCCAAGCTCCCATTCCCTGCACCACGTTAGTGGCTCACTCGCGTTCACAGGGTTTGTGGGCCGGAAAATATGGGTTTATGTGTGCACATATAACATTTGGCAGCAGGGAGGCATTCAAATCCAATTACGAAGAATGCTATTTGCATGAGTTACTGTTTTAGCACTGGATCTTTTCCAGAGACCTTTGTTAGAAAAGGTTTTTTGTTTTGTTTTTTAATATATTTAAAACAAAAACAGACACATTTCCTGGATTTTGAATTTTTTGCCTCTTGGTTAGACTTAAAGAGTTAAATCTAAGTGTTATAATTAAATTGAACAGTTTGGCTTAGCACCTGTGTAACTTTATATAGTCTTTAGTGAGAAGTCTTAAGTGTAAACATACTGCATGTTGGTGACCTCTGAAACCTTTAAAACTTTAGCTCACCAGTCTGCCATAAGAAAGCAGAATTTACTCGCTACAGAAAAGTCAACCAGGCACAAGCCAGGGCCAGGACAGTACATGAAGAAATGATGGTTCTGTATAGAAAGGTGGCCCACCTCCAGCTCCACAATCTATAACCTGGCTTCAGCAGTGTAGACCATCTGGCACAGCCAGGTAAGGCAGAATAGCAGCACTGACTTCTACACACAGGTCAGAGAACAGCCTGGCTAATTTCCACACTGCACTCTTTTTCTCAGCATCCTATTCCCCACCAAGCAGGGGTCAAATATAAGTTCAGGGGGACTGAAAATAATTCCCTTATCCACTCACTTTCAGTATTGCACCCGGTACAGAGCAAACGTTATTTCTCAGCAACAGACTCTACTTACATTGTAGGCACACATCTGAGGAGCAGGATTTAAATACAAAAGGAGGGAATATATCCACTCTTAAAATTGGTGTAATCACAGTTTGTACAACTTGTATCTTGTTTGCCTTTTAATGACGGCCTGCAAATGACACTAAATATTTCCGATTTGGATCTTAGTCAAAATGAGTAATGCGTCAATTTTTTATCGATAGTCTCTGTTCGTATAGTCTCTGTTCACACATTGAGTCCTAAACATAATGCAGATGACTACCACATTGAAGCAGTTAAATTTTATAATGAAAGGTGAGATGTTAATCTCTGATTCTATCAGGAAAAGTATTAGATGGCTCATGTATGATAACATGTTAAACGCTAAGCTTTTTCATTCATTTTTTTTAAATGAATTGTGACGGTTCTCCAGTTTTAAACAGAGGGAATGTTTTATATTTGATGAAGATGGAATGAAATTACTGTATTTCCTCATGGCTTTGAAACAGTGGCGCGTTGCCTCACCTTTTCTATTTGTAAGCATTATACACTTTTATGGTGCTGAATTGTTGTCGGGCTGCAATTTTCACAGGACTGTTTCAATTTTACCTCTCCTATCAAGGCAGGTGAATTGCAGGCGGACAGATAGCGAAATAGGGCCACTCCGAAAAGAACATTGGCTGTTTTAAAGGGCTTATTTAAAGTATTAGGAGGTCTCACTCTGGGAGAGATTGAACGGGTTTGAAATGGCAAGGCCTTGCAGTTTCATGGATTCATTATAACAGGCGGCACAACAGGGTGTACTGAAATAGGAGAGGTAGTCGAGTGCACATCTGTGTGTGTGTGTGTGTGTGTATGTGTGTGTTCGTGTTTCAGAATTGTCCTAGGGGCTTTACTCTAAAATGGAAAACCTGCTTGGCTCACTTCCCCTCCTTCCGTTGTTATTGCTGCAGCTCATCTCAATATGTTATGTGCAATATGAGTTGTGACTTGAAACAGGAATTTAATACTTCAAGACTCTCATTTTTATGGCACTAATTTAATCAGCTCCTGGCCTCCGACAGGGAGCTTTAAGTCAATAGAGCAAACAGTTCTCCTTGTGCTGCCATGAATAACTTATCTGTGACGTTCCCTTAAGCAAGGCACTGCTGGAGTGGAGTGGGCAACAGTGCAACATAATATTTAAAAAGGCCGTTTCCCAGATGTAAATGTGTGTTACCGCTGCCTTGCCGTAGGCCATAAGAGTAAAACAAGGTGTTTTTAGTTACTGGATTAGAACAACACCGAGATCTTACTGCAATTAATCTTAATATGTGGTTTCAAAGAGACCTTGCAAACACTGAAATGTCATTTGATGTATAAGCTTTGAAATATATTTTCTTTTTTTATTCTTAGTTATGTTTTACGTTGCTTTGAGTAGGAACGTCCTCAGAGCGCAGATTGGTCTCTAGTTTCTAGCTTTAGCGAACTTTTAAAAATGATTTTACATTTTTTGTATATAGGTGGTTAAAGGTCACACACACGGAAACTGCTCAGTTTTACAGTCTTGTCCTGCTGGTGATGTAAAGCAGGTCCACTGGAACACTTAGGGGATTAATGTCTTGCCGAAGGGGGAATTTGAGGGTAGTTCATTTAGGAGGAACAACTGTAACATACTCCTTTTTCCCCATGCACACATGCAGATTATATCGGACCACTTTCAGAGGTTGCATGTGGTTTTATACAGTTATACAGTTAACATCAAACTGTCAAAGGACCTGTTGTTTAAAAGCTGCTTTCACTACAAGTCAAGGTTTTTTTCTGTTTTTTTGTTTGTTTTTGTTTTTTTATGAATGGGTAAAGGAAATAACTATTCTCCATCCTTACAGACTTTGACTTCAGTGTGCCAGGCTCCATGAAGCTTCACAATCTCATCTCCAAGCTAAAGAAGTGGATCAAGATTTTGGAGGCGAAAACCAAACAGCTGCCCAAGTTCTTCCTCATTGAGGAGAAGTGTCGCTTCCTCAGCAATTTCTCTGCACAGACAGCTGAAGTTGAGATTCCGGGCGAATTCCTAATGCCCAAACCCACACACTACTACATCAAGATTGCAAGGTACATCATTATTCTACAGGAGTGCAGCGGGGCTAATAAGCACATGTGGAATTTGCTGTAGTCATGGTTGGTACTTAGTAAATTATTTAAGTGGCTAACGATTGTCAGATTGACCTGTTTTTACTGGAGCTTCCCCCCTGGGGATTTTATCCTGATCTTAAAGCCTTTCATTTTAAATTCTGGCTTCCACATGTACTCCAGTGCCATTCTTGTATCGCAGTTGTTCCTACCCTTCCTCTCTCCCACACTGTTTAATGCTCTGATTCTGTTCCTCTGAAACGCTGTACAGATTCATGCCCAGAGTGGAAATTGTTCAGAAACACAATACCGCGGCACGCCGTCTCTACATCCGCGGCCACAATGGAAAGATCTACCCCTACCTGGTGATGAATGATGCCTGCTTGACTGAGTCACGTCGAGAGGAAAGAGTCCTGCAGCTTCTCCGGCTCCTAAACCCTTGTCTTGAGAAGAGAAAGGAGACCACCAAGAGGCACCTCTTCTTTACTGGTATGACTAAAATGAGGCATGGGCGCATTTTAGGAATAGAAAAGGGGATGATTTTGTTTAGAGATTTGCTGATTGTGAAATTGTGGCTCGATACTGATGTTTAAAATAGTATTTTGGCTGGTAACTAATCCCAATAATTTTTCCTGTTAGTTGTTATTTTCCTCCTTAGTGCCAGGAAAACAAAGACATCTTCAATATTAAAATAAGTGGCCTTCATATGAAAACAGAGATGTAAAAACATGTAATCTTATGTCTTGTCAGTATATCATTATCAGTCAACATGGCCAATATTGGAAAATACTGCTTTTTAACCAATTTCTTTGAGTATCTTTATGTGAGGAGATTACATAAGAGGTTTGCCTCTCTGCAGATGTTTGTTTTACACATTTATTTGCTCATTGGTGTCTTTAAGGGGAAATCTGCACACAACATTAAACAGCCCATACCAACCCAGTTCCTTCCAACATGAATGGCTGGTATTGATTTGATTTGAGGTGTCACTGCATGTAAATGTTTGGACTGCTTCTACTGTGTGACCTGTGCACAGCCTTTTACCTTCTTTGACCCTGCTTGGTGTTGACTGAAGGCACGCCTTCAGTGTTGTTTTTCCCAAACTCCAGAGTATTTTAGCTGCAGGTTTATGGTTTCCAATGGTAACTCGGAGTTTATCTAGCAAGCGGAGACAAATATTTACAGTTTCTGCGTCACTCATGTGGCTGTGTTCCCATCACTGCCTCCCACTTATTTTTCTCTCTTGTGCTTCTTTCTATTTTACTTCCTTCCTCTGCTCTCCTTTGCCTGTTTTCCACCTTTTTTTCCTTCATCCTTCTTCCATCTCTTCAGTGCCCCGAGTGGTGGCAGTGTCGCCTCAGATGCGGCTAGTTGAGGACAATCCTTCATCTCTGTCACTGGTAGAAATCTACAAGCAGCGCTGTGCCAAGAAGGGCATCGAACATGACAACCCTATCTCCCGGTACTACGATCGCCTGGCCACTGTGCAGGCTAGAGGCACACAAGCTAGCCACCAGGTAACTGTGTTGTGGTACTGTTCTGCATTAACATGCATCCAGAGTGTCTGATTTGAAATTTCACATCACACTTGAGCTAAACTTAACTTTTAATCATCTAAGGGGAAAATTGTTTTCAGCTCTGTGGGTATTTTTAAATAATTGATATTAAATGATTAATGTAGCATAAGAAATGCACTAATTTCTCAGCCTGAAAAGAAACCCTCAAACCCCAAGTTAATTTGAAAATCTGCAATTGTTGAGATTTCAGTTTTCCCTGGATGGGGAGGATTTTCTCTAAAAAGTGATGAAATAAAGTGAAAAGAACAAATTGATTTTGCAAGCTGTTATGTCATCTAATTGCAAAAATATTAGATTGTTGGCTCTTGGGTTCAGCCTGACTCTCTCCTACACCTGCTGAGCTTAGGCAGATCTATAGGGGAGCATGCCTATAACGTTGAAGATAAAGGTGGGGTTAGGCTGCATGCTGACCCTTGTGTTATCTAGGGAGAACTGAATTCATGTCTGATGCACTGAGAGAGCATGGATCCCCCCTACACGCTTAGCTGAGGCTAAAGTAATCAATAGATCTGTCTTCAAGTAAAGCAATTTTAATCAACCTATTATAGGGGTTCAAATGGGGAACTGAAGAGGGCAGCTAATATTACGTGAAGGTCTCACAATGGAGCCGGTTGTTTCTGTGAGTAATTTAAGGCATGCAGCATTCATGAAATGCCATATCACATAATGCTAGCCTATGGCCTTCCCTCAAAACCACTGTGACTTTATGAAATAGCTGCCAAATACACATTGAGAAGGCTTTACAGTTTTAAGCCAAGACCTGAAGCAATGATAAAGTAATCACCACAGACCGACTGCAACAGTATGGTTTGTGATCCTGATTGAGCTGTGCACAAGTTGAGCCACTCACTGGCCATCCCCTCTCAGCTAAGGGAGGAAAAATGATGACAGGTTAGCCGAGCAAGCTAGCCTCCGTTTGGGTTGTTAGCTGCAGCCATGATTAGTGAAGTGTTGCTTCTTCACTTTGGGAAATCTTTTGCTCTTCAGGATGCAAGCATTGCCACTTAACACTAACACTAACAGTATTAGTACTGTGAGCTCGTGTAGAACTGAAATGTTGGAAACAAAGTGCTAGTGTCCCAGTGGTGTGCTCAAAACCTTTGAAAGTTGAGTTTAGTGCCCAATTGCCAACAGAGTTCTTGAGATTTGAGAAGTGGTTTTCGAATGACATCCCACACTATGTCACTCTGTTAAATGAGGGAGGGGGTTCCTAACATGGGCAGCCTCTCCTAACATGGCCATCGCTGAGCTTGCTGATGGGGTCACATAGGAGACGTTCCCATAGTCAGATAACGCTATTAAAGAGAACCCACTAAAACCTCTGGTGCAATTCATAATGATGGCAAAAGACAATTGATGTATCAAATAAAGAAGACCCTGCCCAACTAACCTCCAATCCTTGTTCATGGTATACTTCCAGGTCCTGAGGGACATTCTCAAAGAGGTGCAGGGCAACATGGTTCCCCGCAGCATGCTGAAGGAGTGGGCTCTCCACACGTTCCCCAACGCCACTGATTACTGGACGTTCCGAAAGATGTTCACCATCCAGCTGGCCCTCATTGGTCTGGCAGAGTTCATGCTCCACCTCAACAGACTCAACCCTGAGATGCTGCAGATAGCACAGGTGGGAAATGCACGCAATGCACGCAAACACACACAAACAGCAATGTGTTGGACTTCCTATGAAGGAGAAAGTGAAATCAGTTTGACAGGGCAAATTCAATAGATATACACACTCTTAGATGCATTAATAGATCTCCATTACCCTCTCCATATCAGGCTGTATGAATTACCATTCTCCCCCATGACATTCACGCTAGGCCTATCAGTCAGCCAGCCGCTGTCAATGCAAAGGATGTTTTGACAGAGCGTTATATTCAGTCCCACTGCTCAGCTATCAAAGACGTTTCAATTTGAAGAGGCCATGTTTGTGTGCGCTTCCACACATCTGTCTGCTGCTCAGGGTCTGCAGGCGGCTTTCTCAAAGTCATTATTAAAGATGATTGTGTCAGTCGGCCACCCCTCCCCTCTGATCCTAATCGGCCTTTGCTGACAGGCGTTCCTCCGGGCAGCTAAGCACTAGTATTAAGCCCCCTTTCTGCCTGTTCCACTCCACAGATCCCATTAGACACAGGCGGATTTTAGTGCGAAGAGTGTATGCACATATAAACACACACACAAACTGAGAGTGTGTGTGCAAGGACGGGACATCACAACCCGCGGCAGTGCCTCATTTTGACTAAATAAAGACCGTATTTTACTTAAGGTTGACTCATATAGAGCTCAATTAGGAATCAGCACCAAGCATACTGCTAAACAATGTTTATAGGTCCTTAATTCAGTTATAAGCCCAAATTTAACTACACATCAACAACAAGTACAAACACCACAGGCAGTGTGGCATCTTCACTGACACTGAATATAAATTGGAGGGCGTGGTGCTTAATAAATTCGCTATTTGTCAGTCAGATCACTTGTATCATCACCCTGGAACAGCTCCACCAGTCACAATGACACATGACATCAACAGCTCAATAAATGAACAGGGGCTTCTCAAGGAAATTATATTATTTTCTGGATGGTGCAGAGCAGCACAGTGGGCGTGTGCCATTATTGAGCTCGTACAGTGACGATAGAAATGGACGTCAATGGCAGCATTTTTATCCAACATCTTCGTTTAAACGACAGAACAATGTAAAAATGGGCCAGTCTTAATGACATTTGAGGCATTATTTCATCGTTATAGTTTGCAGGCAAAGGTTGTATCCAGATATCAACAATAACCCTCCTCCTTTTCTTAACATGCATCTTCATTTTGCACCAGAATATCACAAATCATCCAGTATGATACTTTACACCATTGTGGAAAAAAAGGGTCAGTAAAAGCATCCCATCATGCCTTGAGAATTAGTTGAATTTCCTTATAGTGTTAAGTGTCTTCACTCTTTGGCATTTGTTGTGGAATTTGTCCACTGAGGTTTCTCACCGTCAAGCCCGCAGCCCCGAGTCACTTCACGTTGCACAGTAATGTTGCATCATTCCTTTCACACCGGCCTCTAAATGAAGCCATCGCTGACCACTAGTCTGGTGCTTTAGCATTCTGAGCGCTGCCTTCACAGCCAACAGTCTGCAGGCTTATCTGTGCCTTCTGGGAGTTGCTGGTGTCTCAGCCCACTGCCTCTAGGCCCTCTGCTGGGGCTTGGAGGAGCAAATGAAATGTAGGTGAGGGGGGGGGGGGTGTTAAGGAGAAAGAGGGAGGGAGGGAAGAGGCCAGACAGAGGAGGAGGAGAGCAAGCACGAGCTGGAATGAAATGCTCTGCTATAAAGCTGTCAGAGCTACTCACTTTTTCATATAAGGGAGCTTATCTTTCCTGGAATGGTCGCTTGTGTAGCGGCCTTCTCGCACATAAATGCAGGCTTAAAAGATGAAACTCGGCCGTATATATTTAAGTCAGCAGAGAGCAAAGGGGGAGGGGAACAGGGGGCAGTGGAGGTGAGTTAAGGATTATAGATGCTGTGCTGCGGATAGTTTGACATGTTACTGTTTCTGGGACATGAAGATCAATAATTGCAGCCATTTTGTTGGCATGAGCTTGTTTTGTAGCTCTCCCAGCTTTACTGAAGACGAGGAGTTGTTTTCTTGGTGCTCATGTGGTTAAAGGAATGTGGACTACACTGCAGAAAATTATATTTCCTGATTATTTTCTGGTTTTTTTGCCATTGTATAAAAGTTATGTTTATTTCCTCCTCTGATTTCAGGACACAGGAAAGCTCAACGTTTCTTACTTCCGCTTCGACATCAATGACGCCACAGGTGACCTGGATGCTAATCGCCCCGTTCCATTCCGCTTGACGCCAAACATCTCTGAGTTCCTGACCACCATCGGCGTCTCTGGCCCACTCACCGCCTCGATGATCGCTGTGGCTCGGTGCTTTGCACAGCCAAACTTTAAGGTGCCACGTCTGCTTTCTTTTTTCTTTTTAAATACATTACATAGTGTATCAGAACGGCTTTTTAAAGTAATGGGTAATAGACATAGAAGCTTGCAGTGAACTTGAAATTAAATGGCTGAATATGAAGTTTACAAAACTCTAGTGCTCATTGTTTCCCCCTCCAGGCGCACGGCATGCATCCATACGATAATCATACTTTTGCAAGCATGTCTGGAGTCACTGCAGCCGCTGCTGCTGTTACGCTGCCTGCCAACGACATGAAACTCATGAATCCGCTCTTTCTGTGTGTTTTGATTGTTACAGGTGAACAGCCATAAAATCACAGCACTTTGAAATCCTGTACTTTAACAAGTAATACATGGATTGATTACAGCCTCTGATTGGAGGTTTAACTTTAGTGGATGGGTGGGAGGGACACTTTTGAATCTCTTTCACTTTTTATGATGCATATCCAAACCAGGTTGTTTTTTTTCCATGGAGCTGGAAGTGACCGTACTTGGACAAACAAATAAAATGCTAAATTATGAGCTGAAAACGGTTCAGTGCAGTTGCTTTTTGGATGGTCTGTACCTCAGAGCTTGGAATAATATTTGTGAGATCCAGTTCAGTGATTCAGCACAGGTGAGGTCTATCACATTGCTTCTGGCTACAACCTCGGCCTGTTTATTAGTGCCGCCATGCCCCTAATTTTATGCCTTAAACAGTTCTTATGAGGGTGAAAAATGATCTCCAGAGGCTAACATGTTAACTTCATCCCTGAAGGTGTTTGTTTTAAAATGCAAGCCTGAGGAGATTTACTCACTTCTGCAGCAAACCTCAAGTGGTCATTTGAGGAACTGCACTTTTTGTCGCTTCAATGTTGGCCTTAGTTTGTTAATAAGATGATAACACAGAAGATGACACAGAGGATTGGCTTCTACTGACCGTCGCACAAAAGACCACAGCTTAACTGTAAACCTCTCTCATTGTGTTAGTTTTAGGCTCGTGAAAATTAAGGAGCACATCACCGTTAAAACATTCAGTAACACGAGCTTGTCAAAAATGTTGAGTTTACGTTTAAATCTCAGATATATTTGAAGAATTACATTTGTTTAATTTATATAACTTATTCACATGAGTCTTGGAAGCTTTTAGAAGAAGTGGGGTCAGTCGGCTGCCATTGCTGTTGCTCGCGGTGACTCGAGCGTTGCGGTTTGTTGTCAAATTTAAGCTCCTGCGGCGCTCTCCGGATATTGCCTGGCACTTAAACTTGGTGAACTTCCTCTGGGTTTAGGTCTGAGGCTTAACTAAAAACAAAGCAATGAAAAACAGTAGCAGCCAATGGGTTGTGTAATATATGTAAAGCAGGGCAGTAATGACAGGCCTGCAGTGTCTGTGTATGGGTCAAGCTCATACTTAAAGTCTGACTGATGTTCCAGACACAGAAGCACTTAAGATGCAAATAAACAGAACACTTGACTATGTGAACTAGTTGGGACCGAATGGCAGAGACCAGTGCTGCTTGTGGCCAGAGCAGAGAGGTATTACCACAGAGCACAGGAAAACACAAACACTTAACAATCATCCACTCAGATATAGTGAAGCCTTAAACTATTTAAACAGTCTAGTGCCGTCTGAAACCGAATAAACACTTTAGGTGAGGGCAGGGAACGGCGCGTACGTAGTCAGGCGATGATTGCCAGGTCTTGGTTTTGATGGTTATGCGTTTCAGATCTGTGTCACCGTAATGAGCTGTTAACATCTCAGAGATTTCCCTGCAGATGACTGCCATGCCCTAAATTGGAGTTAACAGCTTTGTTTTATATGTATGTTTGAAATTAGCAGGGACTTTAAATAAACTGAGGTTTTTGTCACGTTTCACTGCTCTCATTTCCACGGCAGACTGTTTGAACACACTGCCCAGGAGACTGGCATATAATCATATATTTGAGAGCTTCATATAAACTCTATGACTGTAGTTTGCAGTATAAAAACTTCAGTTTTTACATCATTTGTTGCATTGCAGTATAAAAAGGGAAAGTCTGTTTGCATCCTGATGTGGTCAATCCTTAGTAATCAAATGTTTTAACATCAGGATGTTGATGTTTTAAATTCTAGACCTCGTATATTTCTTAAAAAATGAATCTGTTTCCTGAAAGTGACCTCCTGATTTCCTTTCTCTCATAGGTGGATGGAATCTTGAAGGCCGTCCTTCGTGATGAGATCATCGCGTGGCACAAAAAGACCCAGGAGGACACGTCCATTCCCCTGTCCCCAGCCGGGCAGCCAGAGAACATGGACTCCCAGCAGTTGGTCTCGCTGGTCCAGAAGGCCGTCACGGCCATCATGACTCGCCTCCATAACCTGGCTCAGTTCGAGGGAGGCGAGAGTAAGGTCAACACTCTGGTGGCTGCAGCAAACAGCCTCGACAATCTGTGTCGCATGGATCCAGCCTGGCACCCCTGGCTCTGAGAAATCGGAGGCGAGGGAGGAGAAAAGGCACAGCGGAGTTCACGGGATGAAGGGGAAACACTTTTTTTTTTAGTTTGATTAAAACAGACAAGGGTCGTTACATCTGTGTTGCTCTTTGGAAAGTGAATTCACATTGAGACAAAAGCCCTGGTTGTCAGAGCTTGCCTGTGTTCTCAACAATTACTATTTTATTTTTATTTTAAAAGAAGAAAAAACACACAAGCCTCCTTCATTGTATATTTATTTTTGTATCAGAATGACAGGGATCCTGCATAATGTCAGCGGCCCTTCTCTTTACTGTGACAAAGTGGTATTACAAGGATTTGTTTAGGTACCCACTCTTTTACTCTTGTGGAAGTTTCTAATTAAAACACTTTGTTTGTTGTTTGCGATGTGTTTTACACGCATCAAGATCTTGGAACGCTTCCACTTTGATTTGTTTTCTTCTCAGATGGTCATGTGTCCTCCCAAACCTGTAGCTTCTTTGCTATACCTTCTAAATGAGGAGTATTGTTGCCCTGTGAATAACAGATGTTGCTCTTTGATTTTTATTTCATCCACTGCTTGAACTGTATTAAGATGTCAGAGGATTCCTGTGTAAAAAGCTTCTGTTCTCCACATTTTTTTTTTTTTTTTTTTTTTTTTGGGATTCAGCTGGCGTTGTAATAAGCTATATGACCACTGTAATGCAAATATGTAATTCCCAAGCTGCCTGTGAATGCTATTCGCACCGCCGACCCCACCCCTTTATTTTTGTTTTTATTTTTTTAGAGGTACTGTACCGTTTCCAACAGAAGAATTCTCTCTTGCCTTGTAAATAAGCATTTTATTGTAATAAAATGCTCATTTTTTAATAGAGAAGCTGTGTTGGCTCCTTTTGCTTGTAATCTCCTGTAGTTTTCTTTACACTGTAAAGAAACCAATGAATCTCAAAAATGAGTTTTAACTGTGTTCACAATTACCATAAAGCAGAACTAACAATTAGTCTTCTCCCCATTTTTTTTAAACGAGTTGTAAAACAGCAATAAGAGCCAGTAATGTGCCTCTGTGCCTCACATCTATTGCATCACTGTCACAGCCATAATCACCCTGAAGGACGCACTCTTGGATATTATTGCTGTAATAACTCTTGCTGTGAAATGACTCCAGACGAACCGTTCTCTGATGTTTAAAGTCTATTGCCGTCATCCTCGCCGTTCACAGTTAGCAGACTTTTATGGGGAGGCATTTCTTCCCAGCAGTGTTGAATCAGAGCGTGCCTTCTGTCTCGTGGAGGTACAGTAACCTTGTGGTCATTCCCCTTCGCTTTGGTTAGAAAGTCCTGCAGAGGTGTGGCGAGGCGTCCCACCGCCGGTGCTTGATTAATGCGTGCCAGCAGATCTCCGAGTGGGCTGGCCTCGCTTGACTTATACACACTGTCAGCCGGCCCGCCTGCACTCATAAACAAAGGTTATATCTCTGTTTGCCTCTATAGAAACAGTCTCTGCCTATCAACGTGTTTACACACTCCCTCCAAAGGTTTCTGATCCACACAAGAAAAAGAAAAGAGCGTTTGGTCTGCGAGTCGCAGCAGCTGCTAGTTTCCAAGATTCACCGTGAACATCCTTCTTTGTAGCTGTCATTTCAGTAAGCGTCTTGGATAAGAGGCTGCAGTGTTTTGGTAGGTGCTTGCTTTTGTACATACAGAAAGCATCTGTGATCGTTTATACAAATGTTGGATTTTTTTCCCTCCCCCTGTTGGATTTCTCTTGGCTTTAGCACATTCTTGGAAATGTTTTCAAGACGAGCTGAAATGAAGCTTGTCTTGTTTCCTCGCATTGTGAGTCACATGTTTGAAGTCATGTAGCTCTGCAACTACCCAACCCTAACCATGCTTAAACCCCCAAACCCTCAAATGTGACTAAGTTTTTGTTAAGCTAACAACATGATAGAGGACGTGTTTAAAGAAGAATTCATTTCTCCTTTTCAAACAATAACTGTAACATGTTTGATGCTCCTGAATTTCCAGACATTACAAAACCCGGCTTTGCCATGCTGTAATTAGCATCCTTGCATAATTAGTTTTGCAGGGGAAAAATGCAAACTGGAGTAATTCCTTTGGATAAGATGAAGGGGGGCGTATCATCTGGTAAGTATGGATATATGTACCAAGTGTTATAAGCATTTTATTCAATAGTTGCTGAGCCAGTATCAGTATAGATCACATGGAACCATGAATGTCTAACTGAGCTGGTATGTCACAATCATCTAAGTACACAGGATTTGTCCTTTGGGTATCATGAATCTGAAATATTTTAGGTAATTCCATAGGACATCTTAGTCAGGCCTAAATAGTTGTTGTTAATGTTGTTAATCTTCATTTAACCACATCCCAAAGGTGCTCTATCGAGATCTGGTGACTACAAAGGCTATTTGCACAGCAGAGTAAACAAAAAAAACTGTGTAAGCTGATATGAGCTGTGTGACATCGTGCATCATCTTGCTATATACAGCCATCAGAAGATGGCTACACTCTGATTATAAAAGGATGGACATGGTCAGCAACAATACTGTATGTAGGTCGTGGCTCAGTTGATATTGTGGAGCCCAAATTGCTCCCTCTGCCAAAAAGATCCCCCAGGCAGGATGGATCCATACTTTCAATCAAAATCAAAACAATCAGAACGGGCAACATTTTCAAATCTTGTATTGTCCCATTTTGGTTGGCCTATAAAAAATGTAGCCTAACTTTCCTGTTGTTAGCTGACAGGAGGGGCACCCGGTGTGGTCTTCTTCTGCTGTCAGTGTTGTGCATTCAGAGATGTTCTTCTTCATACCTTGATTGTAACAAGTGGTTATTTTAGTTTCTGTTTGCCTTTCTATCTGGTCATGCTCTGACCTTTTCACTCAGAAAACTGACGATTACTGGATATTTTTCCTGACTCTGGAAACCCTAGAAATGGCTGTGTGGGAAAATCCTCACACCAGTTTGTTTGGCACAAACAACCACGGCACACTCAAATACTCACAAATCACCCTTTTTACTCCCATTCTGATGCTTATTTTAAACTCTGGCAGGGCATCTTGACCATGTCTACATGCATAAGTGCATACTTGACCTCCAGCCATGTGATTGACTGATCAGATATTTGCATTAAAAAGAAGCTGAGCAGGTCTAATAATGACTGTTTGCTTTCGTGCATCTACAAACCACAGCTATCTTTACAACAGCATATATATTCATTACAGTTGTATTTAATATACAACTAGATATGTTTTATATCTAGATATAAGATTTTATATAAGAATATAAGATATATATCTCTAGATATAAGAGCTCATAACATCAGCTGCATCATCTCACTAGCTGCTGCGTCACTTCCCAGCAGACTCACGTCAGTTTAGGCAGAATCCAGGCAGGACTCGGTGACCTGAAACTAATCACACTCTCCAAAAAACAAAATGATATTTATGTCAAGTCTCAGATGCTAAACATGATGAAAGGATTAACTTAGGTGGAGACAGGCTCACATTCAGTCGTTTTTTGGGGGGGGTTTTTGTAAGGGGGGTGGGGTGGGGGGTCCAATCTCTTTGAACAATTATGTGTGTGTGCAGTTGTGGGTGTCCTCTGTAGGGACAGGCATCTATTTCACGCCTCAGGTGTCTGTTCTGATTTTAAAGAGATTACGTGACATATGAAATCCACAACAGACATACAAAAACCCACCACCCTCCGTCCCCACCACCTCCCCTGCGATGTGTCATAAAATGCCTCCTGGGGCTCTTTTCCCGGCATCCTGCGAATACAGGCAGACATCACAGGAGCAGAGGTGACGGCTGCGGCACCCACACCTCCGTCTCCACCTTTATTTCCCTTTTTCCTGCGCATCATATGAGTGAAGTGGAGTCAAAGGCTTCACCAGCACCACCGCCACCACACAAAATCTCCCTCGCCTCCCTCCCTTCCCCAGAACTGTGAGGAGTGGAGGTGATTGATGTGCTCCGTTGGGAGTGGAGGTGTAGAGCCTGGATCATCATCAGTGCTGGCACAGAACAGATCTCTCAAAGGACATGCCAAAGCAGGAATAGATCCTGGCAGGACCAGATGATGAAATCTTCCCCTCTCCAATGATCCTCAGCCCCGTGGAGGATGGCTGAAGGGAGGGAAGGGGAAAGAGCTTAACGGAGAAGTGGAAGAAGGGAAATTTTTCAGCAAAGTCGCAACTAAGCTGCTATAATATTTCACAAGAGACACATTTGGATACGGCGTAATGAAAACGTACAGTAGATGTTGAGTCTGGGGAGAAGCTGTACTGAGCGTAAAAAGAAAAGAAAAAAAAGACAGAGGTGAAAAAGTACTTCACCAAACAGCCTAATCCACTCCTTGGCTCGCTGCACAATTTATCGTTCAAGAACAGGATTCGCAGCCAGCATTCAATTATATATCACAATGTATCAGGCTTTGCAGCGCAGTGGGGGGAGACGATTCTTTGTGTCTTCATGTAAACAAACAGTATTAATCAAAAAACGATTGTGTGCTGATCTCCAGCCAGGGAAGCAGCTCAGCTCATATCTAACAGCTGAGGATTTGTTTTGTTGCTCGGAGAATGAGCCCCATTAGGACCTCTAATGGCATTTCCACTCAGAAGAGTTGAGCTCATTAGTTGTGTTTCGAAAATCTGCCATTATGATTTTAATTGCACAAGCTGTACACACAGCAGTATGGTACGCAATCAAAGTCACTCTCTCTGTCAGGGTGACAGTGATGCGGCAGGCCCGTCCACGACTCACTTCTGTGAATGAAACTTGCTCTGATATATTTTGCAGAGAGGGACAGCAGAGGGCTTTGGAGTGAACGGTGCTTTTTTTGGCAATAGAATTGCATAGAGACTGGGAGCCTGTAGGTAGTTAGCTTCATCAGCACAAACTTGGCTTCATCTCAGAGAAAAAAAAAACTTATATTAGCTTTAAAGCTCAAATCATCTTTGATTAAAAAGAAATAAACAAACAAAATATCAACTAGGTTCTCTTAGGTGCACGTATGTGGAATTTCAAGCTTTTTAAAAGTAGGTTAAGGGCCAAAACCTTCTTTGATTCCTTGTTTTTTATTTAAGCTGTCTGTAATTTTTCATGTGCAGTGCTTCATGTTGCTCTATATTTACAGCGTGCTGTATTGTGAATCCTCGGTATCTCGGTAATTTCTTTTAAAATTCAGTCGAAAATAAAAAGGGAGTACAGACAAGCCTTCTGGCTGGTGTGTTGAAGTAGAAGATGATTAATTTTGGAGTATGCTCGGCCCTGAATAGCACACTTCAGTGGTGTTAGTACAAGTGTGCATGAAGGGAAGGTACACTTCAGACATGAAGCGCATAATCCTCCCGTCCTAGGAAAACCAGGACCATCACAGGTCACCCCTTGCACCCCTCCCACCACCTGTTTGACCTGCTGGACTCTGGTCGGTGCTGCAGGTAAATCAGGTCCCACACCTCCAGACTCACAAACAGCTTTTTCCCCTGTTACATTCAGACTGTTAACATACACCCCACCTCTGCCCACCCACCTCATCTGAGCCATAGTCTGAGTAACCCCCATCACTCGGACCACTCACATACAGACTCTATACTCCTTTGCACTACTTTCAAGCACTTTGTTCAATGTGTGCCTTTCTGCTGTTTTGTATATATTGTATATATTTCTATTCTATTCTGTTGTATTCTATTGTATTCAGAGTACCTGCCCACTTTGTTAGCTATACATACCTAGCATGCCTATCACATGGCAACAGCTCAATGCATTTATGCATGTAGACATAGTAAAGACAACCTGCTAAAAGTTAAGCTGAGCATCAGAATGATTAAGAAAGGTGACTTAAGTGGCTCTGAATATGATGTGGAAGGCGACAGTAACTCCAATAACCACTAGTTACAACGGCAGTATGCAGAAGAGCATCTCTAAACATACTACACTTCCCTTAAAAGTAAGTACTGCCCAGAGAGAGAGCTGCCCTGGTGGAGGTTTGCGCTCCTTCGCGTTGTATCTGGTTTTATACTTGTTCTACTTCTTTTACCGTCTGAACTTGTAGTAGTGCTAAAGTGAGCCTCGCTGAGCCTTTTCCCTTTAAACATGCTTCTTCTAACTCAATCCTATTTCACTCTCAGTTTGTCTTTTCTTGTGTCCCTTCAGTTTCATTTAATAGAAAAGCCCATTTTCTCCTTAAATCCAAGCCTGTTTTAATCACACAAGTGACTGCCTGACCGCCGTTTACATGATTCCTGGTGTCAAACACTATTTAGCACATCAGAGTGCTTCAGAAATCAATTTGTGCGCAGTAGCGATCGGTGTCCCGCTCCTGCTAGACACATTGATTAGGTACAAAGCTAGAAATGTGCTTGCCCTTGGCAGTGCGGCATGAAAGGCACTAGAAAGGCTCTCAAACCTGTAAGTCAAGTTGTGGTGATGGATTTGGTGACTGTGTGAACCCATGGGTGAGAGGTCTCTGAAATGCTCCAGTAGCAAAAAAGCTGAAGTACACTTTATGGCAACAGAAGATTTGTTTTATTTCGTTATTAATATTATTTTTTAAAAATTCCACAGTGCTATGAATGAGCACATTTATACTCACAAACAAGTGCTGCAGATTCTGCACACGCCTTTCTTGCTCCATACCACAGTTATTATTTTAATTAATGGAAAAGTCTACGGCTTCCCATTATTTTTATAGCAATGAGATATGTTCCAATAAAATTTAAAGTCCTTCACACTTTCTCCAGTGTTACACTCCCTAAATCCATGGCTCAGAGAAACTTAACATATAAGATGTCTCGACACTGCTGTGGTTCAACAAACCTTTAATAATGAAAACATGGTTATATAGAAAGAAAACAAACCAAGAAGAAGAACCAACCACAGTGAGTCGTGGATTCTGTTTTTTGCCCTAAACTAGTGTTCGTTAACTCAACTAATAGGACCAAAACTGAAAGCAGCACTGCTGGAAATGAACAATAAACTCTTAACTAATAAACAAAAAATGCAAAAGCAGAAAGACAATGCCAGAGCTGATGGAGAAGTGAGAGGAAACGAGTCGGATCTAACTTTCATCACCTTGTCTGGCCTCATACACTCACCCGGTGACCCTCTCAATGATACATTTACTGAAGCCAATCAGCCAATTAGGGATCAATCAGAGGAGAGAGCAGGTTAATGAAGGGTGGCAGAAAGACAATAGAAGGATAGAAGACAAAATAATCAGCTTTGAGATATGGTCCCACGATGAGATACATTTACTTCTTTAAATATATGAATAGTAAGTGCACCACATTTACTTGAAGAAAATTTCACCCCCAAATACACAAGCTTACAATCGAGTCATCAGACGAGCTCTTCTGTGTCTTAGTATACTTTTTGGTGCGTCAGTTTTATCTGCTTCCAAGTTAAAATTAAACATTTGCCACTTTCCCATAAGCAACCCTGGTATGTGTCTTATAGGAGGCAGCAAACTCTGTATGATAGGTGATAAGTTGTAAGGGCAAAGCAGCGTGTTTTCCAGTCAAGAGACAGCCTCGGACGTGGTGATGGCCTGTCTTCGCATCCTGTTGTTTTCCCAGAATCAGCCCTTTAATAAGAGATAGAAAACACCTGCTGTTCCTCTTCAAACTCACTCCCTGTTAGACACTTCAAATAAAAAAGCAGCGCGACTGGAGTCAGGAAGCTCTGCACCGAATGTGACTCTGGTGGGGAAATTGACAACCCTGTTTCTTAATGGATTTCAGGATGAAGGCTTTGATGGCAAAAGTTTAAAAGTGGCCTTTTAGCCATGGTAGGGACTTAAAATGACCCAAATGGAAACATCAGGTCATCTCCGTCGATGGTTTGCCTGGCTTTGCCTCCATTAGCTAAGCTAACATTGAACCTGGGGAAGATATTCATTATATCTCCTTCACTCATTTCTTTATTATTAGGTGGTGTTGCTAGAAATGCTTGCAAAACCTCATATAAAAGGCTCACTTTGTAATTGAGCCAAAAGTACAAAGCAAATGTTTGCATGCCAGCACATAAACTAAGACGAGCCTGGTAAAGAATCAGGATGTTAGCAGTTGCTGTGCAAAACCCTTGGTGTCTCTTAGAAAGAGCTCATCTTTCTGGCAGCAGCTGTTGCAGGTAATTGTACAGATCTAATTTCTCTTTTTTCGATAAAACATCCTAATTCCAAAATATGCATGGACTCTACTAATACTTTCATTTAAAAATTTTTAATCCTAGTCAAATTCATGGTTCTTACAGCCATTGTTTAGTCGCTGTCTGAAGACACGAGTTTTTCTGAAAGTTATCTCCCTCCCCAAGTTCTTCCCCGCTCCGTTCTGCTCTTCTTGACAGGAAAGCAATGAGGACTCGTTTCCTTCAACCTGGAAGTTCAGCCAAGAGCAGCGCACGCTGACATTTTTTCATACTTTTTATAATCCCGACTTTTAGAGAACTTGTCATGATAGCTCTGGAGCGCAGCCGGTTCATGTCATAGGCCCAGAGTGCACTGCACACGCAATGTGAGTGCAACCTTTGTAGGTCGTGATGTAGTAAACATTTAAGATTTGATAGACTTGGTATTTAAAGCATATTATGGCCCTCAAGCTGAAATAGTTTGCTCTTTTTTTTAACTGCTGACCATCATGGATTTGTTAAGGACAAGGCCAGCAGTACCTGAATGGTCTCCCTCCAGTGCTTCCCTCCATCCCAAGCCAATTAGTGATTCTCCTCATAGGATGTCCTGATCAGAGCAGGCAGAAAGCTGCTCAGCTCAGTTGACAACTGCTCCCCCTCCTCCCTTCCCTCCCCTCCCCTCCCCTCTTTCATCCCAGCATCCTCAGCACTCTCCCTCTCCTCTGCGCCCAACCGCGTGATTTAATTTGTTTGGTAATATCAGGATTGGCATGTTCAGCCCAGCTTCACTCTAAAGTGAAATTGGACAAGGGCATTGGAGCCTCACCATGTAAAACAGCCTCACCTTGACAGCTGCTTGAGTGGGCAGCGGATTGCAGGAGAGTGGAGGAGGAGGGAAGAGAAGTGTGTAGGTGGGAGAAGGATGTACCTGAGAGGAAGGCAGACACCAATTCACTTCTCTCTTTTCCGCAGGGGAGATTTGTGTCAAGGAAGGGAGCCAGCTACAAAGACGGAAGCTGTTCAAAGTGAAGACAAAGCACCAGGTGCTACTGGGGACCAACTCTCTACACAACAGCATGCTGGAGCTTGTCCAGTATGTCCAGTCAGCTTCCAGTGAGACCCTGACAGATAGATAGATCTACCTCTATCTGTGACAGATTTCTCATATCTATTTGATCAGGTCCAAATCTTTGCATTTAGAGATCACAGTATATGTACAAGAGGGCTTCTTTACAGATTTCCACAATGCTTCGCATTCTGTGGCAGCAGATATCGATTTTTTTTTTTTTTTAATCCATGGTTGAGTCAGATCCATTATGAGGATTTTTAAATATCACTAAAGACTGATTATACAAAACACTGTTTGGAATCTCACGTTTTCTTTTTCCTCTACAAGGAAATTGATGATATTAATAGCACTCATGCGTCTGTGTGCTTGAATAATATTACAAATATGGCTTAGCCCACCCACAGGAGGCTCTGTAGAGGTCAGGTGTAATGTGTGCCATGTTTTCAGCCAATGACGTCCTCTGGCAGCTTGATCCCATCTACCGAGACTAGCTATTGGGATATGGAACGTCACCTCTCTGGTGGGAAAGGAGCCTGAGCTAGGGCGTGAGGATGAGAGGTACCAGCTAGATATAGTCAGGCTCACCTCAACACACAGCTTGGGCTCTGGAGCAAGTCTCCTGGAGAGGGGCTGGAATCTGTCTCAGTCTAGTGGGGCGGTGGGCTTGGGTGGGTATCTTAGTATACCCTCAGCTTTCTCTCTTTAGGGTTGGGTTTTTTTTCTGGAGGACAAGAGGGTTTGTTCCCTGCACCTTCAGGTTGGGGAATGCATCTCGACTATCGTCTGTGCCTATACGCCAAATGGCAGTTCAGAGTACCCAGCCTTCTTGTAGTTCCTGGATGGGGTGTTTGAGGGTGCTCCATTTGGGAACTCTGTCGTCTTACTGGGAGACTTCAACGTTTATGTGGACAACAACAGTGCTACCTAGAGGGGCATGATTGGGAATAAAATTCAATTAATATAGCACCAAATAACAACAGCACTTATCTCAAAGCCACATTATATTGTAAGGCATAAATGAGAGATAACCTAACAATCAGATGATCCCCTATGTGCAAGCACTTGGCAACAGTGAGAAGGAAAAACTCCCTTTTAACAGGAAGAAACCTCTGGCAGAACTAGGCTGAGGGTGGGGCCTGAAAGCTGAAAGCTCCACCTCCCATTGTAATTTGAGATACTTTAGGAACCACAAGTAAGCCAGCAGTCTGAGAGCAGAGAGCTCCAAGATAACCTGGCGCCTGATGAATAGAAGTATAAAGTTGCACAAATTGCAAAAACCCTAGTACTGATGCCTCCAGTTGGTACAACACTTGAGTAAATGTTACTGAACCACTAGTTTAATTTAATAAAGCAAAAACAATAGCAATTCTAATTACTGAAAAAGTGGTCCTGCAGTACAACAACAATACAGCTAGGAATCCAGAAAGGCAAGCTAACTAGCTTAATGTAAATGCACAAGTGCGCTTCTATCTACTACTCTATTCTCTGGCTAACCCTTTTTTTTTTTTTTTGGCCACTTCTCTGCAGCTTCCTTCAGATCCAGGGCTCTCAGCTTTGACATCTGCATTATTGTGAGTGATACCTTCCAAGTTGACTTAACATTATTATCCCCACACAGCAGACCTCCTGCAAAAAGTTTAATAAAGGAGTGCAGAGGCTAAGAGGCAAAGCCTTGTATATGGAGTGACAGCTTAGCAACCCGGTAGAAAGACAAGTGAACCTTATATATATATATATATATATATATATATATATATGGAAAGTCCAGCTCCACGTCTCTTCTTCTCCTGCTGTAACTCAAACAGTAAAAGCTCCTGGACCAGAAACATGCTGAGGCAGCGAGGAGAGATGGTAATAAGATTAGTTTTTCTCAAAACTTTCATGCAAGGCAGATCATGACCATCATTTGCGACTATGTCACTCTGTCAAGGCCTCTGCTGCTTCTGATAAGTCACGGCGGCTTGAAGGACAGTGATGAAGAGCAGGAAAAATGTGAGTCCCTGAATGTTTAGCTGACACTGCTGCTTCAGAGCATCAGATCAGCCTGAGAAAGAATTGAAGGTAATTGGATTCAATAAAATTGTGCTGTAGTCGATCATTCTGTACTTTTAGAAAGTTGAAGCTTTGGCTCAGAGGTACACACACACACACACACACACACACACACACACACACACACACACACACATTCTCCGTTTGGATCCATCACGTCAAACAAAGTGAGATGGCCTAGATAGGTAGACGGGGAGACAAGCAGGGTGTTAGAGGGAGCAGAAAAGGAGTGGGGATCTGAGGCCAGATTCATTTCCACCTCCAGTGGAGGGAGACCACCTATTTAGCCTGTCTGTGAGAGGCCAGGCCACAGGGACGATAACAGATCACGGCCAATCAGCCACCGGAGCTCAGATCTAACTGATGGCCTTGAGAAGAGAACTCATGACTGCATTTCCCAAACTTACGACTTCAATTTCCATATCATTAAGCCTGTCTGCCGTGCTAGTTTCCATAAATCCACAGCAATACATAACAAATAATGGCTGTCACAAATGCGCCAGTGTCAGTGCTTGTGTTGTTCATCAGTTTATGTCCAAAATTGTGGCGTGCTCATTTTGTCTGTCACATCACCAGCATATAACCTTGTTAAGGGACATGGGGGAATATTTTGATGTGTTGCTGGAACACAGTGAAAAATCTTATTCTGTTGTTTAGCAAGTGAAAGAGTGGAAGGGTGGTTGGGGGGGGGACTTAGGGGGGTAGCCCCAATCTCCTGTCTTCCCACCTCATTACCCGCACCTGGATAGGACTGTGGGGGATCCTAATTTAAGTCACTCGTTAGCAAAGTCCTAATGCGTTCTGACAGCAACAAGAAAAAGGGATGGAGGGAAGGTGAGGAAGGATCAGGGGAGGAAGAGGGTGAGGAAGGCAGAGAATTGTCTTGACAGAGACAACCGCAAGACACAAAACTAGAAGGAGGGAGAAGGAGGGAGAACGTCTGTGCGTTACAAGAATTATTCTTATTTTTTGCTTTGATTTCCATAAAATGAGCATCATCTTAAATCATCCGAGCCCTCCGCTGTTGGCCTTGTATGCATAAACCATTAGATGCCTTTGCTAATGCACACAAAGTAATGAACACAATATCGTTCCCCTGCACTGTATGCCACAGCACAACGGGAAATCAAATAAAACCCTGTTTACCAAATAAATTCTTCTGTGTCTGTTAGGTCTGCCTCCGGTTGATTGTATGTTTTGCAGCAGACACAGCTGCACGGTAGCTACAAACACTAACAACACATCAGCATGCTGGGTGATGGATCGGAAGAAATTATCAAGGGAGTAGGGGTAAATTTGACTTGTGAGAGTGAAGCGTGGTGAATTTACACCTCCAAATGGGTTTGGAACAAGGTCGGAAAGATTTTCTGTGAAAGCAAATCCCTTTGTCTGCCTGATATTCAGAAGGATATATCCTCCATTACCTTGCAAGTCCAATGTTCACATCTAGCACAAATCCTATTTTGCAATCCCCAGTGAAACGTTTTACAAGATTTCCATATTAGGCCAGTTATATCCTGCGTTCAGTAATTGAAAGTCAGTGATGTCTCTTCCACAAGAGTGCTGGTAAAAGAGAAAAGCGTGATTCATTTGATGAGGAAACGGGGGTTTGTAGGTCTTTATTAAGTGGGGCAGAATAAAAAAATGTTAATATCAAAATGTTCAGAAGCAGGAACCCTGAAATTGATATTTATTTATCTATGATCAGGCAGCAGTCCTTTCCAAACCCCTAACCTTATTGTGACAATTGCTGCTGTTGCTTCTATTATTAAAAGGTCACGGCTCGATTCAGGATTCCTGGATGCCTCTTAGTTTTACACCTAAAATTTTATGTTATGTTATTATTAATGCGAGTGAGAACAAGGACAACAAGAAACCCCTTTTAAAACCTGAGACAACAACAGAATAAGAGAGGTTTGGAGAAGCAGGAGACCTGCAGGTTCATCTGGGTAGATATGAGAAAGTGCTCCAAACCCGCTCATTAGTCCTCACCTCCTGTGTAATTCTGGCTCAGCTGCCTGTCGAAGCAGCGCGGTGGGAGATGGAGACAGAGGCAGGGTAGGAGGAAAGGAGGGCAGGTGACAATATTCCTCACCGTGACATTTGCAGAAAAATTTTTTTTTTAACTTCGAAGGTGCTGAAGGATGAGCGTGAGAGGAAATATAGGAAATGATTAGAAAATGTCTGAATGAATGTGAAGCAGCTTTGTTTTAGTGTGTGATAGTGAGACTTGTTATAGCTGAGAGCATAAAACCTATGATGTGAAGTGTAAGATTATTCAAATATTTAAAATACTTTTTTTGTTGTTGTTGCGTTTTTACATGGCACTGTGTTACCGTGGTTACACACGATCACAGCAAAAGGGTTCCTGGTTCAAACCCTCATCCCACCTTCCATCACTGTTCTCAACACTTAATCTTGTTAACAAATAGAACACAAGAGAAAATATTTCCCCTTCTTTCAACATTCTTGATGACAAAATTCAAAATTATGTACAATTTGTTATACAAATGAAAAAGTTTAGTGGCTTTTTAGGAGCCAAATAACGAGAACAGAAAATGAAATGAAAAAATTTAGCAACTAGCAAGAATGTGGTGGAGGTACTGGGAGACAGGTCGTTACACGAGGAGAGTAGGATGAGGCTGTAGAAGGGCAGCAGCCCAGCTGCAGGACCAGTCCTTTGTGCAAACAGGAACAGAACATCCACAGCCACTGCAAAATGACCTCTAGTGGGCTACTCATGTGTATATTTATGACCAGCCTGCCAGAAACAGACTCCCTGAGGGTTCCATGAGGGTCCGATGTCCTTTAGCGGGACTTTTGCTCACAGCCCAGCACCATGTAGATCAATTGGCATTCCTCAGAGAATACAGGAACTGGCTGGTCTGCCACTGGCACCCCATTATCTTTATAGATGAGAGCAGGTTCACACATTTTTTGTTATCCAATAAAGACTGATGGCCAGATGCTTTCTGGAAGTCTTCTTCTCCACTTTTGCTCCTTTGCTGAATTTTATCTTGAAAAAGAATCTGTGATACAAAACACAAACACAATCAGTAATGAGTAGTTAAATGTGGACTGCTCTGTGACAGACATGTTCTATATTAACAATAAAAGCACTAAAATAGTAGATTTTGGCAAACAGCATGTTTGCGTGTCTGTAAGTTACTAAGTATCAGAGTAGTGTGCATGTCTAAAGAGGTTATGTAGCTCTAAAGTAGCTTGAAATTATATTATATTTACTTAGAGTGAGCTATGTAATAGCTGTACATTTTATTAGGTAAACAGCCTTTTGCACTTGCACATGCATTGATGGTCTTCTCGGCTATAAATGTGGACTGCTGGATAAATAAAACGTAATTACTTGAATGCTGATACCTCATTTGGAAAACTTAACCCGCGCATGAACTACCCCTGTTAAGACCAATACTATACAATAATCGCATAATAACAGTAAATATAAAGGGTCGCTACAAAGTCTCACAGTGAGACACAGTAGATGATAATGGTAAACATGACCCATGAAAGACAGCATGCAATACAACATGTACAGTGGTAATATGTACGTCTTTTTGTGTAACCCTGTCACCAATAAATCATTTAATGACTCTACAGAGAAGAAAAACAAACAAATAACCCCAACTCTATCTGACAGCTGAATAAATAAATCTGCCTACATCCAAAGAAGCACGTGTGCTGAACGCTAACTATTGTGCAAAAAGGTAACGGTGCCTTAATCATTAGCTTTGCTACCAAACTCATTCTCATCTATTATAAGAGGGAAGATTGGGGTAACAGTTTAGTAAGTAGCTGTCGCTTCTGTTAACTATATGCAATATGTCTGGTCATAAAGATTTAGTGCCAAGCTGGAGTAGAGTTAGTGTGGTGAATTATCAAGCTAATGCGATTAAGGTCGGTGTGTTTGGCAGTCTACGACTGTGCGTACTGCTCTGACTGTGAACGGCTCTTTGCACGTTCGTGAAATCATGTTAAATTTGTGACCGCATTTTAAAACTCTTTTTAAGTAGAAAGTTTTAAAATGTATATGTATATTTATACATACATGTGTTTTTTTTCATTAATTCATAGTCTATTTTTTACATAACTACACATTTTATAGTTGATTATGCCCTCACTGTACCCACCCAGTAATGCAACCTCACCTATTCCAACTATAGCAGACAACCTTTGCTGAATAATTTTGTCCCTGATTGGATATAATATTGGGAAACCTGCAACACCAAGATATCAGTTTTAATTTGGTTGGCTGATGGATTTGGAGGGATAAACAAATACACAGGGGCGTGATCTTAGACACAGGCACTGATGGATTTCCTGGTTACTTTAGATTTGTTAATGTAGCATGCAGTAAAACCATCCCAATTACATTTTAAAGCTTAAAATATGGGAAATTTTATACTTTGATGGTTGAGGGAAGTTGATGGAAAGTAATGTAATTATTTATTTAATTTTGTATACTGACGTTAGCTGTAGGAGATGAAAAGGATCTATTAACCGGACTTCTTAGCTACACCTCTTCTCCAAACTATTGCCAAAATCAAAGTTTTCCATGGGTAATTAGGGAAGGCAGCCCCATCGATTTGTGAATTTCTTCCATGAACTTTCGCTGCATGTGTGTCGTAGTTCATGTCAGATTGTATTTACCCATTTTTAAGGCCTGGTGATTTTTTTTTTTTAAATTATGTGCTGATATGTGAAAGATTTAGAATAGACACATGGTGTAGTTTGCTTTTATTGTAGGGTCTTTACCTTACAATATAAAACATTTGATTTGGTGCTATATAAATAAAATTTGAATTATTAGAATGCAGAATTAAAATATGGATCTGAAAATGAACATAGTAGCTCCTCTTTTAAATAAAGATTTTATGGAATATTTATGTTACGCCTCTAATTTGCATTTGCCCGGTGTTCAGACACATCTTTGAGGCCGATCCAAATGAAGTGACACGAGCAACATTCTGCTTTGTCCTTGTCCAGCTGAGCTGACTACGTTTCCCAACTAGTTGACCTCTGCCGCTGCGTCGGAGGCACTTTCTGGCTATTAGACTAATTTGTTCTGGGCTCCTGCAGTCCTGCAAAAAGAGCAGTGAAAAGGTTTCAGACTACAGTGTTCCTTCACAGGAGGGTTGTAATTAGCACAGATTGAAACGCTGCGCATACCCCTGTGCAGCATGACAGATGTCTTGAATGATAAACACCGTGTGCAACCATGCAAAATTGCATTCACAGACACATTTTAAAATCTGAATAAATATGAATTCGTTGGCATCGGCATTCAGATTCACACACGGATATTACAGTTAGACTAACATCACTTAACCTTCATTTAACCTCTTAATGTGTTTGGTTTTATTCCGAGGTGCAATTTAAAAGAGGTCACATGTTAACCTTCAGCTTGTGTAATAGTGTCTCTATCTCGGTAAGAGGACGCGTAATACTGCCTGGCAGATCAAATCAGTTTAAATGTGCGTGTGTGTGAGTGTGTGGCTTTGTGTTTGTAAATGTGGATGTGTGCAGGTGTGTGTGCCTTCCTGTAAGGCAGGTCAATGTCACTGGATCACCGAGAATAGCCTCCTTATCTATGTGCCGTTGCAATTCCACTTGACACAAGGGACGGTTGTCAAATGAATCATAGTATACGGGCCTCCGCCACAACAAATAACCCTATTACCTTTGTGGGGAGGATTGAGAGATGACTCCCGTGGACTCTTCCCTATTAATAATTAAAAACACTGATGCTGTTGTCACTTTTAATAAATCACATTTAACAGTCTGGTGAAGGAGGCTATGCGTGCAGGTGTCAGCATGCATTTTCATGTTTTTCGTGTGCATGCTGAGCAGGGGTAAACTTACAGCATGACCTTAGCTGTTTGATGATGGATTGTTATATAGTTTGCGATAAGTTTCTGACAATTGACGGCGCCACTAGATGCTAAATAATGCCTCGATTTGCTCATTGAGGAACAAAAGCCAAACTCGTGTTACACTTAATAAACCCGCGAGGTTAAAAACAAATCAGTGGACAAAAGATATTCGTTTAATTGGTTTTTATGATAATGCAGAGACGTGGGAGCTTTGTTTATCTGCAGAATGAAACCTTAATAGAAGAAAAAAAGAAGGATATTTATAGAAAACAATTTTCCTCCTGGTCTATAAACTGTTCCGTGAATGAATGGCTCCTGCTATGTGTGTGAACGTGAGCGTTTCACAAAACCATGCTGAAGGCGCTCGGCGTTATCATGAAGGACAGAAGGTAATGTCCTGTCACGCTGACAACTGTGTGTCTTTGAGGATCCATGCATGCGGGTGCATGTGTGCCTCTGCTGTGCCACGTTGCACGAGTGACCGTTAACGCGGGCGTGCGCGTGTGCAGCACCGTCCAGGCCTCTCCGTGCGGGGGCCCCATGGGGCCACTGTGATAAATTGTTGACAACCTGCAGTAATTACTGATCTGCGCTCCGATAGCTTTAGCCACCGAGTCTTAGGAGCGGATAGTTTTCAAGCTATCAGGTCGTCACATACAGTAAAGAGATCGTCTCATTTGATCTCACTTGGAAAAAAGAAAAAGTCTGAGGACACATATTAAAATTAGACCCCGTTCATTCTGGAGAGCATATCGTGTTTGAGAGATGTTCCTCGACTCTGGCTTTTTACTTTGCTTTTCCACTTTCTCTTTCTCGTGTGAGTCACTTCCCTTTGATGGAGTTATAATGGCACATAGATGAAAATAGATGAAAATAATGAATTCACCGCGCGCATTATCGCGCAAAGACTCTGTGGCTACAGTGAGCCTGATGACATTTAGATAGTATTTGTGTTTCTCTGTGGGTGACCCATGTCAAAAAGCAAATCTTCCCTTTTCATCTCACTGAATCTCTAATTAGAGTGCAGTGAATCATGTTATTTCCTCCTATTGATACATTCTCACTGACTTATTCACAAAATCAGGCAGTTGCAGGAAATCAAGTAAATTGTGTCTAACTGATGTTTGGGATGTGATCGCTTTCATGTGGCATCTGTTTGTATTATCAGCCTGCATGCTTTTTTTTCCTTCACCGTGGCTATTTTGGCAGGGTGTCTTAGCCGCTATGCTAGCAAGATAGCATAATGGGAAATTATCCCCCTCAAAGGCAAAAAGAAGCACTTTGCATCAAACACTTTAACGAAGCTGTTGTACTGTGGTTTAGACATGAATGCGTTAATTGTGATAATTTCTTACTGTGCATTCACGCTGCTTCCCTAATGTGTTGCTGTAATGCACAGTAATGGGAGGTGTGAGAGGCTCTGATTGCATCCATGTGGTCCAGAGATTTTTTATTTTATATTTTTTAAACATGCTATTCATGACTGCTTTTCAAAAATTCCTTTCAGAACCTCTTTTATTTTTACCTTTTATCATCCAGAGGAGGTGATGTGTTCTCCGAGGATAATTTTGGCTCAACTTTTTTTTTTAGCTGTGAGCTGGAATCTAAAGTGAAATGAGAAGCAGTGAATGGGCTGCAATTGCATTCTCATTCACTCCTGAGAAGAAAATTGTATTTGGAAGAACAAAGTGCAGAAAGAAGAGAGATTGCTGTCATTTGATTGGCTCTTTTTTTTGTGGATGATGTGTGACGGACCTAAAAATGCCCGGTGTGTTATTATGAAGTGAAAATGTTTACATTTTTATTCTATTATTGCGACCACATAAAGTCATCGTAAATGCATCAGTGACAGTTTCTAATAATAAATGTTGCCATAGCTGATTAAACTCCAGTTTAGATGAATTATTTCACCATTATTATAATTAATAATGTCCCTTAATTGTTTGTATTTGGTTTGTAAGGCGTCTGTGAACATTATCTGGATGGTAGTAATAAATGACGTTTTGAAAGCACATGTAACTGCTACGAAGTGCGGTCTTCTGCTGCCATATCATCGCCTGACGTGTTGTCCATCCAGTTCTGCTCTTCTGCAGTGGGTGGTTGTTTTAGTTGCTGTTGCCTTCCTGACAGCATGAAGCGCTCTGCCGTCAACAAGGCAGAGAACTACCCACAGAACCACCGCTCAATGGGCATTTACTTTTCTCAGACCAGTCTTTTTAAACTCTAGAGCTGGTTGTGAAAATCCCAGCAAATCACCAGTTTCTGAAGTACTAAGACCAGCATGTGGCATCAACAACCATGCCACGTTCAAAGCATCATCTTGACGATGTTTACATGCCTAAATGCACTGAGTTCCTGCCATGTAACTGGCTGATTAGATACTTGTTAACGAGCAGCTAAAGATGTGTACCTAATGAAGGAGTTGGTTTAAGGAGATGGGTTTGGAGGCATCAGTCTCCGCTTTAGAAATTAAAAGACGTTCAACCAAAATACTGTGGTTTGTTGGTTTGTGTTCTGGGTTTTTTGTTTTGTTTAGTATTGACTTGTTTACTTTCACATTCTGCTTGGTTAGATTAGGCCGGGCTTCCCTATAAGATAAAAACGAGTGGGATCTGCCTCACTATTACTGCCACATGTGGTCCTTAATTTTGGTGATGCTCCATTTATGTGTTTTATTGCTCTCAATGTTTCCCTCTCCTCTTTTTGACTGTTCAGTAATGGCTTTTGTTTTCATCCTTGTCGTGTGCATTCCCAGCAAATAGTCATGACCCCATAATCGCACAATGTTAATACAGTTTTATTTCATCTCTCCTCTAATATTCGGTTAGCTATCAGTTTACCGTTTATTAATTATTATAATTATAATTTGTGAGAATATTTTAATTAACAGTGACCAGGATGGACAGTATTAGAAATACAGGGACAGCTCAGGTTAAGCGGTTTGGAGACAAAATTAGAGAGGCAAGGCTGAGGTGGTTTGGACATGTGTGGAGGAGGGATGGTGGATATACTGAACAAAGGGTGCTGAATATGGAGCTGTCAGCCAGGAGGAGATCTCAGAGGAGCTTCATGGATGTAGTGAAGGTGGAAAAAAAGAAGGTTGGTGTGACAGAGGAGGATGCTAGGGATAGGGTGAGACGGAGGCAGATGGTCCGTTGTGTTAAACGCTAAAGAAGAAGAAAAATGTAAACTGTTATCAGTGCATTTGTTTAAAGTTTTAAAAGTTATTTTTAAGCCATCACCAGCTTCTCAAAAAATGTTTTGCTCCAGTATATTCACCACCTAATTGGTAACTGCCACACTGTGAGGGAAAACAACACTTCTGAGATCTGTGAGATGCTCAAAGGCACTAAAGCACCCCGTGGAGCTGAGTAAAAATGCTGAATATGAATTATTGCAGCTCAAGAACAGGAAACGGGGCCCACAGTTTACACAGGTTGACCAAAATTGGACAAAAGACGCTTGGAAAAATCTTCTGGTTGTCAGATGAGTCTCGATATCGGCCATTCTGCTGATGTCTGCTTCAAACCATATCACACCATGCCACAAAGCTCAATCTCAATGTAAATCAGGGGGACTGGTACATGACAGTGAGGTAGCTGTAGTCCGGTGGCCTCTAAAACCATCAGATCTCAATCCAGAGCCCCTGTGGGATAGAACAGGAGATTTACATTGATGCTATCAATATGGACCAAAATGTCAGAGGACTGCTTCCAGCACCTTGTTGAATCTGTGCCATGAAGAATTAAGGCAGTGCTAAAAGATGCCGGGTTAGTACATTTGATGCCTGCTCTGTTTTGTTTGCTAACACTCTCCACACCTCTAGCTTCCCACTTATGCATATGTGTAAGGTTGGAGAAGAAGGGGGCCTAGCTCATTCATATTAACAGGAGCTTTCTGTGTGATAGTATCTGATCATTGAGATGATCATAAGTACACCAGTAAAAACATTTAAAGCTTATGAACGACGAAAAGATTTCAGATATGGATGTTTTCCAGATTAATTTGCTTCTGATCAAACATCGCATCTTCTTTTTCTAAATCACTTGTCTTTTAATCCACCATTCAGGCCTTTATCAAAACACTTCCCGCTTTAAGATCATATTTATCAGCTCAGTTTAAATTTCATCAGCTGTTTTTTTTTTTAGTTTTGTTTTTTCTTCTGCTGTTTTTCACCAGTAAGTCTGTTCCCTCTAATGAGTTTCCATCTTCACATAAGAAATGCACGGACCTTGAGTCCCCGGTTAATCCTGCTGTTCACAGTGGAAACATATGGAGGATTGGCCAGACGCTGGCCAGTGTGTAAAAATAACTCAGTTGTTTGGTGGTGGCTATGGTGGAGCTTCCACAGAGGCCAGCAGGTGGATGAGGGAAAGGGGAGGCAGGAGGAGGAGAGACCCGAGCGGCCGGTCCGAGTGTCAAGTGAACTGAACTTAAGAAGTTATGACCTGCAGTCTATCTGGGTCAGATATAAGCCAAGTTTAGGTGGAGTTTATTTTTGTTATTGTAACTGACTTTTTACAGTCAGTTACAATAACTTGTACTGCGTGCTAGCTAGCATGACGGAGTTTCTATACAGCTGGGTGGGTGCTTTGATGTTACTGATACTGAACTTTATTTTATTCATAAGGTTAGTTAGTAGAGTTGCCAACCGCCCCTTAAAAAACGGAGTCGTCTCGTATTCAGAGAAATTATTACGCGTTTCGTATTGAGCTGAGAAGGAACACAGTTTGTCCCGGACTTCAGCTACAATGGAAAAAAAGACAAAGCTGGAGTTATTCTGTCTTTACGCTGTCAGCTGCCTCTTCTTCTCTCCTTCTCTCCCCCTCTCTCTCCTGTTTCTACTTCAATCATGAAACTGATCAATGATCAGCTGATCGGCTTTTCTCTCTCATTTATTTATCGCCCACTTTGCGCCAGAAACAGGAAACCAGCGGATGTCGCGCTAAACAACAGCAGCACGTTTAAGCTTGATCAGCTGTTGTTAGAATTTATTTAATATTAATTTCTAGTATCAGCTGATGTTTGCTGGAGCCACAGCTGTAAACCTGCTGGTCATGATATCGGTTTGGATATGTGGTGAGAGGGAAACATGAGGATGAAACCAGGAGATGTCCTTACTGAATCATCAGAGCTGAACAGGTGATGGAGAAACAGGTTTACCTTTTAGGTGGCATGAATGAGTTGAAGGAAAGTTATGAACTGTTTCTGAGAGACAAATAACCCCAGGATCCTTTTCTAAGCAGCTGACAGCTGGTAACTGTGCAGGGGCGGGTCTAGTAAAGTGTTGCCAGGGCACCACCCCTGTTAATGCCCCACCACGGGCATTAACACGGAAAGGGGGGCACAAAGAAATACTTTTCTTTCCTATTCTCATTTAAAATGTCTCGCTTTTATTAAATAATTATCTGAATCTTACAGCCAAAGTTTTTATCTGACGTAAAATGTATAGAAATCATACATATACCAACAAGACAGTGTACATCACTGTCACAACAGCATTTGTTTTCATTCAAAGGCTTTATGGCTTTAATACCTGGTCTCTAGTCAAAATGCCCGGGCCGATTTTTTTGTCCCAGTCCATCCCTGCCCACGGCCACCGACACCAAAGTAATTAAGTAACAGATAAACAATTAAATGACAGAAAGGTTCCTGTTTTTTATGATCTACTGAGTGCAGTTTTTTTTTTACAGTGGATACAGTTAAAAAAAACAACAGAAATCTTCTCTTTTTCTGTAATTTTACACATTTATTTCTTACATTTTAAATCACTGACACATTTCTTTCATTTACTACGGGAGGATTTCTTTATCATGTAGAACACTAAGAAATACTGTTGAAATCGCCCTTCTTTATCTTTTTCTAAATGGTAAACTTTACGCTGGCAGAAAGGGGAGTTCACTGGTCTGGCTCATTTAGGATCGAGCTGTATGTGGCTCACTATGTAAAATGAATCTGACGTCTCTGGATTATAACATGTCTGAACAGTCAAAGATGTTTTGTATGTGCAGAACTTTTAGTTTCATTCTGCTGTGAAGCTGTTCAGGTTGTGTGCTTCGCTCGCTGCTTTTGACTTACTTTTGAATCAATTCTGCACTTGTATCAGATGTTGGTAGAGGCTGAGAAACTCTCACCAAATCAATGGATATAATGTAACAATTAACATCAGGTCATGTATTGATTAACTGGCTATCATGCTGCAGGGGCCTGGTAGAAAGCTGTACTCTAAACTAGAAATGTGAACAATTTTAGCTGTTTTTGGATTCCTGTTGGTTTCAGAAACGAGGCTTAAGGTGAACTAACAGTCAAAAACCCCCGAGGACTCCAAATGAAACAAAAAACAACCTTGGTCGTGTGCGTGCCAACAGCCTTTGAGTTATGTTTTGCAACCTTTTCACCTTGCAGAACTGTGTTTGCAAAGGCCACGAAAGGTCAGTGTTGTATCTCACATCCACTTGACACTATGACTCCAGAACGATTACTCAGAAACCACCACAAAACCTCTCACTGCTCAAGCGCAGTAGATGTGAACTAAAACAGAGCTTTCAAAATGTCTGATTAGGTGAGTATCACATGTGCAAAGTTAGGGGGAAAACTTCTGTGATGTTGTGGGGAAAACAAACTTCTAAAGAAGGTGAGATCAGAAAATGTCTTTGCTGTTTTAAAGTAGAACATTAGTTTGGACAGGGCTGTCCGTTTCTCCTACAGATGAAACTGGTGCTGCACAAAACTCAGTTTTCTATTCTTCACTCATCACCTGCAGTTTTAATCCTAACAGGATCTTTTATCCTCTGCACATCTGCTATTGTTGGTTTTGCTTGTGGGCTGAAGATTGCCTCAAATAAATAATTAGGAACAAGCATTAAAATCCGGTTCAGCTGTCACCGGGCAAGAGGTGGTACAGTCTATCACAGGACTAGCAGTTGAAGCTTATGTAAATTGACCTTTAGCTTTTAAAGAAATGAATGTGTTTAGGAATCATAGGAAAAATGGCATCAATTATAGTCATTTTGGAATACTAGAGTAACCTATACTTACCTTTAGTTTAACTGCAGAGTTCATGCACTGCTTAACACCTGTCTATTTAACTCAGCTTCCTTCTGATTGGCTGCCCCTCACATTAGAACATTTGACAGTGGGCGGGGCTTCTCTGCTCACAGCCAGAGCTGTGTGCCTGAGATGACCATAAAGTCAATATTTTGGCATGACCACCTTTGTTCTTCAACACAGCCCAAACTCTCTTAGGAAGGTTTCTTGTAATTTCACGCTTCTTGAAGGACATTCAAAGCTCTTCTTTGGATGTTTGCAGCTTTTTGTTGTGTCTGGCAAGATGATCTCACGCTGCTTCAACAACGTTGAGGTCTGGGCTCTGATGAGGCCAGTCCATGACTGATAGTGTCGTATTGTGTGATTTTCTATTGATTGATGTCAAAAGCTATTTCAATCAAAAGCAAACAGGTCAAGTTACATATTAACATAGGACCCCTTATTTGATAGCAGTTTTACAATTCTTGCATCCATGGAACTTGTGGGTTTTGGAAAGTTTCTACTTAAATGTCTTTGCAGGATGTCAGAAGAGTCTCCCAGAGCTGCTGTTTCGATGTGAACTTCCTCCCACCCTCATATTTTTTTGCTTGAGGAAGCTCCAAAGGTTCTCAATAGGATTGAGGTTAGGGAAAAATGGGGGGCCACACCATGAGTTTCTCTCCTTTTATGTCGATAGCAGCCAATGATGCAGAGGTATTCCTTGCAGCATGAGATGGTGCACTGTCTTGCATGAAGATGGTTTTGTTGCGGAAGGCACATTTCTTCTCTTTCTACCATGGAAGAAAGTGGTCAGTCAGAAACTCCACATACTTTGCAGAGGTCATTTTCACACCTTCAGGGACCCTAAAGGGGCCGACCAGCTCTCTCCTTGTGATTCCAACCCAAAACAAGACTCCACCATCTCCTTGCTGACATTGCAGCCTTGTTGGGACATGGTGGCCGTCCACCAATCATCCACCACTGCATTCATCTGGACCATCAAGGGTTGCACTGCACTCATCAGTGAACAGGACATTTTGAAAATTAGTCTTCATGTAGTTCTGGGCCAACTGCAGCCGTTTCTGCTTGTGAGCATTGGTTAAGGGTGGCCAAATATAAGGTTTATGCACAACTGCACATCTCTGGAGGATCCTACACCTTGATGTTCGCAGGGCTCCAGAGGCACCAGCAGCTTCAAATATCTGTTTGCTACTTTGTAATGGCCTTTTAGCAGCTGCGCTCTTAATCTGATATATTTGTCTGGCAGAAACCTTCCTCATTGTGCCTTTATCTGCACGAACCCATGTGTGCTCTGACTCAGCCACAAATCTCTTAACATTATGGCGATCACGCTTAAGTTTTTGTGAAATATCTAAGGTTTTCATTACGTGTCCAAGGCATTCAACTATTTCACGCTTTTCAGCAGCAGAGAGATCCTTTTTCCTTCCTATATTGCTTGAAAATCATGGTCTGCTTAATAATGTGGAACATCCTTCTTTAGTTGTTTTTTCCTTTAATTGGACACACCTGGCAAACTAATGATCATAGGTGTCCGAGATTGATTTCAGTGATCCAAAGAGCCCTGAGACATAATTCCATCCATGGGTTTAGTTGAAAAACAACTTATTTAATCTTTATGACACTTAAACACAATTTGCATAATAACTTGGAATGCGGTGTAAGGACACACTGCACACCATGCTGAGATTTGCTCTTTGTAAATTTCCTTGTTAATGCAAAAACAGTATTTTATGTTTGCTAAACTGTCTTGTCTGTGATATTTTTCATAGATTCAATGAAAAAATTGGGAACAAACAAATAGTTTTTGTTACAGGCTGCTAGTTACAAAATGCCATTCCTTGACTTAGATACATTTTTGAATAATTCATAGGTCAGTGATAACACATTCCTCTGAAAATGGTCTGGTTCAAGGACTAGACTGAAAATGACTGAATAAATAGCCAATGTCCAAAGAAGGACCTTCAGAAAGTTTGGAGAACGATTGCTCAGACCAAGACCGTGTGTTATTATCAGTACTGGAAAATACAAACCAATAGTTAATAATATTGAATGCAATGGCAGGATATGTTTTGTGTTCCTGAAAACCTTCAGTGTTTTCAGTATACAATAACAAGCTATCTGCCTAATCTTCCAGCTCAACACATTCTTCCTGCCACAGTTTTCATTAATCTATGCCGGCTGCATATAGGGATAATCGGTGTGAACAAATTAACGCAGCCCCACAGGTTAAAATGTTATTTAAATCAAATGTTTTATTTACTTCCTGCAGCAAGTTTCTCATTTCCCTAACTCTCTCTAATTAGTAGCACTGCTTGATTACATTTCTTTATTGATTAAAAAAAAAATCATTTAGTGTTTACATAAAGTGGGTTGACCTACAGCTATGAACTTCAGGGAATGAGTTGAATATTAATGTATTATCAAAATGTATCCTGCAGCATTGCTGCAGACAGATAGGGTTTAACTGAGATTTACAGTTGACTTTCAGACATGCAGTTTCCTACATTCCAGTTTCTTGGAAAATAAGAATTTGTAAAAAATAATAAGTAAAGAAAATTTGTACCTACAACATAATGAGTATGCCTGATTGTTCATCCTCTTTGTAAGCATCAAACTTTTCATACATGAACCTATTGACTTCCTACAGATTGGTAATTGATTAATAACTGCTCATTTTAGGGAAAAATCAGCCTTAAATAGGAAAAACCGGAGGTCCAGACTTCTGGGAATCCCTGGATAGATTATTAGCACAGTCATAAAAACAAGGAGTAGAGTGTGTTGTCACTCACTTCTCTTGTGACTGTCAGGCTTCATGCCAACATGGCAGACAGAGCGCAGGGACTTTAACACTTCCAGTGTATCCTGTATCTTTCTGATGCTACAGCAGCCGTGAAGTGAGCCGTGATACAGCCGCTAATTAAACGTGATGTTTTAATCAGCCTAACAAGCTGCAGTCAGTCATTCCAACAGGTTCCTAATGAACCAACAAGTGTTTGTAGTGAAAGGAAATCTCATACTGTGTGAGAACAGCCTCTGAGTCCTTTGAGTGGCGGAAGGGAGTGGCGTGACTTTCTGGAAAATTTGCTGAATTTTCTGAAAAATAAGATTGGCAAAGATTATGCTGTTAAAAAAAGGAAGAGGAGAACATTTTCTACCTTGTGGTCTTGCACTTTAGAGCCCTGTGCCTAAACCGTTCCTAAAATCTAGCCTTCGAGTTGATTCGCTACAGCAGCACATACAGTTAGACCTGTAACACCAAAACTATTATATTTGATACATGCATTTTTTAGTCGTCTACATCATCAGTGATTTAACCTCCTAGGACCTGGTGTCCACTTAAGGGAACATCATGTTTTGAGTTGTCGAGACTACAATACAAAATTTTGTTCTTTCAAATGAGCCATATTGCTCAAAGGAGGACAATTGTTGTTTCTCATTTTGTTTTTGTACTCAGGTAAAATGCTGCTGTGTTCAGACACCAAATAAAGAGTTTTGGTCATTACTCAGTTGTGACTTCATAATGTTCTATCGAACACTATAAGGCCAAATAGCAAAGTGAAATTAAAAATGCATGCCATGAAAGAGTTCGGGTCTTAGGAGGTTAAGAAAACTTTTTCTTTTACTATTTAAAAAAAAAACATTCTTTGTTTTTTGCCTTAAAACAACAACAAGCAGCTCTTTAGGCCAACTGAGATACAATACAATAAATCAAAAGGCTTTTTGAAAAAAAGGTTTTGCATTTAGGCTGAGAACGCACTACACCCTAAAAATATGTTACCCATAAAAACTATCACTATCATTTTGTTAGTCCCCAAAAGGTTGATTCTGTTTATCTGGACGTAGCGTTTCTCCAACCTTATAAACAGTACATTTGCACAATGACTGAAACTAGCCCACTGTAGGAACAATGGGCTGTGAGGTCAGTCTCTTGATCATTAATATTCAAATTTTCATGACCACTGATCAAATGTTTTGTGCAAATGTACTAAAAACGTTTGAATTCACAATGTCCTTATAGTTTGACCTTCTAACTTCCAAATGTTAACGATTTCATCACTCCTAGTGCCAAAATTCCCTGAAGAAGTATCAAACACATGGTCAACATAATGCCGACCACAGTTGGCGGCGGCTCGGAGCCAAAGTAAACCACGAGAGTCTGACTGTTGGTCGGTAAGTGTCTCTAGGATTACACAGGCCAGCGGGACAATCACCAACATGATTCAACGTAATTACTGCAGATGTCACAGAGAATGTCCTTCGCTTTAGGAAAGACTATTTAAATAAATCCCATTATCAATATGCTGAGGCATTTTTTTAAACATCAAAGAGAAAAAAAAGATGAAGGTGGAAAAGAGAGTAAAGAAAACGAGTGAATGAAAATGAGGAGGCAGATAGACGAGGCGAGGCAGTGAAGATGTAAAACAGCGACTAACAGAGATGAGAAACAAAGAAAGAAGGGTAGATGAGGGTGAGGAGACATGATAATAGATTCACTACAGAGCCAAGCCAATTTCCATTCTTAACCTCATCTGGACCAGCTGATGATTAAGAACACAGCTGGGGTCACCTTCCTGCAGCCCTCCTTTTCCTCCGTCCTAAATTAGAGACACTTATGGATTCATGACATGCACAGAGTGGATAGTGTCGTTCTAAATTTTATACCAATATGAAAAACAGGACACTGAGAGTTAATAAGTTCAACTTTCCAAGATAGGATATGTATGAGAGTGTTTTAAGGACGCTGAAATATCTATTTCTGATTAGAGATCAAAGACACATAGTTAGGATCAGGAGATAGAAGTTATATTTAGGGAGTGTTGAAGTTCACTTGCATACATATTAGTGGGGGTCATTCCCATCAATAATTTGACACTTTTAAAGAGGACTGGATCAAAAGGCTTTTAGAAACAAGTCTGGCTGTTCAGCAGCCACCCTCGCGACTCTGAGCAGAAACTTTAGGGGTTTTAAGACCAAGCTCCAGTCTAAACGAATGGGGACAGCAATGTAACTTTACCTTCAGTGGTCACTGGGACATTAAACTGGTCATGAAGAATCCTCACTGATCATCATCTGTTACAAAAAAATGCTTAAAGGTTTTACAACCTGGGCTCAAAAAGAAAATTTAAGACGTTTTTTCCACCTCCACAGATTAACTTCAATTCAACTTTATTTATATAGCAACAAATCACAACAACAGTCTCCTCAATGCATTTTATATTATTAGGTGAACAGTAATAAAGCCAAAACCCAATTAGATGGCCCCATTATGAGTAAACATTTGGCAACGGTGGGGAGAAAAACTCCCTTTTAAGAGGAAGAAACCTCCACTTACTGATGTTATGAGTGCCAAAATTATCCGTTTCTGTGACTCACACTCCGGAGGATGTGACAAATGCCACATCACATTACGGATACAGATAATTAGTAAGGGTACGTATGTGCGTGTTTATTACGGTAACGAGTAGATATGTGCACCGGCTTACATTTGAATCTGAACCGAACAGACAACCGACTCTTTGAGGGATTGGGATATCCATGTGTCATGTCTCCCCCTTATCATATTCTGTATTTAGTTCTTGGAAGTTACAGGGCATTTAAATGCATGGTACATGACCCTTCATTAAAACAATAGCCAGTAGTATAATACCAAATAATTGCCTCTTTGTATTGAAATTTGTCCTGAATTCAGAGTTTCTGCAGGTGCTGCTGCCACTCTTTGTCTCAGTGATTACAAAAACCCACTTTTTCAAGTTCTCTCTGTCGTCGCTTCAAACAATCATATTTCTGCCGCTTCGAAACTTTTATGTGCGAGATTTCTGAAAATGTGTCGCTGAAGTTACGGCATCACTCACAGACCCCGTTGGATCGGTGTAACAGCAGGATTTTGTTTTCCAACATTCGAAGCTTAATCTGGCATTCAGTGAGATCTCTCACAAAGCACTGATCGCCTGCTACAACTAACAGATCCGTCCCTTCTTTCATGCACATCTCCGCTGACATGCTTTCTTTTTTCCCCCCTCTGGGCTCATTTATCCTATTGGAGTGTAGCTTAGTGTAATTGACTCCAAGTGCAAAGTAGAGCCGAAATTGTTCACAGTAGAGCTACAGTTTCCAGTATTACTGCAGGCAGGCGAAAGCCCAGAAGTTAATTTCCTTTTTCTTTATTTTTCCTTTTTTTGGTCATTTCATCTCCTTTACAGTGTGTTTGGCTCCCTGGTGTGTGTGCTTCCTGGCTCTCTGCAGCTTTTGAGGAATGTTTTATAATGGTTGCTGTATAATGTTTCATCTTATAACAGCTTAAGCTATGGCCTAGTGCCAGTCTCAGTCTATCCTTCGCAGTAATAATAACTATCATTGTAAAGCTATTAGGGGGCATTGGTGTTATCTTCAATTTTGTACTTAGGAGCACTAAAATAATCTTTCAAACATGTAACTGAAAAGTAAAAACAAATTGAAAAAAATAGCAGCATAATCGAACTGGTTCCTGTTCTTACTCACTTTAATATCACACGCGCTTACACAGAGGTAAACTCTTGGGCTGTGTCCTGATCCATGCTGAAGATATTCCACTTACATGTTTATCATTTAACGTGAGGGCAAAAGTGGTGTTTGAATGAATGAGTGTAACCTATTAGATTCCTACTGCAAATATGGTGACTGTAGCGCAGATAATCGTGTATCACATGGACACAAACTGGCTCCTGTTGTTATTTTTCTACAGCTGAAGGGCAAATCTAATGGAAATCAAACAGGATTTCCTTTAGAAAACACCACATTACATCCTCTCCTTCAGCATCCAATTTCCTCGCTGTGGCTGTGTGGGCTAACAGGTTAATAGGTTCAGTGGTAACCCTGTGGTAAATTGGTTGCTCTGCAGTGGTTAAGGGAGTAATCAAAGTGGCTGATTGTGGAGCATTCACCTGTCCTGAACCCAGAGGTCGCATCATCAAACCGGCCGGTCTCACTGCTGCTGTTGCTGTCGGCCAGGCTACCAGATGGCTAATTGAATGGGCCGAGGCTTTCAGAAGGCAGATAGCAGGGGTTGGAAAAAACAACACCCAAACAAACAAACCAAAAAAGAAAAAAAGAGAAGCGGAGGGACAAAGGATAGCCAAAGGGAGGAATGAAGGACTAATGAAGGAATAAAGAGTGCAGGTTTTTACAGGAAGTCAGCAGCAATATTAAGAAGGATCTCATAGCTAAGCAATTGAAGCTTAATAACAGGCTGTAAATAAAAGATGGACGTAGAATTCTGGTCAGTGAAAATTAAGCCAATGACAAAGAGCAATTTTGAACATATCGAGCCCTTTAGCATCCTGATGAGATGCCAGACTTGAGTCAATGCGTCAGCGTGCTTTTTCTAATGGCCAGCAGAGGGCGACTTCCCTGGATGTAGTGAATAGCATGGGAAGAAATCCCACTTCAGAGCTATTTCCTTAGTCAAGTTAGATTAAACAGAAATAGAAGCAGATGTGAGGCCGCTGTGATGTGAGGGATTCAGATGTTTTGGCTGATGTCCAAACATGACTTGATGCTGTGATAGCAAATAAAGTTAAAGATTGCACCACACACTAGCTTAAACTAGCTTATTGCTACAGAAAGTTGTTACATTTGTAGCATTTGCACAGACTTTTACAGTATCTGCACCCAGCTGTTCCAGCTGTACTGCCAGCTGTAACTGCTGCAGAGCTGACATAACTAGAAAAATGACAAAATGAATGTTAGTTTGCCTGTTCTGTTCACACTGGTGATTAAAACAGGGACTGATCTAGAATCATAAATTCGTAAATTCAGTTTTACAGTCCAAGTTTTTTCATAGATGTGTGGTGATGTTTTAGATACGTCTACCATTTTGAACCGATAGAAAACTTAAGCTTCCTTGTGAGATACATGACCCGTGTCAAAATGAGTTAAATCTGCACTTCTTCTAATGGCCAGCAGAGGGTGACTCCTCTGGATATATAGAAATCTATGGGAAATTACTCTACTTTACAGTTGCTAAACGATAAAGGTAAATATTTTTTCTGAGGAGTTCATGTCCTACACCTCTAGTTTCAAGTCTTATTAAAACTGTCTTTATATTTGTTTGGTAAATTATGATCTCATGTGAAATAGATAATGAACACAGTATGCTTTAGAGAAATGGACAAATTCCGTGAGTGCAGTGTCTTCACGCTCTTGTTCTTCACATCAAGTTTAAAAAACAAACAAACTGGATGTCCATGACCAAAATTCTCAGCTTGAGGCTTCAGAATAGGATTTCACGAACACACGGGTGACATCACAGTGGCTACATCCATGCTTTATATACAGTCCAGCAAAAAAAATGGCAACTAGCACCTCTGAAGCGTATTAATTAATAGATTAATGAAAGAAACAAACTGGAAAAGGGGACATCTCAGAGTATTAAGGTGACTAATTGTGCTAAACTCACATGCTTCTGGTTTGTCCAAGCATTCTCCCATAAGGCAAAGTGGAATTCTAGGAATAAGCACTGAGAGGTTATTAAATAGGGGAAAACTAAAAGAAAACGTGTAGCCAGTAAGATGAGCATAGAGATGAAGAGATAGAGGGTTTAGCCAAGTAAAGCGTGAGAGACAGTGAAACAGGAAAACTTTTAAATATTATGTACAGAAGAAATGAGGCAGGCCAAAGGGCCACTCAGTCAACATGACCTCTGTCAACCTTTTGCAACACGGTAGCAAAACCCTGTTTGAACAACCACTGCTTTCCTAGCACCAAACATGACCCCGGGACTGTGGCTCTGAATATTTATAGAGACGACACGCCGAGGAAGAAGCTCCGCTGCACATTATCCCAGTAAGAAATTCATCCTGCTATTGTCTCTCATTGCAAATGCTTTACAAAGCATTTTTGACCTAATAAAAAAATAATACTGTACTATATGCATTTTTTTTTTTGCTCAGCAAGAGATCTATTTCAGCCCACACTGTGGCCAGTTACCCTTGCTCTGATTATCATAGTGGCACTGAGCTTTTAACCTTGAATGTCCAGTGGTATCTGCAGTAAAAGGTAATGTAAAAAGTTAATGACTTTGGCTTGAAGGACAAAAAGTTTGGAAGCGATTTGAACGGAGCGATATAGCATATGCGCTGTCAGATGCTTCGTAATATTTTATTTCTGACATTTGATGGGTGATTGCGGAATGTGTTAATCACTCGCAAAAATAAAACCATCAATAATGGCTGTTCCTTGCATCCCAATTTTCCTGTCACTTGATGTGATTGTGTTGTGATTGACTTTCTGGCTCACGCAGGCAAACAGCTATTGAGAGTGGCAGGCGAGAGGCGAGACAGGTGTTCGCAACCAAGCGACTAGTCAAATATTCAGGCATTTTTGGGAGTCAAGCAGTCAAGCTGTCAGACAGACAGGTCACAGACATCTGCCTTCAGGCAGAAATTCAATTTTTTGCACAGAGAGACGAACATTTAGGAAATTCCACATTGATGCAGTCAGACTAGACACAATCAGGTGCTCGGACAGGTGGTCAGCCAATTCACCAGTTAGGTGGGCAGTGTGGATATCTGTGCCAGTCAGAGAGACATACAGGCGCTCTAATCAGAGAGTACCACCCGCATTCAGTCAGCCCTGTTACATTCCTACAGACTCAGAAAGCACGGCAGAATAGACACTCTTCACTGACCGGAAACAGCAGACGCCCACAAAGAAAGAATGGATCATTTAACAACAGGTTCGTCTTCCTGTAGTGGATGGAGGTAGGCTCACTAATTTGACTGCTGTGAAAGATGGAGAAAAGAGCGTCTGCGAGGCTTGTCTCGGTTAGGGAAAAGAATCGGCTGTTGAAAATCTCGAGTGCACTTTGAGGTGCATTTTGCAGTTTGGGTGATCACAATGCAAAACGGAGGCAGGGCAGTTTGGTTAAATTGACTGGAATGATGCAGTTTCAGCCTCATTAGCCAATCGTTGCCCATTAATTCTTTTAGAATCTGTGTTGTGGTTTCTGGTGTGGACATTATCTGTGACCTTACTGTCAACAACATTAATGATCAGGCTTTCATAAAAAATATATTAGGCTTCCTCAGTGAAGCAAGATTAGAAGGAAACGGAAGCAGCAGATCTAAGGCTACTAGCACATGGGGGATTCAAACACCCCAAAACTAGTTCTTTAGTACAAAAAGTTGTTACATTTGCAAAATTTGCACAGATGTTTTACAGTTTTTTCACCCAGCTGTGCCAGCTGTACTGCCAGCTGTGACTGCACCAGAGCTGAGTTAACTAGAAACATGACAAAATGAATGTTAGTTCGTCTGTCCTGTTTAGACTGGTGAGTAAAACTGCAATATTACAAAAATTACAATTTAATTCTATTTTACAGGAAAGAAGAAATAAATACTGTAAGTAATGTTAAGTAATTCTCTAACTTTTAGATGATTTAGTGGAAAAACAAGCAAACTTGCTCCCATTTTGTATAAAAATACGCTGTACTTTTAGGGGTGTAGTCGCTTATCTGTACCTCATCATTTCAGATCAAATGTGCAGAAATTTTATTTAATTCTAGAGGAATTCAACCCTAAATCATGTGGCATTTCAAATGCCAGCAGACAGAATGGCCCCAGTTCCGACAATGAAAAGAAAACATTTTTGTCAGTCTCAGAAAATGTGCTTTGCTGTTTCACTGCTCCTCTTCCAGTGATTGTGCATGAGGGAAAAATGCATTTCAGGCCAGTGTGCATCATGTGATAAATGCTGAAGCAAAGCTGTGTTTTTGATTGCATAATTTTGCTTTGATACCTAATAAATACTGTAGACTCTGAACCACACGTGTGTCATGCTTGCATTTACAAAAAGGTGGCCAGTTAAATTCTCTCTTTTGCTAGCTTGCAAAGTTGCAGTGCTACCTATCTACCTAGTATAACTACTGATGGTGCAATCAGTTTTTCTAATTTATAGTTAATTAATTTGTGCAGAAATTCTCAGTAAATTAGCACAACTCACTTATCATCCCTGGTATAGCTGTCCTCTAGATTCTGCTTCATTCTCTGCCATTTGGACCTACTTTTAAATAAATAAATAGAAACACTATCCTTTAAATTCTCCTCACATACCTCTTTCTGTCAGGTTGTTTGTTAAGGTATTTTGCCTGCTCAGAGCTGCTAAATGATTAAGAGAGATTTATTCCAACTCCTGCTCAGGTCAAAAGCCTTGTTTTGCTTCCGGGTGCAGCTTAATAATGCTCATAATGAGGGCTGGCGGAGAATTAATATAAATTAAAATAGACCACAGAGTGCATGCAAACTTGTCTTCATTAATAGGTAAGTGACAATATAATTTTTGTGGGGTACTATTGCCAAGAGGCTCATACAATGAGCTCTGTAGGGGCTGACATCCTATGAGTTATTTCATTGTTTTTGGCTTAATTAGCTTTTGATAAAGCTTTATGAGGGGGTGTGTAGACGAAGGCAGGGAAGAAGAAGGGTCATATAAAACTGCTTTATCAGGGTGTTAGCCTCCGGGCTCTGTTTTCTTATTGTGGGGTCTGGGCTCTTCACATTGTGTACCAGGTTATATTAATTTGGAGAGTGGTATCTCTTGGAAACAAGGGAGGCCTGTCTTTGATGTGCTCTCCTCTGCGGTTTCTCCAGAAGCATTTTTCATGTAGGCGCTCCACTCTGTATTGATCAGGCCTCATAAATAGTGAAAGAGTATAGGGGTGATGGAGAGGTCTGAAAGCTCCCCTAAATAGGTTAATGCTGGAGAGCGAGAACCAGCAGGGAGGAGAGAAGCAATGAGAGTCTCATCTCAGAGTGGCTCGGTTAAGGCACTGCTGAGACCATGAATAATCCCTTTATGAAATTAACTAAACGTGCAGGGAGCTCCTGATCTACCTTTGTCTCACCCCAGTGCAGACATGTACGATGTGAACACTGCTACTAAGTCAACTAAGAATTAAAGCCTCAATTTGACTCCTAATTGGATTTTTAATTTTTTTTTTCACCAGTGCAAAAAAGATAGTTGATATTAAAGTTTAATGTGCACGCAATCATAATCTGTATATGAAAGATGGCGGTAGCTTTTTAAATCTATTGATTTGTTGGCTTAGGTATTGAAACTCCAAATTTAGCAGCTATAATAGAGGCCTAAGCCATCAGCTAATGCAAGCTAGCTTGGTTAGCAGGCTGGGTCAAAAGGCTGTACTCGTGCATTGACAGTGATAGCTACTAATTACTGCTCCACTTGTTTTTAAACTATAATAATTTCACTCATCATCGTGAACAAGTGTTTGCCCACTTTTCATGAAGGCATCCAAACCTACCTGACTCTGTTTGTCCTCTAAACCTAATGACTGGTTTTGCAACCCTGGCAGCAAAACCTGCAATCAAGCTTTTGCAGCAACAGGCAATGAGTCTTTCACATCACTGTGGAGGAATTTTGGCCCGCTTTTTGTTTTTTCTGTCTGTTTAAGGTCAGGTCAAAGCATCTCCAGACTTTAACTCTAAAATGTTTACTTTGTTTATTTTTTAAGCCATTCAGAGATAGACTTGCTGGTGTGTTTCAGATCATTGTACTGTCTAAAATGGCCTTGAGCTTCAGAAACTAATATATTGGATATTGGAAAGGAAGCGGCCATCTACCGCCATGTTTAACCAGCGGTAGATGTTCTTTGAATACAATGCTGTGTTAGTTTTACATCAAAGGTAACAAACCTCTTTAAGAGTTCAGCTTTTGCTTCGTCAACACAGAATATTTTATAAGTCTTGGAGATCATCAAGATGTGTTTTGGAAAACTTGAGATGAGCCTCTGTGTTCCTTTTGGTCAGCAGTGGTTTTCGCCTTTCCCACGGATGCCGTTTCTGCCCAGTCTTTTTCTTAGAGAAGCGAGTCCTGCAGTTCTTTAGATGTTGTTCTGGGTTGTTTGTGACCTCCTGCATGAGTCCTCAATAAGGCTACGTTCACACTGCAGGCGAAGGCACATCAAATCCGATTTTTTTGACCCTATGCGACCCATATCCGATCATGCTACGACAGTGTGAACGGTACAAATCCGATATTTTCAAATCCGATCTGGGTCACATTCGTATGTGGTACTGAATCCGATACATGTCCGATGTTTTAGAAAGCGACTGCTGTTTGAACGGTCAAGTCACATTAAATCCGTCTTTTACGTCACTGACACAAGACAGACGCCAATTATCAGCTCCGGAGAAGCGCCCGAGAAGACATCATGACCACTTCCTGGCCATCCAGTGTAGATGTTAGTGAAACTGTTGGGAAGACAACGTTGGAGAAACGTGAACATTTTATTTGTACTGTATAATCTGCAGATTCTGACAAAAATCTGCAACTATCCTTTGAAGCACCGCTCCTCTAAAACAGCAATAAGGATAATTATTAGGTTATCTACATTAGTATGTAAATAACAAAATAACTTAAAGCAAAAATTGGGAAATGTAAAGTCATCAGTCAAACAATACTGTTTGCTCTGGATCTAAACAGAGCGCGTTGTGTGTCAAGTCTTCTTTTGCGCATGCGGGCCGCTTTGTGGGTTCACACTAGAGCGCGTTTGCTGTCGCATTTTATTTGTAGTGTGAACAAGCAGACAAAAAAAAATCGGATTTGATCAAAAAATTGGAATTGAGCATCAAGACCTGCAGTGTGAATGTAGCCTAAGTTCTTGGAGTTATTTTGGTAGGCCAGCCACTCCTGGGAACGTTCACCACTGTTCCAAGTTTTCTCCGTTTGTAGTTCACTGGAGTCCCAAAACCTCCAGTGGTTTTGGGACTCCAAATGGTTTTGTAACCCTCAGTGATTTCATTTGTCAGGTGTTGAGTTTCTTCAGCAGCAATCAGGCATGGGTGTGGCTACAGAAATTTAGCTGAGTTTTGCAGAAAAAAAAGATTCTTTTTGTCTAATATTAAAATTTGTTTGTTATTCCAAAACATTTAACTGTTACAAATATGAACTACAAAAAATCAGGAATGAGGCAAATACTTTTTTCATGGCTCAGTTCGTGAAAAATAAAGGCCAAAAGCTGAAATGTAATATAAGTCATATCAGAAATCAGATTTTACATATACAGTGTTATTGTCAGGATTTCTTTCAGGCTGGGCTGTCCTCGTATTGCTCGGATCTATTTTCAGTTTATTTCACAGAGCAGCAAACTGAGAGGAAAATATCAGCTATTCAGTTCAATAAAAGCTTAAATTTGTGTTTTTACTCTCTCACTGCATACCTCTTATCACCATTGTAATGTTTTTAATATGCTGTGATATGGAGTAGGTTACACCCTGGAATAGATACGTTCATTTCCGTAATTCAGATCAGTCAGATAGAGGCAGCAGTTTGGAACTGAGCCGTGAATGAAAACTCAAATCCACATACGCTAACACGCTCACTCATGCATACCTTCTGTTTTCCCCCCCTCTCTTGTTTATGCCATATCCGCTAAACTGAATATATGCTTACACTGGCGTCTTCTGATTTCACAGATACAGACGTATCTGTGCCAGTTCTTTTAGATTCAAAGTACCTCGCTCCATTTCCTGTTATCACACTAGACTACGTGGCTGTCACTGCTACATTAGTGAGGAGAGGACAGAAAGATGAATGTCTGTATTACAGCATTTGTAACAGTGTACAGTATATTACGATGTGTGTTTGGTCTATGTGTATTTCCTCTTGGTTTGTAGTAAATCTTGTGTGTGTGTGTGTGTGTGTGTGTGTGTGTGTGTGTGTGTGTGTGTGTGTGTGTGTGTGTGTGTGTGTGTGTGTGTGTGTGTCCTCCACCTCATCATGTGCATGGATGTAGGGTAATGGTGTAGCAGGGAGCCACAGTCATCTGTCTTTGTTCAATGCTGATGTCCTGTTATATATCAGAGGCAAAGATGAATGCAGTTAATAGACTGTGACGCAGCCATTAACTACAGCTGTAATAGAAGTGTAATGGAATCAAACAGCCATTGCTCCCCCTCAGCACAGGCAGGCACAGGTAAATGTTTAAAGACCAGTAGGTGTTGAGGCAGCCATGTCTTCCTTTCTCACGTTCTTTGTAATGTGTCTCTTTTATCCCATCCACCCCTTGCTCTTTTTCTTCTCACACACCACCATATTTTAACCTCCCCCCCCCCCCAATGCTGTCCCACCCCTTCTCAGTCCCTCCCATCCCTCAGTGCAGCAGTTGTCCTTGAACGTCCATCAGCCTCTTCACCAACATCAAAGCCAGGAGATAAAAATGTCCAACTGTCCATTTTCCTGCTGATACTCGCTGCCAGACAGATGCACTGATGTCTGCTTTTATCCGATGCATCTTGGGAATAAATTGTGACATTGCTCCCTGCACACCCCCTCCTTTGCAACCCCATTTGTAACTCTTTGTATATTCCTGTATGGAATTACTGTATTGATTGGCGAAATTGTCGTTTATGGTGGTGCTCTTGAGTTTCAGGAGATAATGGGAGTTGTGTTATCCACCAACCTGGACAGAAAATCTTTGGGAAATGGAGAGCGATCATATCCACACAATGATCCTATCCCTTTATGGACAGCTTAAAATTCTGCAGGACTGGGAGCGCCTCAGTATTACTCATGACTGGTGTTTGAATCTTACCTTTACGTGATTTTGACCATGGCATCTATTTCTGTATTTTTTCATGCTTAGCTCAATGGAAGTTTTGAACCTAAAATATTCCATGTAAAAAAAGCCATTTCCATCAAAGCCCAATGTAACATTTTTCTTTTTTTTTTTTGCAGCGATATATATATAATATGCAGCAATGCAGAGAATGCACCACTGCTGCCAGTAGCAGTGATATATTTAGAGTTGAAACACATGATGCAACCTATGAAATAGGTTGTTACTTGGGGCTGTGCCATGGGTAACAACCTATCTAGTCTTTCTAGTTTACTATGTCTTGACATACATTACAGTGGAATATGCTCTTCATGACAGCAGTAATGGGAGTTCAGGTGCTGTTACTTGTCACACCAGGCTGCTCATCATCCTCTATTCACCACAAGACAGTATGACACATGAAATTAAAGGGACAAAGAGGTGTACTATACTATCTGGACAATTTACTACTTGAGACACTACCTGGTTATGTTATTGTTGCTGTGTGCATGTATGTAATTTACAGCTCGATGCCAGAGACAAATCTTTAACAGAAACTGTTGCTGATGATGAAAAGAGGGCACTGACATGGTTCCAAATTTGGAGCGAGTGTAGCTCATTGCGCTCTTAGGCATCACATTGTAACATACACTGGGGATTCCTGTAGTGTCGTGTAGTGAAGTAGATGTGAATGCAGCCAACAGGCCTCTGTTCATCATTAAGGTGGGATGTATAACCACGGTAACCAGCTTGTTCCACTTGGGAAAAATAATTCTTTATTCTTTACTTTGGTGTTTGTGTTTGTTGCTTTAAATTGACCAACTAATGACAGAAAAGGAAGTCTTAAAATTCAAGTATATAAAAAAGGAAGCAAAAAATCGCAGAGATTTTATTTTTTTCTGAATTTATAAAATGTTTTGATGAAAGCGTACAATTTTTTTAAAAGAATATGATGAAAAGAGTCTGGGTTGGCCAGAGAAAGGCTGATTTTAGATCAATATGTGCCTTCTACTATTCTTTTAAGATTAGGCTTAAAACTTTCCTTTTTGCGAAAGCATATAGTTAGGGCTGGATCAGGCTACCCTGAATCCTCTCTTAGTTATGCTGCAATAGGTGTAGACTGCTGGGGGACTCCCATGATGCATTGAGTGTTTCTTTTTCACTCACCTTTCTCACTCACTATGTGTTAACACACCTCTCTGCATCGAATCATACTTGTTATTAATCTCTGGCTCTCGTCCACAGCATGTCTTTATCCTGTCTTCCTTCTGTCTCCCCAGCCGGTCGCAGCAGATGGCCGCCCCTCCCTGAGCCTGGTTCTGCTGGAGGCTTCTTCCTGTTAAAAGGGAGTTTTTCCTTCCCGCTGTTGCCAAAGTGCTTGCTCAGGGGGTCATATGATTGTTGGGGTTTTCTCTTTTTGTATTATTGTAGGGTCTACCTTACAATATAAAGCGCCTTGAGGTGACTGTTATTGTGATTTGGCGCCATATAAATAAAATTGAATTGAATTGAATTCTGCTCAAACAGCTCCACTTTACATAAAACTTTTGTGGTAAAGTTTGGACACATAAAAAAAAAATAGCATTTTTTGATATATGAAGCAAAAATTTTGAAGCTCTGATAGTTATTCATACTTGTTAAGTTGCACTCTTCTTCGTTTTCCTTTGCTACTTTTCTTTGTGCATTACCGCTGCCAACAGAAAACATCAGGTTGCACACATATATCCTCATATGCTTGCATAACATTAACAAAGCAGGGTACCCACTGTAAAGAAATTTATCCACTGCACAAGTAAAGGCCAAGAACTCCACATGGTACCTGTAAGGAAATAAATTGTACCTTGTTTTCTTATAGAGGTTCATAAGGGAGGACATATGTGCTTAGGTAGTTTATATAAGGAGACAGCATTGCAAAATTAGTCCATGGGGTGTTACTATGATGAAGTGCATCTAATTAAAAGCAGTATTTTATTGTCTGGATATTCTTCTGTTTGGCATGTGACATTCAGAAAATAAAGCACACCTCCTCCTCCTCAGCAGCACCTGCAGAATTCTTCTTCTTGTTTCCTATTAAAAGTAGTTGCCATCAGACTGATGTTTCCTTCAGTTGTCTGACTATAACCTTGCGTGCCTGTGTTCACATCTATCCACTGCAGCTGAAAATCAATCAGGAAGCATGTCCACTAGGCATATTGATGTTTGCTCTATATCAAGATACATATTTGTGCACTTCCTCGGCTCTATTAAGCGAACATACAGAGAATTATGTTACAATATTTTACACCTTTGATATGCCTTTGGAGACCTGCTCAGTATGCAAAAACCTCTCCCTGATAACGTATGTATATCGTTGCTTATTCTTTTGGAAGAAATGTATTTAAAAGTTAGATTTGTGTGACTTTTGTGGTGCTACTGGCCTTGAAGGGTAGTATTGGATGTCAGTGGCTTGTGAAGCAGTTGATGAGATTTTTGCCTGGATGATGGGAAAATATTTAAAATGTCCTCAAGTGTCTACAGTGCAGCGTTTCAAACAAAGGAGAAAATCTCAACCACAACAAATCGTTGAACTCTAAAAGAGATGGAAGTGATTCAAGGTGAATAAACTCCATCCCGTCCAGCTGAGAACAGTCATGCGGGGATAGATGAATTGCGTCTGCTTGCTGATTAATCAGACTCACCTGTTTTTGGCCCCAACTGGGACTGGACAAACCAAGTAGAGAATGATTACCTGGTCTGATTAGAGCTGGTTGGTTGCAGATACCCACCATGGGACCGTGCACCTGTTTTCTTCTGCTCTATAAACCAGCGTTATGACTTTCTGCTGCTCCTTTATTTTTGCAAGTTAGCTGATTCATTTGTGTACCTCTGTCTCTCTTTAATCTGTTCTTCCTTCAAAAATCATTAAAATATTACCAATGCGTCCAAATTGTGCACTATATGAAAGCAAAGAAAGAAAAAAAAACTTACCTAACTGCAAGCAAGATGAAAGCATACACTGTAAATGAATGCTAGCATCTCAGCAGAGAGAGCAACTCCACTGAGTAGTAAATCAACCTCAACTTGTCCTTCCACCTACTGCCCCCCCCCCCATCAGTGTTACGAGTCATTGCTCTCAGGAGCACAATCTACCATTCTGGCTGCTTATGTGGCTGCCCGCTCAGGATTTAGTAGACTGGTAAATGTTGTCATCCACGGTACACAAGCACACACACTCAAGGCCTCTGTTGTTTGTCGCATCGAAAAGTCTTGTTAGTGAGAGTGATGGAGGATTACAGCGCTGGAGATTGCGAACACGCTTCCGAGCGGAGCCTGAACAAAAAAAGCACACCAGAAATTAGTCGTGCTAGAAATGCCCCTTAAAGACTGCTCTTTGCCAGTAAGCAGCAGAGCAAGTCGCCGTGGACGTTTTAACGATTGTCCACATGACTTTGTAGGTGGCGCAAAAATCTTCCATGAACTGTCGGGAATTGACGTAAAATTTGAATTGCCACTTGGCTCACGAGGAACAAATGAAAATGTTGTGAGGTACAGAAATACAAATCAATACAATCACAACTAACTGATCGGTCCAGATGTTACACTTTTTCCTAAATGCCACTAACTGTCTAACTTCTATTCCTCCATCTTTTCACTGCAATAGTTTAGATTTCGAATTTTAGACTTTAGATTAGAAACAGTTAAAACATTAACATGTTAAAAAGTTCTTTTTCAGTGTTTTATTTCTGTTAATATTTTGAAAAAAAATCTGTCTCTCCAGTTAGGAATCCATTTCACTTGCTTGGGTATAAAAGACAGTAACAGCTGGTTACTGAAGAGGCAACATCAAACAAACCCTCAAAACTGGAATGTTTTTTCGGGTGGTGACTACAGACCATAACGCTCTTCTTATCCCTCCTTCTGATTTTTCTTCAATATAGCTTTTTGTTAATGACCTAGTCACTGCTGAAAGCATGAGGCAGTATGTGAAGTTCATTCCGGTTCCACAGGTAGTCCTGCTTATCCCGGATGGCACATCCATTACGTGCCTTCTCAAGAAGGTTTGTTGTCTCTCCCCAGCACAGTATCAAGAGTGTAGGGGAAATACCAGGAGACCAGGTGTTACATAAGGAGAGCTGTGCAGGGCTGTAGAAGGGCATCAATCCAGATGATCAAGTGTTCCTTTTATGTTTTTGAGCAGTGTATTCATTGTTGTTTCCTTTTGTTTAAGAGTTACATTGTTGTCGTTGAAGCACTTGGGAAAAGTCCAGGTTAAAAGTTGTATTTTGTTTGGTTACTCATTGATCTGTTCCCACCGGGTGAAGAATGCAAGAATTCTTTGCACTGGTCGAGTCCTTTATTTCAGCGGTCCCCAACTCCCGGGCCTTGGACCGGTACCGGTCCGTGAGTCGTTTGGTACCGGGCCACGAGAGTTGAGGTTCAGGTGTGAAATGTATAGTTTTCAGGGTTTTTATCGGTTTTCAGCGTTATTTTGTTATCGTTTTTATCGTTTAATCGGTTTTCCTGGGTCTTTTCACGTGTGTTATGAATATTTTTTCTTTTTTTCGGTACCGGTACTAGTTTTATTTTGTTGTATTTATCCGCGACACCTTAAAGGCCGGTCCATGAAAATATTGTCGGGCATAAACCGGTCCGTGGCGCAAAAAAGGTTGGAGACCGCTGCTTTATTTGACTGGAAAACTAAAAGAGTGCAGTCTGAAGCACTGGAAAATTTTGGGGCTACTGTAGCAGAAAAGAAAAGTGTCAACTCTACAGGAACTACTTGATGATATGTTTGAAATCCCACTGTAGAAACCCTCCTGATAAAATATAATGGTCCTGACACACACATACAAATAATAAAAGAAATGAGACATTATAAAGAGAATAAAAAGCCAGCACGGACACACACACACACACACACACACACACAAAGGAGCAGTGAGGCTTGGAGGCTCACCTTGCTGTGTACTCTGAGATGTAAATGTGCTGCTCACCTTGCCACTGCAAACCCTGCTGTGATCAAAGCACTTTTAGAGACATGACTGCTCTGCTCACTGTGAAAATCTGCTCCGAAGAATATCACTGCAGGTGGAGACACGGGGCATTTTAATTACATTGTTTGCGGGTGCTTGCACACACTTGCATGCAAATGAATGTGTTTTTATAAAAAAATATAAAAACATTTAAAAAGCATTCAGTATGTGAGTGACTGTGCAGGTGCACATGGGTGTGTGTGCACAAGTTACAGGGTTGAAGTGTGACTCCAGGCTGCCAATGGTATATCAAAGAGGCAGGTGAATCGCTTCAAAACATCTTCCCCCACCCCCGAGCAGCCACCATGCTCACAGCCTCTGCCACCTGCTGTTTACATTAAAAGCCTCCAGACCATTAAGCACATCATGCAGGTCTTTGTATCAGCATTTTTAACAGTGGTTCAGACTCCTCAAACGAAACCTTTAATTTTTTCCCCAACCCCTGATACATTTTGTAGTTCAACTTGGCAAATTCTTTTTAGCACAAAAGGTTCTGCAGAGTCCCGGATATTAGCGCCTTCACACATGGTTTATGACAACGACACAACAACAAGAACAATAAATGAAGCCCATGACTCAGAGAGAGAGCGTGCGAGAAAGCTCGGCTGCAAAATTCTGCGGCCGTCTTGAAGATAGTCAAACAATTTTCAAGACCAGCAACTTTCAAGTCTATAAAAATTGATCTGTTTGTCATGAGACCAGACCCATTTGGGATTCCTCAAGCATGAAATCTTTGTGAAATGGGTGTATCAATCAGAAAACACACAGAGACATAGATTGAAAGACGATTGGAAGGAAAGATAGAAATGAGAAAGAAGAAGTGAGTGGAAGAGACAGAGAGAGAGAAAAATCATTTTAATTTAGTCATTGTCTAAGCTTCCCTAAATCTTTTCAAGATGAAAGGCACTCTTCCAGCCATCTCTCTTTCTCTCTCTCTCAGTCTCTCTTCTCTGAGCAAAGAGCAGAGTATCACTGCACTGTCACACCGGATATGAAAAGCCATCAGCTCCCCTTATGTGTACCAGTATATGATATCTTGCATCTTCTTTATGTTCCTAACAATGCGGCATCGTCGTCGAGTGAATGCTGCATTAGCGTACGACATCTGTGAAAATAAATGTGCCGCATCTTAAGCACGGAGTAAGCTGATTCTTCTCTGCTGAGCCTCGCATTCAGTCAGGGTACAAAAGCAGCTCAACAAGCATCTTTCATGTTTCCAAAGCCGCCAGAAAATTATTCAAGAGCAGCAGCGCATTGTTGACTCTGGTTTTAAGAGCTTCTGAAGCAAAGGTATACAAAAGCTCCAATCACAGGCGTTTTCAGTGTTTTCTGTTTTCATTGAATGTTGTTCAAAAGACTGCAAGGTTCTCCTTTCTAGCGAACAATGGTGGAATTTGTTGCATGAAATTAAAACTGTCACCGGCACACATTATCAGCTAACAGCTAGGTGCTAATTCTATTATTTAATTTCAAACTTGCAGATTTGTTGCAAAATTTAAAGATGTTTCAAGCTGACATTTTGTAAAATGTAAATTTTGTATTAAAAAAGTGCAGTCCAGGGCAAAATTCTGATAAAACTAACCGAATCTTTGAAGTCAGGATCAACTTTTTGTGAATTTTAAACCATTTTGCAAGGTTGCATTACTTCCATCGTGTATGCCTGCAGTGATGACCTATTTAGATCAGTAAAATCAATAAATAATGAAAACTAATTCTCAGGACTTTTTTTTAGACATTTGCAGTAAATCAGGTTTATTCAGAAGAGAAAGAAAATCATGTTAAAGTGTTGATAGCTTCATATCATATCTATCTATCTATCTATCTATCTATCTATTGACCTATATATAGTTTATATAATGCACAAAAAGTTTTACGATGTGAGACAGGACGCTTAATTAGAGAATTCATAGGTCATAGATCGACTGAGAAGTTTTTGTGGCTACAGGAGTCACCCTGTGTGGGCTTATAGAAAAAACAAAAAGCTGTTTTAAGCCTTCATAAGCTATTTAAAATACACCAACTGATATTGCTACAGTGGTCACCATAGCTAGGATTATGCTCTTGAATTGAGAGGGGTAAAAACAATCCAGTCTGACGTCATTAGCCGTGTCTGGGCCCAAACTCCGCTGCAGGTCCATAAGTCAAGCGATCACTGTGGCATCACTGAGAGTTGAAAAACTGTCTAAATTCTTACATCTGTAATAAAATGAACAGGTGTAACAATTAAGTTTAACATCCAAGCCTCCATGAAAATGGAATTTATGACATTTAACGGAGTTAGAAGTTTGCAGGAGTTAGCTCGCTAGCTTTCATCTAAATACAATATAGCATGTCCTGACTGTGGGATTTCAGAAACAAATTACGTGATCGCTAGTGACACAGCCATGTTAGCATAATAAACACAGTGCAGCTGGAGGATGAACGCTAACCACTCGATAAAAGTTAACGTGAGGATTCTCGGTGGTCAGGGACAAATGCAATCGCATCGCATGGCAGGATGCTGTAAATGGACCGAACTTCAGTCAGGAGAATAACTGAGATAATCCATCCACAATAAGAGGTTAGTCATTCATATACTGCTGCATGGGCTGGGCTGTTACATCGTAAGGTTTTAAAAACTGAGCTTTAAAATGATTAGCGGTAAGAACTTGACTTCACTGACTGTAATTAGAGGCTTTTTGAGATTAAATAGAACAAGACACAAAGCATTAAAACATGTTAAAAACACAAAGCCTTATTAAACGCAGGGTAGTTTGGGCCCAGAAGCAGGATTCATCACATCATCACTTAAAGACCAGATAGAAATCAGTTGACTGCAATCTGCCATCTAGTGGTGAGATTTTATACACTGCACCTTTAAGGACTTGAATAGTTATTTAAAGTGTGTCAGGAACTGCTTAACGTAGAAATAAAAAAGAAATACTTTTTCCAGGCTTGAAAACAACATTGAACATTTTTTTGTCTGTTCTGCTTTTCTAGCATTTTGCACACACAGTATCACCTGTCAGCGTTTTGCAGCTCAGATCACAAGATCCTCTCAGAGGGAATTACAATGCACACAACATAAGACTTACTCTGTGAAGACTGCATAGCCTTCACATGTTTGAGTGACCTGTCCTGACTTAAGTGCTTTATACTAGGTGAAAACGAAAGAGGAAACAGAGTCATAATAAAGTCAGGGTTGTGTCCCCTGTGCAATCATGTGATTACACATCAGATTTTTTCATACTGGTCAGTCTTGTTTGGCAGGTGCAACACGATGCCTGAGTAATGCCATCTTGTGAACTGGCAACAGTGGAGTCACCTAAGTACCACGTGTAGGTGTGTAATTCTTATCCACTGCACATATTAATCTCTCGGCAAGCATTGCTTTTAATTGGTTTATTTCCAGGGATAAGCAGTCACAGCTACAGGGATGCAAGGCACAAACGGTACACGGCATAACCAGAAAAAGTTCTCACTTAGGAAGCAGAGCTTGACCACCAAACAGAGACGGCCCCCACATCATTACATCACTCTAAAATGTAGCCATTAAGTCTGAGTTTAAGGGGGAAGAGAGGAAGCTAAAAGCCCTAAAAACTGTCAGTGCTCTTGGTCAGCACTACTCCCCCCACCATAACATGAGCTGAAATGAAGCATGATCCCCACCACCGCCGCTTACCATCACCCACATAAGCACACACACATGCACACCATCACCTTCAGCTCTGCTCGTCTTCCTCCATTTGTCATCAGCCTGGGAGAACAAAGAGAGAGAGAGAGAGAGAGAGAGAGAGAGTACCTGATATAATTGCTTTCTTGTCTTTTTCGGTTCCCTCCCAAAAGCAGGAGGCATAGCTGTGAGTGACTGAGGTTATCTTCAGCGCACTATCTGCTGAAGAAGCACATTAATGAATAGTGCATTAAAAGTTTGAGTCTGTTCTGCACAAAAAAAAAAAAAAAAACCCACACGCACACACTATCCTGCAACTCCTGTAATTTAAAAACCACAATAGCCTCTATGCAATCTTGAAAATGAAAAATAAAGGCCTTCGGGCAGTGTGCATAAAATTTCTTTTTCTTCAAACAAGGCAAAGAAAGAGTAACATTTACCCATCTGTGGTCGCAGCCTAATTGATTCATTTCACACTTCTTCAGTCATTTCGCGGGTTCACGCTTACCTTCGGAGAAACATACTCTAAGCAAATATACGTCCAAGTAAACAGAAATTACCATGAACCAGCAGCAGGCAGGAGCAAATCAAACAGGGCTGCCGTGACTAGTTTGCATTCAGGTAAGTCACCGCAAGTAAAAACACTGCAAAAGGACATGAAAAAAATGATGAAAGCCTCCACCTTGCACCAGCGCTAACCAGTTTGGGTAGCTCTGTGAACTCAAAGCCCAGTTTCTATACTGTGAATGCCTGTTTAATTAGCCTTGTATGATCGGCTGCCCATCAATTTTGCGGCTAATTGCCACCCTATCAGGCCAAATAAAACACGCTATCGCACCCTGGAGTCTGCATCATTGCGTCAGATGATATAATTTCCCTGTGAATCATCTGGATAACGAAACGAGGAAGTGACTGACATAAATGTGAGTGGGTGTGTGCACGTGTACGATGGAATGCAGGAGGAATCTCGAGCTGTGATTCAAACCTCTGCTTTGACAAAGTACCCATTAGTCTTAATCGAGGATGAGTTCTGTTTTTTCAGTGAGTGTGTGTGTGCCGTGTAGTGGCGGGGCCTCACTAGCAGACAGCTCTCTGCTTTCCGAGCTCCCCGTGGAGAGCAGTGTGCTTCTCGAGCTCATTTGCACCACACAAACCCTCATCCTTTATTAGCTACCCAGCCAGCAGTACTGCCCAAACACAGAAACAAAAATTGTCTATTCATTTAACCCAATCTAGATACCATCCAAACTAACCTGCCGTCAAATAAGTTTACTTAGGCACCCCCCTCCCCTCTATTTAGCCATACAGTCATATGCTGCCGTATTTGCTCCTTTCAGGGGCCAGCAGCAGCAGTCTATTCTCCTGATGGAATTGAAGCAAAGAACGACTATGAGTAGATTTTCACATCGGCCAGCCCATGTGAAGTAGAAGAGACTGTCATTATGCTGTTCAGTGGAGCAGCAATATCTCTAGCTGCTTGGGGACATTGGGTGCCTGAGCGTTGCCGGCCTGCCCTCCTGTCTGTCTGTCCACCTGCCCGCCTCTACCTGCCTGCCTGCCTGTCTCTCTGTATGGCTGCACATGTGTTTCTTTGATTATCTGTCTGTCCGCTTGCGAGTTTTCTCCTGGTGTGTGCACATGTGTGTCTAAAGGGAGGCACAAGCTATACCCCAGGGATTGGACTCTTGGCTCTGAGACAGCATGGCAGATAATAGGAGCTTCTATGGAAAATTACTGGGCCTTGTTCTGTCCCCATCAAGCTTTTAGTTTTTCCTCTTGTTCCAGCTCCTGCTTTAAACCTGACTGGTAAGGTTGTCCTAGCAATTAAATCCCCTTCCTGTCACTGCCTCTGTCACCTTTATTTTTATTTCTCCCTTTGCTCACCCTTCCACGTTTTCCCTTCTTCCAGTTTCAGGACTTGTGTACAGACTTGCAAAGGTTTCCGATAGAGAGAAATTGGGCATCAGTCTCTCATCTTATTTCTTTTCTTCTGCCTTTTCTTATCATCCCTTTCTCCCTTCGCTCCCCCTCTATCCTTCTCCTTTATGCCAGACTGTGACTGCTGTCCTCATACAAAGAGCTGCAGCTTAGACTGAGACAAATACACATGCTGGTAACTTCCATCATGCACTTTGTGTCTAAGACTTAAAGCAAAAGGACCCCATGAATTGCTACTCTGCTGCTTTTGGGGAATGCTCAGACTAGCAAAGTAGTAGTTATAATGCATAATTTTACATTTTCAGTTAGTCACATGACTACATGTGAAAGATATTACTCATACTGATGGACTCTGAGATTACCTGACTGATCACAGCTGCATGGGTCAAATATCACAGGAGGATAGTGGAAGAGAATGGATCAGGGAACTAGCTTGTCTGGTAATGTCCACTGCTGCTAGGTCATATATTAAAGTTTAAAAAGCACAACTTAAAAAAAGCTCAGTATTTGTGTAACACACTGAACAACTTATAAAATTTGTGGTCAGCTTTTAACCACCAGGGGTTTGTGGACTCCACGTTGGTAAGACTCCAACCTTATAATCTTAAAACAAGAGGGTGTAGTGCTAATGTTAGCAATCTTGATTAGCGAAACATGCAGAAACAAATAGATTATACAGACAAAAGAGTATTGAGTAACTATTAATCCTTTAATTAAAGTGTTTTTAGTCCGATTGCCACAGGCATATGAACTCAAGCACCTAGCCTTGTCTGACTTTACAAACATTTCTGTAAGAACAGGTCGTTCTAAAGAGCGCACTCACTTTGAATGTACTGTAATAGGATGGCACCATTGTAATACGTGAGTTTGTGAAATTTCTTCCACAATCAACTGTAAGAAATGATGCAATAAATGCAGCGTTCCAAACCTTCTCTAGCATTAAAATCAGTGCAAAAACCATGTGCTGAGAGCTGAGCAGCTGGTTGGTGTGATGTGTAGTTGACCCAGTACTGTGTACCTGCTACCTACTTTGTGCTAGGTAATTTTATGTACTAAGAACATGCAAACAGCTTTTTTTTAATGCTGTTAAATCAGGCAGTTTGATATTTGAGTCTCTGGGCACTGACTTGCTCTTTGAGCCACTCTAGGAACTGCAGTTTTTGGCACTTATACACTGACTTACACTTTTCAGCCCAGGAGTCAGCCACTTGTTTTTAAAAAAACACCATCAAAAAAAGACACCTCTAAAAGACACTTGAAAAGAGCCACGTTACTTTGCTTCCAGGCATTATGCTAAGCTAACTTGCGCCTACCTCTAAGCCCGTACGGTACTTAGACAGGAGATTAATTTTAATCTTGTGTAATTCTCCCTAATTTGTGGAGGCCATTTACATATTATGGTGTGCACAAAAGTGATTACGAGAGTTAAGCAAGGTATCATATATAGTGTCTGAGACCACATCAACAATCTGTCGTATAAAGATGAGACTAATCAGAAAGGTTGAAGACTTCCACCCATCATTATCCAACTTGGGCACCGTGGAGCTGGAGCCTATCTCAGCTGTCATCTGGAAGACAAACAAAGTAAAGTAAGTAAAGTAAAATTGGGACGGTCTGCTTGCCTCCACCCCGGGGGGAAGGGTAACATCTCTTGGGTCTGGGTTCTGTTTCCCCCTCTGAGGGCGAGGGTACCTGGACCCAGGGTATAGAGTATGTTTGGGGAGTGTGATTGTGTGTACATGTCCATTTATGTCAATCCTTACGTTGGGTGAGTGCTGAGTGTTTGTATATGTGTGCATGAGGGTGGGAATGCATGTTTGTGTCTGTGTGTGCCTGTTTGTCTGTGTCTATATGTCAGGTCGGGTCTTAGACTCCACCTCTCTGGGAACTCCCAGGCTCTCCAAGGCCTATCTCCCCTCACCACACTCCCTGCCGTTAACTGATGCCCTCAGGGGTCGGTGCATTGGTGGTTCTTGGTGTCCGGGGCTGGGCACTCAGGTATGTACCAGCTCACTCCCGGTGGCTACCTGGCGGGGCCTGGCGCCTGTTGCTCGGTCAGGCCTCCTCCGGGGTGCGGGGGGCCCTCGGGCCTCCGGCCTCTGGGCCTGCGGCTCGGTTCACTCTGGCACAGCTGGCTGCCGGCAGAACCGGCGGGCACGCCGGTGCAGCCCCCTCTAGCTTCTGCTTGGTGGCTACTGGGTGACGCTTCGTCTGGGGATCCTCAGCCCTTCCCATGAGGGTGGCACGGATGCCCCTCCGGTGGTCCTCCTTGGGCTCTCGCACTCTGGGGCCTCTGGATGTCTGGGGCCTGGATCTCCTCCATGCCTGCTTCATGCCTTGGGGGACAGGGCTATGGCTCGCTACATCCTCTTGCAGACCATTTCATGTGGAAACCATTTGAATACAAGCGCGCTGATCCACACAGGTATGCACACGGGTGTTCACTGTTCGTAGACTTAAATTACACCTTTCTTGGCTGCTACTTCAAAGCACATTGTGCGCTGTCTGTCCTGCGTGCTGCACAACAACATTGAATATTTAGTATTTACTGCTGTTTACGCTTAGCTAGATTAATGCGATGGTGTTGTGTTTAGTATGTTGCTCTGTTTTTTTGTTTTTTTTGCTTGTTTTCTATTCTTCTTCTCTCAACAGGTGATCCAGGAGATTTTTTTTTCTCCCACCCTTTCTCACTGTCCCTCTCCCCTTCTGTTTTTCTTTTCCTTCCTATTTCTTTCTCCCTTTCCTATCCCTCACTCATGTCTGTCCCGTCTGTAACATCTGAAAATAAAACATAATAAATAATAAAAACAAAGGTCGATCAAATGGACCAATACGGCAATGCCACGATGATCCATTTGGCAAAGTAAATCCTTTGGGTCTCCTTGTTGGTCTTCAGACAACAATTCTGATGGCTAAAGAACCAAATGGGACAGGCAAAAAAGAAAAAGAAAAAAAAAAGTAAAGTAAAATTTATTTATATCGCGCTTTTCACAGATAAAAAACACAAAGTGCTTTACAACACAAGAAATGGAAATATAAAACAATGTAACAGATAGATAAAATGATAAAAACAACATAAGGGGAAATTAGGCAAATGCTTTTCTAAATAAAAATGTCTTCAGCTGTTTTTTAAAAGAATCAATGGAGTCTGTGCAGCGAAGAGACAGTGGGAGAGAATCCCACAACCGTGGTGCCACTGCCTGAAAGGCCCGATCACCACGAGTTTTAAAACGAGTGCGCGGTACCACCAGCAGTCTCCGATCTAATGACCTTAAAGCTCGAGAAGATTAATGTGGTTTCAGCAGGTCAGATAAATATTGGGAGCTTGACCATGTAGGGCCCTAAAGGTCGGAACTAAAATTTTAAAATGAAACCTAAAACTTACAGGCAACCAGGGAAGGGAGGCTGAAACTGGAGTAATATGCAATCTTCTCTTGGTGCCTGTTAAGAGGCGTGCTGCAGCATTCTGCACAGTCTGAAGACGATTTAAGGCTGATTTGTTAAAACAAGTAAAAAGACCGTTACAGTAGTCTAAACGGGAGGAAATAAAAGCATGAATAATCATCTCAAGTTCAGACTTTGACACCATTAGTCTGAGTTTTGAAACAAACACTCACACTTACATTCGCTGAAAGTTACATGTATTATGAAGAAGAAATATCACATTTAATTTCATGTATGCCACTGATAATGTTGACTTTTTTGTTAACAAGTTCACATTTTGAGACTAATGGGGTTCAGATCTACTCATCAAAGGCTTGTTCAAATAAATCAACCGCCATTGTTCACCTGGCTGCGCCTCAAGTTTCCAGCAGAACAATGCTCACTAAGTAGCATTGTGACAGTGAGAAACACGGCATTGCATCCGTTAAAGTATCAAAAGTCAACATTTTATTCTCTGTGTCAAATCATGGCTAAGTGAGGGTCTTCTCAGGAGGCAGCGCATGGACCTCTAAAAGACTTTGTGGAAACTGGATCACTTTTATCCAAAGCGCAATCAAGCAGACCAAAAGTGAGGGCACCATCAGCAGATGGGTTTTGTTTTCTGAGAGTTAGAAAAGCAACTTCATCACAGGTACAGACTTTACTGAATTCAAAAAAACCCAGAACATCCCAAGATTCCAATCCAAGATTTGAATCAGGAGATGAGAGTGTCTCAAATCATGAGCCATGGTTTATAAAACACTTTCTCAGGAGGGGAAATAAGACTATACATGACGGGATTTTACAGTGGATTGCCAGAGAAAAGGATGATCAACTGATCCATGTTTGCAATCCATGGCAGCAACAGAAAGGTGTATGTAAGGGGATTAAGACCAGAGAAAATGATATCGCAGCAAACTCTCAGCGAACCGCAGTGGTGGAAATATTCAGATTTTGTGACTCTGGAGTTGGACACCTACAGTGAATTGACCCGACTCAGATCAAGGAGATCCAGAACTGTATTCCTCAGACACTTGCTTCATCCTTTGGTTTGCATCTTTGTGGTGCAGAATAATGAGTTCTCACCCACCTCAAAGGTTTACAAGAATTTCTTCAGACCTAAAGAACACCAACGTGTGCAGACTGTTACGAACTTTCCTCCACAGTCACTTGACCTCAAACTGAGGAGGCCTAGCATCGCACTTCACAAGAAGCTTCTTAGAATATTGTAAAATTATTCTGGGATGCTGATGTTCTGAATTCATATAAAGTTTTTTTTTTTCAAAGCTCAACTTTTCATTCAAAAATTTAAAGGGGACCTACTATGCTTTTCCCTTTTTTCTATATAGTCATGGGTTCAGGAACACTCACCGTGCCATCCACAAATGCAGTTTAAAGCTCGATCATGCAAAGAAGCCATATGTGAAAATGAAAAGCTGCCGTCCTCTGGGGGCTAAAGCTCATTTAAAATGGACTGAGGCAAAATGATTCATCTGACCGCAGAAGAGCTGTCAGATTAATCGAAATTTCAAATTCTTTTTGGAAAGCATGAATGCCACATCCTCCACACTAAGGAGGAGATGGTCCCTCTTCTTATCAGCGCTAGTGTTCAAAAGGCTGCATCTCTGATGGTATGGGAAGATCACTTTGTATCCTTCTGATGCATCATGATTGTGAACATGAGCATGCTGATATTTCCCTTCAAAGAGAGCAAAATGCACCGCAATAAGGCTAAATGTCTGCACTTCAATCCCATCTGCATTGTTCTTCATTAAATTCTACTATAGTGGTGTAATATAGGGAAAATTACAAAAATTCTAATGCTGTCCAAATGCTGTCCAAGTAAATATTTTCTATAGCTAGAAACACATTAATTAGACACTGGTTTGTGGGTTTAACACTGCCGTGCTTCTCACTGCACAGTTTTAGGTAAAATAAATGAGCTATGCCTGATAGCCGATTCTTCAGTTGATCAATCTACAAATAAACACATAAATTCACATTTTTTTAAAAAAAACCTCCAATAATGCATCAAAAATCAATGATCCCAAACATTGGAACTATGCTGATCACTTAAAAGTCAGGTCATGGCTTCCATAATCGGATTATATTGTTCACCCGGACCTGTCACTTCCCTTTATTGTGAATTAGAAGCACTTAATGAAATGAGGATTAACTAATGAAACTAAAATTGTGGAAAATCTGTGCCAGCAGCCTTCACAAAGTCAATTGTTTATCCATCAGGGCTGAGATTATATATAAACGGATAAAGCGGTTTAATGGGGGCCACTTAAGTGAATATTTTAAAAGCCCTTGTTAAAAAAAAGGCTTTAATTAATCATTAGGTTTTTTTTTTCTTCCTACCCTCTACACCCACTGCTAATCCAGGCCTGGTGTTCCTCATCCTGACAGCCAATGAAATCGAGCTTGGCACCTTCAGCCCAACATTATAAGCAAATGCACAAGAAACTCTGCCTTAGCCTGCTGGATATGTCTCTCGCTCTCGTCTTACTCTCACTCAACACACCAGGGCTACAATTCCCAGTGACAGGCTTCCAGCCTCAGTGTGTGTGTGTGTCCATGGAGGAGGACCTGGGTGTTCTGCACCATGATACTCGAGCTACAGAGCAGCTCTTTTTGCTAATTGCAGCTATTAGGCCTCCAGAGACCATCTCAGAATCTAGCATGGTTAATGAGGAGTGCACAGTGAGATAAATGAGACATTGTATATCTAACGTTGGAACAATGATAGAGTGACATTAGATGTGCAGTTGAGGGGCACTTGATGCATTTGCTTCTCCCATGACCCCTCCACCCATCCCAACAGCACTGAAGAGGTATCGCTAAAAATGTTTTTTGAATGGGGATAATAGAGGTTATCATTTCCCTTTCCCGAGTGCTGATTAGGTCTTTGTACCCGAGCGATAGGTACTATGGCCTACTCGCTTCTCTGTTTATCGTGAAAACCAGCTCATGCTTCAAACAATCCCGGGAATCAATGTTTTCAAAAGCCAAGAGCTCAACAAAGTTCAGGACCCTCGGGGGAATATAGAGTCCTTCAATTAAACATAAAAGATTGTCACCATCATGAGAAAAGAAAATCTTTCGGCTTCAAAAGTTCGATTCGGGGACATAAAAATAACTCTCCCACTCTCTCTTTATCTTGCTCGTAAGATATTTATATAGTGGAGTGTGAAGGAATTGTAAAGCTCAGGCTTCATGGCCTCATGGTTTTTCACCCACCAGCTGCAGCAGGAATGTCACCAAATGACAGTGAAAAAGATTGGATGTCACTTTAATTTTAAGTCATAATATACTCATCTGGCGACAGCATTAGTAACAGCAGTCAAATGGGCCGATGCTTTTCACAGTAATGAAAAGCTACTATTTATGGATGTCTCTGCGCATTCTCTAGCTTTGCAGGAAATGTGATGGGCAACAGCAACGAGGTAGTCATGTTGCTCACTGCGTAAACACATGGTGAGGCTATGTATAGGTGCAGCGTGTCACCGAGGTGGTGGATGAGTATAATCTAGGTCTAATAAGCAGGGACAGTGGCAGCTCCGGGCCGGCAGAATGTACAGTCGCACCCTCGGGGGGGATATCAGTGGCTAATTCAATGAATCACGGTGTCAGTTTTGATAACCTTGTGACACTGCCACCTCACCCTTTAATCTAACACCCAGTACCAGTTTCTACACCAGGAGCACACAAATAGCATGTGTACACTTGATTTTATTGCTGGGAATACTTTGGAGGACTGTTGGACTCTCTCCTCAGTGGTTTTCTGGTGTAAATAAAAAGAAACCGTATTAACACAGCCTTGCAAAACCTTCAAACCTCATGTAATGCAAATTTGAGATGTCTGTCCATTTACAATATATACAGTTATGTGAAATGGGAGGTTTCACAGGACTCTATTGCACTCCATCATTCAGTGGCTTGTAAAACCATCTTTAGCAGCAAATAACTCGGATTAATCACTTTCTATATGATTTCACCAGCCTGTCACACTGTTAGGGAGGAATTTTGGCCCTCTCTTCTTTACAACATTGATTCAGTTCATTAATGTTTGTGGACTTTCGTATATGCTCAGCTTTCTTAAGGTCCTTCCACAGAATTTTATTTCCGATTTCAGGTTGTGGTCTGGACTTTTTCAGCCACTCTGTTTCGCTTCAATGTGTGGGATCGCTGTCCTGTTACATGACCCAATTTTGGCAAAGCTTTAGCTATTAGACAGATGGCCTCCATTTACTTTGTGGTACAGATGAGTTCAGTGATTGAACGGCGCCCAGCTCCTGAGACTGTAAAACGAACCCAAATTATTACCCCTCCACTACCGTGCTTAATAGTTGGTATGAGGTGTTTGTACTGAGAGCCTATGTTTGGTTTGGTTTCATCTGGTCAAAGGACATTGCTCTAGAAGTCTCAGAATTCGTTCAGGTTCTGCATAATCTAAGTCATGTTTGTTTTTTTAACATGCCACCTAAATTCTGTAGAGTCTACGATGTTGCTGAGCTTATGGTGAATTTCCTGGGATGTTGATTCCTCTGAAAACTGTGGCAGATACCTGGTCTCCTGCTCCACACCAGCAAACTGCCAAAATAGAGAGTGTCATACTTGCTGATCATCAGTTAATCTCGTACATTTGATGGTCAACACCTGGCTGCTAGTTACTTAGTTGGTGGACTTAGCTTTTTGCAAGTCTTGTCAAACATTTTTCATTCACATGACTGTATATAGTTAATAAGGAAGGCTGTGAGCTTTCTCTTACTAATGTTTGCATTTACTGTCATATGTAATAATAATAAAATAATAATAATACATTTTATTTGAGGGTGCCTTTTTAAAACCCAAGGTCACCTTACAAAGAGAAAAAGATATCAATAAAACAGTAGATTAAAACAGATTCTAATCAATTAAAATATAAAAAACAGCAAAATACAAAAAACAATGAATAAAAACAAACCAAAAAAACAACAACAAATAAACAAGAGTTGACAGCAAGTAAAATTTATATTAAAGAGAGTAAGCCAGTTTAAAAAGTAGCTTTTCAGTTGTAACTTGTGTTGTGATCTATATTTCTTAACCCTGGAGAACCCATGGGGTCGGCTCTGACCCCATGGGTTCTCCAGGGTTAAGGCTGAAGGAAGTGAGTTCCAGAGCCGAGGAGAAGAGCGACTGAAAGCTCTGTGCCCCATAGTGGTAAGGCGAGCACTTGAGGTTTGCTTCGTTTTAACAAAACTCAATGAAAGACAAAGAAAGTAGAGACTGCCCATCCTGAAGTGACTGGCTCGTTGAAGTTGGAGGCAGAGATGAGATGCGGACCATCGGGTGTTAATTCACCAAATCATAACAAAACTTACTTTCTGAACTAAACTACAGGGGGATCACACTCCTCAGCCTCCCTGGGTCTTTTGATCGTAAAATAAAATTCCCATTTATTTCTCCATAGATTATATTACTTGACATTGTGTTGTTTAGCTGTTCGTTGCACTCCAAAGAGTCAGTGTATCAATATCTCCAGTAATTACATTGTGTTTTAAATTTCGGCTGCCAAAGTTGCAGCAATTATAAATGCACCTTACAAGCCAAGCTAGTTCATCATCAGCGTCCAGGACACCTCAGGAGAAGCAAACAACTCTAAAGTTCTCAGCTAGTTTTAACATTACATTACTAGTTACTGAGTACTTGTATCAGTTTAATTAAAATGAAGCTCTCTTGATTTAATCATTAGTGCAAAATGTTAACAACTGGATAAAACCCTAAGAGGGATGTGTAATGTGCTTAAATGTGTTAAACTCACTGTCATGTAGACTGGCAAAAAATGTAAACATGGAAAGCTTAAGATAGTATTATTATAGAATGAGGAGGACGCTTAAAGCTGAACATAACCATGCTGAAAAAAGCGATGACAACCTGTATTTTCAGTACATTCTGGATTCTGTTTTTTTTGTGTGTGTGTGAAATCCAGCGACCGTGACACTGTGTTTTATTCACACACTCAACAACGAAGTGTTTTTAATCTGTGCTGCTCAGCCTCGTGCCTCTGACAGGCTTTATCTATAAAACCAGCTATGTTCAGGGACAAAACAGGATTTGTCTGAAATGAAGTTGAAGAATTTGCAGTGGAAATAAGTAAAATTACCTGAGAAAACCTTGTATTTTATTGTTGACTGAGGCATTAGTTTAAGGACATATTTAAAGAAGGATACAGAATTTGAAAATGTACTATTACACTGTTCCAAAAAATAGCAATGTCAAAGCATCTTACTGTATATTTTACAGTTTTGTACTGTCTTTCTAGAATATCATGAAATTTACATAAGTTGACTGTGATTTTACATGTCAAAGGTAAAATAACATAACATCACTGCACATATAGTAAAACACAATTTACTTGTTTTTTAAATATATTTTTTTGTACATATGCATATTTAGATTGTTAAAATACATTCACAAATGTATCATAATTTCACAAATATCTGTCCGTTATTTGAAAGATTGAACTGTTGAATTCAAATGTAATGCTATGGAAAAGTATATAACATGAGTCCTATAAGCTTGTGTTACATCACATGAGTATTATTATCATCGCTATTTCGGGCGATTGTGGCTCAAGAGTTAGCAGTTCGCCTCGTGGTCAGAAGGTTGCTGGTTCGAGCCCCGACTCAGACACTCTCGGTGTTGTGTCCGTGGTCAAGACTCTTCACCTACTGGTGATGGCCAGAGAGGCCGATGGTGCGATATGGCAGCCTCGCCTCTGTCAGTCTGTCCCAGGGCATGCAATCCATTATTATTTAAACCAACTGTTAACTGTATATGTCTGTACATTTACGTATTATGATTCATATTGCCACATTCATTGACCTTGTTTATAGGTAATTTCATTGTTTGATCACGTTAAAATGTTCCTAATTTAATGTCTAAAAGCACTTGGAAAAGGCAGAATCCCATGTAAAATTAGTGCAACAAACTCTATTTTCATTACTGTAAATAACTGTATTTTCATGAGGAAGTTATTTTCTGTTATTTTACAGTAGTATTTTGGCGCCCCAGCTGCCGGAATATTATCATTTTTTTAAGATGTTTTTTGTAACAGTGTAGATAGAAAACCTTTTTTATATTTATTTAGTATAGGAATAATTGTGAGATCTTTTTCCAAAGGAGGCAGGTGTATCTTTTCATATGTGAATCACTACACTAGGGCTCTCAAAACCTGCAACATGAACATGGACTTTGTATACGGTCTATGCAAGTGAAGGATAGGAGCTCATGCATTATGCATATACAAGAGGGACTGTAAATGAAATTAGAAAAATGCACTCTGCTTGATGAAATATGACTGAAATATTTAGATAGCACAGAGGTTCACAGAGATATGACCTAAGGTTCAAATTCATTCAGCCACTGGATCAACGTCCATGAAAAATGCTAAATTAGCGCAAGTTAAATTTTATTTTATAAGATGTTGTAATATTTCTGTTGCAAGAAGCAAATCAGATTCTATGAAGCAAACCTGTGCCTGTAAAATAAAATAATATGGATGGATGCATAGGAACCACAGCTAGTCTGGTGGTTAAAATAAGATTGCATTCAGTATTTATTGTGACTTCAGCTGTAAATGAAATGTATGTAACTCACCTTACACCCAAAGTGAGAGGTTTTACTGAATTTCTTTTTCAGCATGTTGTCAAATGACAGCTTGGGCAGCTGAGCTCTCTGATAGCGTGGCAAGGCGAAGCCAATTCCACTGTGTCTCCAGTGCGAGTTCATACTTGTGTTTTTCTGGAGAGAAGATGTTAAGTTGATGATGTGGTTTAGACAGTAGCACCATCTTTTTCTCCCTGTGACGTTCTGTTGTTGCACATCATGGTGAATGCTTGGGTACATGTCAAATCTTGTTTTGGAAATGTATTCTGCCCACAGTAAAATCTTCTTTTCTCTCTGAGGTTTAGGTCCTGTTAAAGCTTTGAAAAGGCTTTGTTCTTCTGGCTCCACTGGAGGCAATCCACCACTATATTTTTGTATTCAATTAGAAGCTTGTCAAATACTCTTCTTAATTTAATTTCCAGACTTGGTTTTCAGTTTACGAGGACATCTTGGGTGTTGTAATTGGAAGCTGGTCACGGAAGTTTATTATTCTCTTACTGGAAATGCGTCTTTAACGATTCCTGGAGATTATGCAGATGTCTGAAAATTCTTCACTAGTTTTTTGGCATTGGCTTTTAATCTTGCTTGGTTTTTCTCATTTCTATAAATAGATATTTTCATATGAGTATGTGGAATATACAGGTGAGGGACAAGATTTGGGTATGGAAGCTTTTTTGTTTATAATGTGGCCTACTTGTAGACCCAGTTTTATAGATCCATCACATTTGATCAGGGTTTGTTTGCATGCCGGTAAACAGTCCATGCAGAGAGAATTAGAAGAGTTGCATTTGCCAAAATGCTGTCTCAAAACCACTAGCTATTGTCTACTATTGTCAGTTTATTACCTTTTCTTAAATGAGCTGGAGGACTGAACAGAATATCTTGAACCAGGCAGGAAGCCCCAAAATATTGTCCATTACCCTTGCAGCTGCACAGAGATCTAGTTTTCCTTGGTGTGACTTTTGGAACAATGTGCTTTGGACATTGGATGAGATGAAAAGCAGTAATGCGCAACAGCACATGGAGAAAAATTAATTCAGCATATAAGCACAAATACCTCAAACCAACTGTGAAGCACGATGGTGGATGGGTGACAATCTGGGCTTGTTTTGCAGCCACAGGACCTGGACACCTTGAAGACTTCAAGTGAACCATTAACTCCTCTGTATTGTAGAGTATTGTAGTCAAATGTGAGGCCATCAGTCAAACAACCATACGTTGACCCGAATTTGGTCATGAAACAGGACAATGAAATGAAGTTGCTGTCAAAATCCAGACTTGAGTCCCTGCACTGCATCGAGTCCTGTGAAAGCTTTCTTTTTCACCTGACTCTACAAACTTAATAGCTTAAACAGAACAGCTTAAACAGGATTTCTAAAAACGTCCCACGGGACCAATTTGCTATCATCTCTGATATTAACACTGACCAGCGGATGCTCTCTCTGGGGGTTTCAGTTATGATGACAGACACGTAGCTAGAGCCGTTCATCCCTATCTCTATTGTGATTCATAATGAAGTTATAATCTTCACAGTGGAGAACGAGCAACATCAAAGATGTGTTCTTTGTTCTTTCGCAACTTCAGATGAATATATTCATTCCCTTCTCAATTTCCTCCTTTTCTTTCTTGGCAGTTCCTCTCTCCTTCCTGCTTTTCTTTCAGGCTTAAATCTCTGTCACTCTCTGCTTGCCGATGTTGGAGTTTTCTCCGGTACTCATCTCCATTTGGGATTTCTTGTACAAATCCTTTTCCCCATCAAACTACTTCTTGTTCTTCTGTCTTTCTTTTTAAGACCAAGTCAATACCTGGATACAGCAGGGGCCATGAAACCAATCACTGGCAGTAAAGACAAAACTATTTGTATCTCTTAATTCAGCAAAGAGGTCAATGGACTGAAGGTTGTATTTTTCTTTTTTTTTCCCGTAATCTTCTGGACAAACAAACCGATCAGTTTAAAGGCTAGCTTGACAGACGGGGCTGCTGTTGATCAAAAGGCCTCATTAACATTTCAGTCTGCCACTGCCCAGATAAGACAACAACAGCCATTTTGAGATGGGTGCCATCTGTCAGATGTGCTGGGTGGCCAATAATGATGGTGATATTTCATGTATGTTATCAAATAACAGATGCCACAGGTTTAATGTGTCTACTTTCCATTTTCCTGAAAGTAAGCATAATGATTTGGAAGCTATTTTTTTTTAAGTTTAGAAGAAAAATGTAATAATCTCTCCCTCTAAATAATAAAGAAAACCGAACATTGACTACATTAACCTTACAAATGTGTGCTAAATGGCTCGCTTCAGTTATATGATGAAGAGAGCGTTCACCAAGGTCCAGTCTAAACAAACCGAACAGAAGACGGAGGGGCCGATGTAAACAACACGGTAGCTACAGAGGCCTTAAAATTGAATTAAATTATAAAACAGGGACTAACCAATGATATAAAACCTGATACGCGTTTTGAAGTTCTGTTGCTCTGTTCACTGTGTCCCTCCAGCTGCTGGACAAACATGCTGACAGTCAAATCAGACAAGTTACTGAGCCTTTTCTCTTTTCAACACTGGATCAGGCTTTCATAATTGTGCGGGCAGAGAAGACTCACGCCAGGAATACTAAAGACTTTATTCACCTTAACCAATGGACACATGATGCACGTTTGACTTGCTCGCTGGCTGCGGTTCAACTAAGACAAATAAGAATGAAAATCTGGGCTTCATTACACACTATGTGGCAGACTGAAGGACGGCTGCAGTGGCCGCAGCTCATCTCGTCCCACCACGTAAAGTTGCAATGCTTGGACACAAATAGCAGATCTGTCCTGCTGCGAGATGCCTCCTGAAATCATTTAGTTCCACTTAAAAGGATTAACAAGTTAGACTTTTATTGCTCCATAGAACAAAATGAACTGAGGTCGATAGAGGCTGTTGATCAATACTAGTGACTCAGTGACTGCTCAACCGCAAAGTCTAAGAAGCTTTTCTTCTCCAGCCAAAAAGCAAAGTGGGGCAGAGTTATGAAGCCGATATTGTGCATGTTGATATTTCACGGCCTAACGAATCTATATATAAGTTCTGTGGGTGGTTAGTGAAGTGAAGGAGGTCAAACCACAATAAATCCTGAAAGGATTCACTATATTTATTATTGGCACTGATTCTATAATTACTATGAAAAGATGATTATAATGTATTATGAAAAGCAATATTTTTCTCCATCACAAACTTGTAAACAGAACAGAAATTCACTGTGTTTAAACTGTGTTCTGTAATTATCTAATGTCAGTTAAAAAATGAAATGAGCATGAACAATATTGCAAATTTTTTATTCATATTTTTAATCACGTTGTACAGTGTATGTACTCCGTGTTGTATGTTGCAAGTCATTGAGAATGGATACATTTGGAGTTAATGTACGTTTCTTAAAAACCCACCTTTGAGTTAAAGTGAGATGAGATAATTATAGTAGGTGTTTAAATACTATTATTTTCTGTTCTGCTGACAATTATGTGAAGGGAGAAAAATGGTATCATTCATAATGCATTATGATCAAATTTTAGGTTGGTTTTTAAGGTGGTAACACCTTTAAGGTGGTAAACACACTAGGCCTGTGTTTACCCCCAGCCCTTCACTCCCTTGCTGCTACACAGTTGCTAAAAACAAGCACACAGATGGTGTGTTCGCTTGCATCTTGACATCCTTCTGATTTGGAGGCTGTCAGAGCTGTAATCTGGAGACAGGTTCGGCGTGATACAAACAAATCGACACACTGTTCAGCATGCAGGTGTTTTATTGATCTTTGCATTGTAATTCATGCTGGAGGCAGGATTGAGTGGCACTACAGTGCTGTGAAAAACTAAATGCCGCCTTTCTGATTTTTCTTTCTATTTATTTATTTATTTTTGCAGATTTTGTCACACTTAGATGTTTCTGTTAGTGTGAGCTGCCTGTGTCGGCTCACACTAACTTAGCGTCTTAGCAAAATAGAGTGTAAAAGAAATTCACCCGTTATAGAGTTGAAGTGGGAAATAAAGAAAAGCTGTTTTGTGATTGGTATTCTTGGTTTTAATTCTAATCACTACAGTTAGCCATTGTTCCATGGGTGTCCAAACGGACTGAGTACCTTCTGGAACAAGTCTATGCTGGCCATTAGAGGAACTCCCATTTTTTCACACTGTTGCTGCTGTTAGAGAGAGCTGTTAGCATGGCTACTATACTTTTAAATGTAGTGCATGTGTCTATGTGTGTTTGTGATGGAGGCTGTTGTGTGTTTGTTGAACTTCAAAGAGATTGAAAGCATCAACTAAATCACCCGTCCCATTTTCCCAATCAATCCCACTTTGGCTATACTGCACTAGCCCTCCAGATATTTCCTCAGACTGGGGATCAATAAGCTTGAATGATTGAAGACCACTAATCCCATTGATACCCCCCCCTACATTTGACTAAGATCTACCAAAAGACCAGGAACCATTTTCCTTTGCTTTCCCTAATTTAAGTGGGCTAAGTGATGGATAGAGAGAGGCTGTGTCTGTATCTTTAGGCTTGATTTTGATCACTGGCCACAGAGTATATTTGTACTTGCTTTGAATTTGTCACAAAGACTTTGGAGTGGTATCCATTTAGGCAAGTGCTGTTACAAATCAGCTGGCTTTTTACTGTATTTATCTTGGCACAAAATCCACTGGCCAAGAAACCAACTGGACGCTGTAGGCACTTCCTCTGAATTCAAGCCTCTTTGAAAATGTGTGATACCCAAACAAAACAGGGCCGCTGTTTGCTGTCCATATCTGTGCTGACTGAGAACAAGGAGCTCCATACCAGTTGTCAGACCACTGATATTTAGACATCGACGCGACAGTCATCCCCACGCGATTACTTAGGATTCAAATCAGTCTTTTAACAATACAGCCTTTGTTGGCTCACAAAAACCCATCTGACCTATACACACAGCAATCCCTTGTTTTCATCCTCTGTCTTTTAGTGTTCTGCGTCTGCAAACGACCTCCGGTAGAAGGAAATGAGATGCAGCAGGAGGCCTGAGAGAAAGCCTTTTGCTGGTTTAAGATCAGCCACAGGTATTAAGCTGCTCTCAGGGCCCAACAAAGCTCAGGCAAAAAGCCCAGGCAGGCAGGTGGGAGTGCGAACAACAGGGAATCAGATAGAGGGGAATTCATTGAGACACACCAAGGCACTATAATCTGAGGGAAACAGAAAACCAGGGCTTTAATGTTTGTTTTGTGTTCAGAAAATTAGTGTCGGAACGCCGCTATTTGATGTTGGAATAAGAGATCGGGAGATGCTGATACTGATTTCATATTTTGTGAAGGTGCTTTTCCCCCACCGCTCGTGTTCTCTCACATCATCATTTCTATCACGGCCATATCTCGCTCTCTACTCAGTCTGCACCCTTAATCCTACCTCTATCCTCTCCCTCACAGATTGCTGTATCACACATACTTAAGAGTTTTCGCCTTTTTTTTTGTTATACCTCTGGCAAGAAAACAGACCTTCTCCTTTTTTCCCTCTCTTTGCCGCTTTGAGCACATCATCAGTCTAATGCAATCAAGGCCAGCCACCTGCCAACTAACACCTTTTACGGGAAAGGACAACTGAATTTAGATTGAAGGAAAGAAATTCTTTCCAATGCAAACACACACACATTTAAATGATCTCTGTTTTTCCTTTGGTTTAATATGAGAATAATATGAGAACCCCACAATAACTTAAAACATCTCACAGATGGGTTGTTAAGTAGAGAAAGCCAAAAGGTGAGTGCCTGTGTGTGTTGCTCTATTAAGAGTATCAATATCTACAAAATTAATACGGGTGCTTTAGCCACTGTAGCCTTAAGGGAAATAACACAGAAATGGTTTGGCGTAAGGCCAAATCAATATATCCTTTAAATGACAAAACCACAGGCGACAGAGGTCTTGTGTGTGCTATCTATTGGACAGCGTTCGCAGTAATAGAGTTTGATGTATAGCATATTTTATGAGGTTGTAATATTTCAAGGTATGTGATATTTTACAACAACTGATAATATCCTATACTGCCTTTGCTGCAACAGATATCATAAAACAAAATCCTGCAAATCACAAAAAGCTATGTAATAATAAATGCAGACAGAGAAGACATAAAGCCAGGCATGGTTCACGGCCAGTAATCCCAATATTAAGGAGTGTGTTGCAATACGTCCCCTACTCTCTGGCTTCATACCTATTCTGTTCCTACTGAATTTGCACAGAGAGACCTGTTTTTGTAAAGGAAGACAAAAACAAACAACTTTTTGCTTTTCAGGGTTGAGAAATGCGAGGAGACTTTATCACAATTTTGTCCGACATTCGATAAAGAAAGCGGAGGAGAAACAGCTGCCCTTCTTTCTCCCACTCCCCCATTCAATAAAGCTCCCATTGAGGAAAGGAAAACAGCAGACGCACCTTTTCTTTTTACCCTGAGGGGAAGGTACTTCACATTGAGGCCATCACTGAAAGGTCAAGCCGCTCCGAATCTCATGGAAACTCCATTTAGGATACACACTTCCTGTGTCGTACTGGGCCCTGTCCAGCTAGCATCTCAGTTACAATAACATTTCCACGACCTGGCGGGGGGGGGGATATGAGCTCCAGAGGTGCAGAGAATGTCAGGACAACGCTCTGACCTTTTAATCGCTGTGAATACAGATGGGCATCTAACACTCTGTTGATGTCAGGAATATAACCTGTGTCGTTCACATTTACAGTGCCCTTTCACTGTGTCATTGCTGCATGCGTGTCTCTCTGTAACATGTTCAATTTTAACATTTAAGTATCTCTCTCTCTATGTATATATATGTGTGTGTGTATGTGTGTGTGTGTGTGTGTTTCCTATCATCAAACATCATTTATTAAAGGAAAAAAGACATCCAAACCTACAGCTCTGTGTGAAAAAGTAATTGTTTGCTGAACCTAATAACTGGTTGTGCCACCTTTGGCAGCAAGAACTGCATGCAGCCATTCATGATAACTTAATTTTGTTTTCTTTCAGTCAGATCACTGTAAACTGAGTGCTCTTGAGCTTCAGCACACAAGCTGAAAATCTTCATCAAGATTTTCTGACAGATACCAGAATTCACAGTTCCATCACTTACAGCATGTTGTCCTGAAGCACCAAAGCAGCCCCAGACCGTCACACTACCACCTCCATGTTTGAGGTTTAGTATGATGATCTTTTTATGAAATGCTATGTTAGTTTTACGCCAGATGTAATGGGACTCAAACCTTCAAAAGTTAAACTTTTCTTTCTAGACCAATAAATGCCAGTAACGTTGTTTCTTAGCTTCTTCTTTTCAGATTGTGACAATGTGTTGCTTGTTGAGATCGTTTAGCCTGCTTCACTTTGTCAACCAGGTCCTATTTAAGTGCTTTGTTGACTCAGCAACTCTGACAGTAATCCAACCCGAGTGTGGCTCGTGAAATTGAACTCGGCTTTCCAATAAATGTGTTTAATCACATTTAATTCATTTAAGTTTGGATAACTGTTTTTCCTTAATAAATGAGAAGAACAAATACTGTTTATAAAATTGCATTTAGTATTTACTCTGGTTATCTTTGTCTGATATTAACATTAGTTTGATGATCTGATACGAGTAAGTGTGACAAAAAAATAATAATCAAGAAATCAGGAGAGGAACAAATACTTTTTCACACCACAGTGTATACAGACACAAGATACACCCACAAATGCTGATGGTAATGCCTGGCATCCAAGGGTATTACTGCTCCATGCCAAACTATGTCAACCAAATGTTTGCTTAACAATATATGATGAAAAAAAAAACCAAACAAACAAGATACAATCTAGAGAGAAGGACTTTGCTTGCTTCCATGAAATTGGCCTCTTAGGTAAATGAGAGTGTAATGAAAGCCCTCTTCATTACTAATAGGAACTTCCACCACATAGATTGGCGCTTTACTCATTTATAAACACTGTAATTAGTAAGGAATAATTGCACTCACTCAAAGATCATTTGATTGGTTCATTTATATTTTTCTCTTAACCCTGGGAGGCCTAAGTCATCATCACTGATGACCCTAACTCTACACTGTGCTTCCCGAATATACTTTTTTTTTAAACCCTGGGTGCTGATGCTTGGTGCAGCCAGTAGAAGGTTCCTTTTGCTTGTTAAGTGCTGACGTATCAGCCCTGCTTCTGGGTCCAAGCTTTGCATTCATTAAGGTTGTTGTCTGTTTACCATGTTACAAGGCTTTGTATCTTATTTTATTTATTAGAATCAAGCTCCTAAAAGTAATCAGTGATCATTGTCAGCCTCTCTGGCTTTTTATTAGCACTATTTATGTGCAGCTTGTCTTTAAGCTCAATTTTTAAATCTTCCAATGTAACGTCAGACCATGGGCTCAGTTTGCCAGAAACCAAAATATCTGAACGTTTCAGAAAAGACAAGAAACAAAATCTGAGAACAGAGAATCACTCTGAGGCTAAGTGGAATGTCTGTGGCTACTAGCTTAGGATGAGGAATTTTTCATAGCGAGCAACATATTAATGACTAACCTTGTGTTGTTTATGTATCATTTCTGTCTTTTGACAGAAGTTTGACTTTTATTGAGGAGAAAAATTTAGCATTGCCCTCAATCTTTGATCTGCTAATGTGTTTATATTATCCTAGCCATAGCTAGCCTAGCCATAGCTCTATAGCTAGCCTCTAGGTAGCACACGATTATACGGCAGCTAGCCCAATTTCGATAACCCTACGAACTTTAGACTGTGTGAGTCTAAAGCCAGGATTGTACCTCCTGTAGAGAAACAAAGACAAGTGTCTCAGCAGTACACATGTGCACACACACACAAGCAACACACTGAAAAGCAGAGGCAGTTTCGCTGGCTGACAGTGATGGGGCTTTGTTGATACGCCACGACAGCAGCGAAGAGATGAGCACAAAGAGGAGAAGTCAGAGGAGAGGAGAGGAGAGGAGCAAAGAGGAGAGGAGAGGAGTTGTATGACAGGTCTATAGGAGTGTGCCAAAACGAGAAGAACAAAATAAAGAGTTAGAGAAAAACTAAGAAGAGGGTGGGATGAGTTGCAAAGTCAGCAGTCAGGAGATAGGTGATTGTGTGGAAGCTTCTTGGTAGGGCTGCAGGGAGCAGGTGGACTCGGCAGCGAGTTGAGTGTGTATGCGCACATGCTTGTGGGTACATTGTACACCATCCACTATGAGTGAAAATCCCAGATCGAATAGGTTCATATATCATCCTCCTAACGGTATTGGCTGCGAGTCAAATCTTTGAGATATCTCTTTCTCTCTCATTTTGACTTAATGACTCCAGGATCTGTCTCCATTTAGCACTATTTTCGCTCAGCTGTCATAACTGTTGAGATTTACTGCAGAACCATTTTTTTCACTCCCGCTGCAATTAGAAACACAAACATGTGTCTGAAGGCTGGATTAATAGCGAGAGTTCAGTGTTTTAAAGCCATCTGGATGTTTACATTATTTTGATGTCCTAACATGAGAATTTTGCCCTTGGAGCACGCCCACCTCCTTGTGAAGGCGGTCGGCACTAAACTCAGAAAATGTTGTAATATAAATGTTGATTTTAGGAGATGGTATCTGTGAAAGAGGTCACGTAAAAGCACACTGTAAAAAAAAAATGTGTTTATCAAAAAGAGCATGTCATAAGATAAGAATGTTTTTCACTCTCGTGGTAGTTACGGTGATTAATTCAAATATTTGCATGAAATTGAATATGTGGGCATGTGGAAAAATAAGATTCAGAATGAAAGGTACAGACATTTGAGTGAGGGTAAGCAGTTTAACGCAGATGGAAAAAGTGCCATGTACCACAGAGGAAATGTAGTCATACTGAGCAATGTTTAAAACTTTAAATTAAATTTTAGATTAAAGTTAGGAAAAGTTGTTCAAAACTCTAAATAGGTAAAAATAAGAAAATTCTTATTTAAATTTTGAAACAATATGAAAAACGAATATCTGACTTCTGAAATTCAATGTACAAACACACACACACACTCAAGGTAGGAGAAACAGGGAGAAAATTACAAAGAACTGTAATGAAAACAGATTTTATGGAGTGATGAACCTAATTAGATTTTTTTGGTTTGGTTCAAATTGTCAGAATGACAGAGGAGGACAAGAGAGAGGTACAACGGTCATAGTTTGTGCTGTTGTTGATCTTGTTGAAACTGGTGGAACCCATATGATTGGCGACAGCTTCGTTTTTCAGCATAACAATGATCGCAAACACACTGCTAGTGCAGTAAAAGCATACCTGGATAGAAAAACACTCAGTGGAGCACTATCAGTCATGTACTGGCCTCCCTTGAGCCCGGACCTCATCATTATTGAAGCAGTGTGTTATCATCTTGACAGAAAATGGGGGAAAAAAGGGCAGCCAAAATCCAAAGAAGAGCTTTGAATGTCTTTCAAGAAGCCTGGAGAACTATTCCTGAAGACTACTTAAAGAAATTGCAAGAAAGTTGCTGAAAAGAGCTCAGACTGCGATGAAAAATAAAGGTGGTCATACCAAAGATTGAATTTCAAACTCAGTATATACAGTATTCTGTGAATCTTTGCATGTTTCAATAAATTGCTGCACTTATTTCCAATTTGTTATAAAATATAAAGAAATTGGAGATGCTTAAAACATTTGCACAGGACTGTACAAAGTAATACTTTAGTAGAAATAAATGGGATTAAAGTCCCAGATTTATGAGAGAGCAAAACATGGAAGAATAGAGGCTGAACCACCAATAAAGAGGGAATGCTTATCATATATGAGAAGGTACAATAAGATATTGTTTGCACCAATAATATCACTGCATCTAGTTCCAGATGCTGAAATGTTATCACCATATTGTTTTCTCAAAAATATGAAGAAAATGCTAAGCAGAGGTGTTTAATTCAACCCTGCAAAGTGATGCAGTGGTTCCTTGTTGACTCTTGAGAGTTCAACTCTAATCACCATAAAACCACAAGAAGTAAATGAATTTCATTATCTTCGGAGGCCTGGTCTTTAAGCTCAGCTAAGCTATGAAAGCAGTGACAATCTTCTCATCTGGCACTCGCCACATTAGCAGTGAAACATGATTGCCCAGACTGAGAGATCATTTCCTGCAAAATGCACTGGTCTCTTTTGTAATGCAGCACAACTTCACTGGTTAAACTTAAGGTCAAGGAGTACCTCGGGCAATCAGAGCGAAAGCTAACAAACAAATTTCCCACAGATGACTGTTTTTAACAAGGAGCAGGAAGGGCGCCGAGGGTCGCTACTATATCTGGACCCGAGCAGTGAACTCTATATTGGGGAGGCCTGGCAGTCAACAGAGCCACACGCTCTAAAATAAACACACGCTCGTACCAAAATGATCCAAACAGCAACAGCAATCCATCCAAGCCAGCCTTCATTAAAGTGGTCCACCCAAGTTCTAATTATAGGATTACAGAGCAGCCAGCAGGACACAGCGAGGGCCTCTGGTTGGATGCCGCCAGATCACTGTACCTAGTGACCCAGGTATCCACCCACAAGCACACACACATACACACACTCCTGCTCAAAACACTCATTTATACACTACCCATTTTTGTCCTCCTCTCCACAGGACTCGGGAGTCTGAAGTCACCCAAACCAAACAAGACATACACCTGGTAAGTATAGTGCTGACTGTGTGACTCCTAAACATACTTAAAAATAACCCCAAAGGTAGAGCAAGCAAGGAGAGTCAGTACCAAAGTGTGATAGCAGAGGGTAGAAGACTGGGTCAGAAGATCTCTTTTCAATAACATCTTATTATAGCCACAGACAGTCTGGGCTTTTAAGATGTTTTAAGTGATGCCCCCAGAGTAGAGGTGTCACCATTTACCAGTCTTAAAGGGGAAAGAAGCATCCTCCCTTTACTACTTTCCAGATTTTTTAGCCCGCTAGGGACTTCTTTTATTTCTTCTTCCTCTCATTTTTGACTCATCCCTTAGGGGTCAGATAAGTAAATGAGCTGCAGGCTCATTGATTATTCACACTGAGCAGTTTGTGCAGGTAGAAATCAAAGACTTTAAACTTTCATGGGTTCTAAGCTTTTATACAAACACGACAGTGATGGCGTGTTTGGGATGTTGGTTGGTATCTCACTGTAAGATCATGTATGTTTTACAATATTTTTTGTACTTCAGTAGTTTAAACGGGGTGATTCCTATAGATGTTTGTGGTGAAATTTGGCATGGTATGGATGTTCAGAATCAACGATGGCAGCTTTGGTGAGCCTTTCACTGTTTTCATTGTGCATCATCTTCAGTCTAAATTTCAGTTAGGTTTCAGTAATGTGAAATAAATTATTAAAGTTTGCGCACATAAGAACCTGGAGCTCTTAATTAGCAAATACTAAGATGCTAACATCTAAACAATGTCCATTCTTAGCTTCACAGACCTGCTGCCATGGCTCTAGTCTAGTTTCCAGTGCAAAAAAGAGAAATTTTAAAGCAAAGCTATCAGAAAAATACAGTGAGCAAAGTGTTAGTTAAATTGAGCTCAGCCAATCCACATCAGCTGACAGGCTGATTCATTCACATTCACTGTGCTTTTGCAAGGTGCTTTGCAACCCACCCCAGCTCCTCCCTTCATGCTGTCTCATGTCTGTTGTTATTTATGCCTGCCCTGTCCTGTGATGGGTTATTATAGGTCCTCTTCTAGGAAATAACATTATTTGTGTGTGTGTGTGTGTGTGTGTGTGTGTGTGTGTGTGTGTGTGTGTGTGTGTGTGTGTGTGTGTGTGTGTGTGTGTGTGTGTGTGTGTGTGATGAATTGTTAAAGACACTAAGGGAAAGCTCAACTTTTATTAGTTGCTTTTTTTGCCACTACAACTGCAGTTACAAAAACACATAAAAAACAGTATTTAGGCAAGACAGCGTACAAAACAACTTCACATTGGGCAATAATAAGTTTTACTGCAGTCTGTGAACACACACACACCAACAGGACGTTGGCTGCAGCTCACTGAACATGCTGTCACTATCTCTAGATTGAAGATTCAAAAAGACTTTAGTGCCGTTGTACTGCAGTGCAGAGACAACAAAATTAGGTAGGCATCCCGTGGTTCTCCGTTTAAAAAAAAAGAAAAGCAGACAAAATAAAAAGAGACATAAGTTAAATGGCAAAAAAAAGAGAGATTTAAAAGTAGCAATAAAAATTTGAACAGTAGTAAACTATAAATACATAAATACACGGGGGGTGGTCACTGATTCGGGAGCCTAACAGCTTGGGGGGGGGGGGGAGAGGAGCTGCTCAGCATGCTTGTGGTGTGTGAGTGCAAAGTCCTGTAACATCTGCCAGAGGGGATCAGTTCAAAGCGGGTGGTGAGTGGGGATGAGTGGGGTCTCCAGTAATCTTAGAGTCCCCTTCTCTGACATCTAGACAAGTAGATTTCCTCAACTGTAGGCAGCTGTGTGCACCACACTGCAAATCCCTGTGGGCCTGCTCAGTGCAGCTGCCGTATACCAGTGCAGTGATGTCCTGAGTCGGCACGCTCTCCGCTGTGCATTGGAAGAAATTAAGGAGGAGATCTTATGAAAGTTTGATTCAAGTAAAGGTTTTGTTGTTAGCTGTGTGCACTCCAGTGGTGTTCGCTACCAGCAATCTAAAGCTGGAGACTCAGATCGGTTCTTTTCTTCTGCCACTGCGATCCACTTGTTCCTTCTGGTATTGAGGGCATAACAATGCCCTCTGCAAAAAATGTTTATGGTGTTTGTTGCATGGATTGCTTAGCAGTCACAGGTAAAGATCTCATACAAGAGCAGGCCAGCGTGCAGGGTGATCTGCAGCATCTTTGGAAAAAAAATCTCCATCAGTTGATTAAGCTGGAGATGGCTGGGGTCAGCTGTAAAGTCTGTCAGCCCTCGAGGGTCACTTAATGTTTTCACATCTGACTGTTATTGAAGCATGACCGAACACCTCTAAGCGAGGAGCTCAAACCCAGTGCTGGACTTCCTCGTGTCCCCGGCAAGACGCATGACACACAAACACAGCCCTTCATTTATTAGTTTAATTTATGGTGCTTTTTGTATATGGAACAGGAGGACAACAGGTAGCTTTAGCTGTCAGGTCAGTGACTGTGATAGTGCTAAATATGAGAAAAAAAACCCAGCCCACTTTAGTTTACCATCTTGTCATAATTATTCATGGAGGAATACACTGCATATTTTGTAAATACGCTAATGCTTGTGTAGAGGTACTGATCTGTAAAGGGCTGCCAAGATGTGCTTTTTTTAAAGCCCCCAGGCATCATCTTGAGGAACAATGAATTCTCTATGAATATTACATTTCTTACAAATGAGATGCCAATTATTATTTTTTATCAACAACTTCCATCCCTCTGTAACTAAGAACAAAGTGATGATCACAAAGAGGACACACATATCTCGCATACACCCTTAATATGCAATCAAGCAAAATGTCAAGCTTGCTTTGTGCTGACACCCACAAGTGATAATTGTGTAAACAAAAAGCTCATCATTCATTCAAATATTATAGCGAAATAGATGAAAAGGGATAACAAAAGAATACAACCCGCACCGAGTACACAAGTGTATTGAAACTGAAAGGAGAGCGCTGCGTTGGGTGTGAGCCATTCAGAAGCTATCTGATTATTTTAAAAATTTCACCAGCTCTCTTGGGATTTTTTTCTAACCTAAGATGTTATTGTAGTAGTTTAAAAGTGTTTGTGTTTACACATCGGACTCCCAAGCTGGGCAACTGTTAATGGAAGATGAGGAGGGTGGGGGCTGAGAGGAGGGGAAGAAGACGAGGAGGAGGGTTGAGGAGCGAGAGGAGCGAAGATGTCGTGAGGCTTATTGGGGCCAACAGAGGGCATTGTTATCTATAATATCCATTCACATGTGCTGTATCAGATGCAGCGAGTGCGGCGCTTCTCAGAGATGGAAATTAGTCTTGTTCCCCACTCAGCCCTGGTCACACCAAGGGCGCATCAGACAAATGAATTTATGCAGACAATACATATGCAACGCTGATGATACAGAGGGTCGTGCGAATGGCTGAAAGAGTGGTGGGATTTGAGAGATCCGCCTGTCAGTTTGTGATTCAACCTGATCTCACTTCTGTCCACATAAAACTAAAAAACTGTCAGCATTTCATTTCCGTGCAGCTTCAGGGTGAATTTCATGTTTTGGCTGCTCCTGGCATGAGAAAATCACACAATGACTACAACTAAACTAAAGCCAACAATAACAAATGATAACAAATCTTGCATACTGCATGTTGCATGTTAATCTGCACTGGGGAAGGCAAAAGTGGGAAGGAAAAACCCCCCTTTTACAGGAAGAGACCCTGAGGGAGAGGCAGCCCTGCTGTGAGCAACTTAGAATTGAGTGGAGTAAGAAAGGACAAAGACAGGCTGTGGAAGAGAACCAGAGGTTAATAATAACTAATGATTCAATTTAAAGTGGTGTATAAACACATAGAGAGTGAAGAGAAAATATACAGTGATTCATGGGATGCTTCCAGCAGCCTAGGCCTTTTGCAGCCTAACTAAGGGAGGATTCAGGGTCACGTGATCCATCCCTAACTATATGCTTTGTCAAAAAGGGAAGTTTTAAGCCTAATATTTAAAGTAGAGAGGGTGTCTGTCTCCCGAATCCAAACTGGGAGCTGATTTTACAGAAGAGGGGCCTGAAAGCTGAAGGCTCTGCTTCCCATTCTACTTCTAAATACCCTTGGTACCAAAAGGTACTATGATGGCCTGATTATTTAAGACCTTGTATATGAGGAGAAGGATTTTAAATTTAATTCTGGATTTAACAGGTATAGAAATCTAGAAAAATAATTATTATTAATTAAAAAGAAAAAAGTTCCCAGCCTATAATGGCTCCATTCCTTTGATACACCCTTTTCTGTAAGAGTGTGAGACATAATCCAGCATGGCGCGTGGATCATATCTTCTTTTCAAAAGTGTTTTAAAATACTTTCGTTTAATCTAGTGTACCATGAACAAAATCTTTCTAGAAGAAAGTCTTGCACCTGGCAGACATCCTGGCAACGCCTGTGGGCAGTTATTTCAGGTTATCAAGGCCAAATCTGTACTTAAATGAACGGAAAGAAACACATAATTTATATTGGCAGACATAACACCTTCTTATACCACTTAAAACTACTTAAAAAGTGTGCCAAACCCATGAGCGCTACTGCAAATGTGCAAATTTGCTCAATCTAGATCAAAATGCCGTGCTTATTTCTCTTAAAGTCACAGGCCATGGTAAAAAAAACAAAATACACTTGCCAACATCTTTAGCAAGATGATGAATAGATAAATGAAACCTCATAAACATGCAGGTGTTAGCACAACAACACGACATGCTCATAATTTTCCTCAGGTGGCAGCTGATTGGCTGTTGTTTTGCTATTCAGCATTCTTTGAGCGTCTCTGTTATTTACAATGCAATAAAACCTAACAACACAGATTGTTTTGATATAGATCTTTGTTTTATTTTATTTATTAATTTTTTTCTTTACATGAAATCGATAAAACGGTAGAGCTGCTAAGAAAATGAAAACATCATTTCGACTTGAATCCCCTCTCCCCTGAATTGATTTGGCAGACTTTGTACAGTAGCGAAGCTCACTCTTCACTGTGATAGTCCAGATAGGAGCGCGGCTCACGCTATCTCAGTATCTTCTGAGTGATCTCGCTGAGAGACATTGTGAAGTGTAGAGGACATAAATCTTATATATTTACGACCTTTGCTGTAGTCAGCTATCTGTTAGGATACCCAGCCCCTCTACTTCTCCTGATCTTGTCTGTGCAAGGTCTAGGTGCTTTTGATAGTGTTCCCACATGGCATGTGATAGTGGATGGTGTTTCTCAATCAGTCTGTTGCATCATAGGTTGTGACCGAAAGCACACCAGTCAAAAACAAGTTTTGTTTTTCTTTTTTTCAGGCGTGGTGTTCCAGACAAAGGCTGAAATTTGACACTGGAAACCCCAAACTTAGGTGTCTTTGTCTGGCTATTGTTATGTTGTTGATTTTTTTCTTGTTTTTGAGCTGCGCTTCGTTTGTGTTTAAGCTCGTGTTTCTGCTCAATAATAGAGTGCGGCCAATAATTGGGTGTTGCAAATTGTCATCTCACAACAGTCCACTTCTATTACCACAGCCGAAGCGTTAATGTCCTGTGACAGCACAAAAATAAGTAAAGAAAAATGCGTTGACACATCACCCCCCCCCACCCCCCCTTACACACCAACACAAAATGAAAAAGTGGGAGAATCAACCATTCCTTTGGATTCCAATTGAAGGGCTCAGCCATGATTGCGCATGACAGGCCTCGCGAAGAACCACTGACCCATCGACTGCCGCGATCCATGTCTGACTGACATCGATACACATTCATCTCTGCTTGTTTCACCTCAGGCTAGTGGGCCACAGGCTGCAGTGGCTGGCACGAGATCTGGGCGGACAACAAGCATCACTTTGTCTTCGGCGCTGACGCCGTGACTGACATCAAACACCACAGAGGCCAATCTGATGGACCTTTTTGCTTTGTTGTGAATCAGCCACTGTTAAAGGGGCCCCCAAAATGTCACTGGTCATTGTATCTTATATTCGTTAACCCTCCATTACTCACTAATATAGGGGTAAGTTCGCCTTAGGGTCCTCCAGGGGAATTACAGCAATCTTATATGTGACTCAATAGACAATGCTGCGGGGATAGGTGGATAAATCCATTGTTAGTGTCTTTCTTTCTGCTTCCTCCTCAGTGTATCTCCAGCACACACACACACAAACACACACACACACATCAGATTAGCAGAGATCTCTACACTGTTGTTTTAATTTTGCCTCTATAGCAGCTTCATTAACATTCACAACTAATGCTTTGTTCCACTGGGTAAATTCCCGTACAGAGTCTTTCTTAAGTCATCTCCACTTTCATTTCTTACGAATCAGTGTTAGTGCAGCAGCCACTGCCATCAACCTCCCCCCTCCCTCTGTCTTCTGGGCCCTTTTTAATTATAAACCAATCTAGAGAGGTAATCACAGACAGCATGATTAGTTACTCATAAACATATGCATATATGACATATAGTAGTTTATTGCTTCTTTGAACCTATTTACAGCCACTGGGAAGGGTGTGGGGGACCTTAATGCCACTCCAATTAGCCATAAGGATGAAACATTACCCAGCTGACCAAATAGTTTGGCCGAGAGAAGAAGAATCTCTCATTTCAGTATTTAGTAAATGGGCTTTTTGTGGTATGCTATATAGGTCTGAGGTGAGGGCAGCAGGAAAGCAAGGAGCCTGTTCATTTTTCTTTGCTGCCAAAGTCATTTCTTTGCCTTCAGAATGCAGCGCTGAAAGGTGCTTTGTGGTTTTCATTTCATGCAGCCTTTAAACATTATTGAAGATGCGATTGCTGCTGAGTGGCAGCAGTGGAGGATGGAACTGGATCCTCAGACTGATGAGCGGTCTAATAGGCCTGTCTAATGTATCATCGATGGATTGAGTGCCGTCTCGGAGGAGACATTTCAGAGGGATTCCAGCAGATGAATTTCAGATTTAAAGATAAATAAATAAATAAATAAAATAAAATACTTTGCTGCTGCGTGTGAGCCAGCCTGGATATTGGCCAGGAGAAAGACGCCCTCTTCTTGCGCAGCCGGGATGTGCAATGAGGATTTATTCCAAGAGGAATACAGACAAGCAGTTATATGCTTCACATGGTCTCACTGTCCTCCCCCCTTCTCTCGCTCTCCCTCCCTCCCTCACCCTCTCTCTCTCTCTCTCTCTCCTCAGCCAATCTGTGCACTGTGACGCTGCGCAAAGGCAGGATCTAGCTTCGGCTTCATCATCATATTTAACACACCCACCCAGATTCACACATTCTACAAGAGGTCCGTTCTCTTGTCCCGCTGTACTCCTAAAGGTTGCCCGGCCCCGGGAGGGAGGGAGATTTCGGTCTCCTGTTACCTTACTCCTTTGGCTCGCCTCTGGTGGTTTGACGGCTCTCGATGTGGCAGAATTACGCATCCCGGATCGCTTATAAGTGAATTGGAGCAAACACGTCGACTACTTCCCGGGGACTTTCCCCCAGAAACAACACTTAAATGTGAAGAGCTGCACTTCTCGTGTGTCTGTTCCGGGCTGACGTCCCGGCTAACCCAGGCCACTCTTCCTTGCGCAGGCTGGTCGGTGAGATCGATGCGCGCTGTCGGACCTCTCGGGCACCGACGTTTAACGGATCGTTTTCTCTTCTTGTCCCGGCTGCTTCACTCGTCTTGCAGCCTGCATTCCCTCTGATAATTTTACTGGCTGACAAGGAAAGGAGACCGGGGCCAGTGCGAAGAGGATGAGGCTTGAGCAAATCGGCCGTTGGTCTGAAGCGACTCGACCTGTTTTACCTGGACTCTTGCGGATGGTTTGGCGCTTCGGGGATCTCGCCTAAAACCCACAAGCAGGACTCTGATGTTGAAAATACAAAGGCTGAACACTGAATCCTTTACTCAAGACGGCAAGCGAAGATGGGTCCTACGTGTTTAATGTGTATTTCATTAGATTGGCGTCCAGTCTGATAAACATCATCAGCGATGTAGTCAGCCTGTTCATCTGCGTGCTGATCATTTGCAGTAAGTACTCACATCTACTCAAAAGGGAGACCATGAAGATGATTCTCCTGCGCAAATTCCGGGTTTTGATCCTCATGGTGTTCCTAATTGCATGCTCCATGCACATCATGATAGACTTGTTACCAAAGCTGGAGAGGCACGGCAGCACCGGCTGCTCCTGCTCGCACACGCCGAGCGAGGAGCCAAAGAGCTGGGGCAAGCAGGGTTGGCCTAACAAACACAGTCTGCGGATCCTCCAGGACTTCAGCAACGAGCCCAGCTCAAATGTTTCCCTGCACTCCCTGGAGAGGGTCCCGGTTGCAGGAGATAAATCCCAAGCTTTCAGGAGACTTGACCATCACGGACAACGTGGTGACAGGAAGAGGCAGTTCATGCAGGACGCCGGGGTTGACAAGAACGTGCCGGCTAAAGGTTCAAGGCTGTCAGCTCTGTATGACCATCCTTTATATAAAACGTCGTTGCCGCCTTTGACAGACGAGGACACGCTGTTCAACGTCAACACGGACATTAGATTTGACCCCAAAGCAGCGGAGGATCAGGCATGGTAAAGTGTTTAAAGCCAAACTTTAATGCAACAAAACCTACAAATAAATATTTCATAATGTATTTGAAAATTACAGTAAAGTTCAGTCATGTGCAATAATAAAGTAATAACATTACCAGTAACAGGAATACTAATAATAACAATCTCTACCTCTCTGTTCTCTCCTTGTCCCTCTTCTTCTCTCCAGGGCTGGGGAGAGCAACATAGACGAGTTCAGCCAGACTGGGGAACTGACAGCCGATTCCTACCCCAACTGGCTCCGCTTCCACATTGGGATTAATCGATACGAGCTGTACTCCAGACACAACCCGGTCATCGATGCTCTTCTGAAGGACCTGGCTACCCAGAGGATCACCAGCGTGGGTGAGTCATATAAATCAGCACAGGGGGGCAGTTTGATCGAAACAAAAAACCAGCAGGTGGGCTTCAGTGAACAGATGGAGGGTCAAAATTACATTTGGTCTGAAGACACCATGTTGACACTGCAGAAAACGTTTCTCACTTATTTTGGGCTGACATGCGTCACTGCAGCGTGTGTGGATTAAATCTGTGCATTTTGCAGCTGAAGGTGAAAGACCTCAGCCACCTTTCCGGTGTCATTTGGTGAACCGCTAAAACGAGATTATAGGGAGTGCGGTGTCTTACTTCAGAACAGGCCAGTGTCTGCTGATGGACACAGATACCGATTGTTGTGCTCATGGTTTAAAACCTGCGCAATCCAATAAAGATATCGCTTGTGATGACTGGATCAGCTCACCCAATCATCACAAACATGTCTCATTTTTAATTACAGTTTACACAGTTCTCCTCTTTCCTGGCATTTTAAAATAATGACCTGTTATTAAATGGCTTAACTAGTGTGGCCAATGCCGATAAGCAAACACAACAGATGCCGATATTGCTGGAGAGAAAATTATAAGTACAGTTTTTAAGTCCTTCCTTTCTGAATGTTAAGCTAGCACAAAAATTGATATGTTTAGAATCAAGAAAACTCTTTTGCTTTCAGGTTAAGAAGGCCAACATCGACCGATGCTGATGTCTTTCCACAAACATTTACAGAGCTTTAACCTAAATAACCTCTATTTCAGCAAGAGTGCACATTTTCTAAATTTTTATTTAAGTGTATGCGTGATGATCCTCTAGACTTCTATTATACATGTTTAAGTTTTGGAAATCCAAAACCATGATCACAGTGGATAGAAAATAATCTTACAGGAGCAGATAAAGCTTCAAGGCTGCTTGCTGGGATAAAAACGAAGCCTAGTTGTGACTGAAGTGCCTTTTATTGATCATCACTTTTCAGTCGCTGCATGCTGAGCCTGTTGAACTGACTGCTCTGTAATGCTCAGCTCTGATTCCCTCTACACTACTGGGTGGAGTTATTATGTGAACAACTGTTTAACACCACCTGAAGCGGAAAAAGGGACGACTGTATCTAAAATTATTTCATCGGCGAGGCCCAAAGTACAGCAAGCCGCACAAAACAAATTTCCTCTGCACGCTCGCGTAAGCAGCCCAAGTTGGGCCGGCGGTTGTGAGGAGGGGCTGCTAACTGACTGCGAAGCGTGCTCCTCGATCTCAAAGTTGTACACACAAGCGCGCATGAAGATGGAAGCGAGCTGCGGGCGCTGAATCCGATCAGCTCGCACGCTCCCGCCTCACAAGGCTGAAGGTATAATATAACACCCCGGTCTCTTCTCGTGTATTTCCACAAAAGCGTCGCAGTGGAATACATCAAGCCTGAGAGAACACCTGGTCTCGATGCAAATCACACAGCTACACTGCCGTTTGAATCAAATCAAACTCAGACTTTTTATTTGATTGGCAGGTGGGCCATAAACCTAGCAAGCGGCAGAGAACCCCTAAATACTTGAAGAAAGTGTCAGTAGATACCTGATAGAGGTGATAATGTGTTGGGTCATCTGCCTATACTGAACCTAAATCTTTCTTTTTACCTTCTTTCTTTGTTTTTTTTTGTTTTTTTTGTTGTTGTTGTTCCTTCTTGGCTCAGTCTAGCTTCCTCATTCCAAGAGTGCTTGTTGACCTAAGGTCTCCTATCATTGGCTCGCTGTAAAAAGGTAGATTCCCAGATTTCAGGTTTTTCTGCCAGTGACTAAAATCTAAGTGGTCTGCAGCAAAGATTAAAAAATTGTTGGGAATGCTGTATACTTATGAAACTAGCCTTCATGCAGCATAACTAGCAGAGGAATATCCTTCTTTTCTGTTGTTCTAGTCAAGACGCTCTCTAATTTTCTCAGATTTTTCTTCCTCTTGCTTTCTGTCTGTCGGCCTGGGTGGATAGCGGAAGCAGTTCTCAGCATCTCTTGCCAGCTGAATACATGGTGGCTCAGTAATTACAGAGTCTTAGCACAGGCCTCAGGCAGGCTACCAATAGAAGCCAACAGTAGTCATCTATTATCTCAAATTCGGCATAGGAGATCTTGGATGTATTATATGAAGACCGAGCATGGAAAAGAAGACAATATCGAAGCTGATAGGATGAACCTGTAAGCTCACAGCCCGAGCAGAGACACAGGTAAACGCTTTGCAACACGGCAGGCTCGGTGAATACGGTTTGCTCGCTGAGAGTGGAAGCTGAAACATTATTTTCATGGCCCCTTGCATGCATGAGTTCCTAGCGACTACAGTCAGGGGTATCCATTATTTGAGATATCCCAAATGTCTGCACAAGCACACACACAGCTTTGCACAGCAGCAGGTGGGGGGGCAGATGGACACTGATCTTTCTGCCTCTATTTTTCTGTAAACAGTCTGCTTGTCGTCATGATTCATGTATGTAAACATAAATGAACACAATGATAGAGGAGGTCGTTCTCTGGCAACGCGCCACCGAAAAACAGCCTCCAGTCGATCAGTGTGTAGGAAATAACGGGCACTCTGTCATCTCTGCTCCCTTTTTTTTTTTGGTGAATTTCAGTTCGGTTTTCTGCCTGTCATTCTGGCACCAGCTAGTCCCATGAGGGCCTTTAGACTGCATTATCGTGTTCAAAAAGGGAGAGAACATGAAAGATGGAAGGATGAATAAAAAAACACAAAGACACACACACACAGAAACAGCAACAGAGGGACAGACCCCCAGGAGAATACTGGGGAGGGAGTAAACAGCAGAGGAGCAACGAGCGCTGGATGCGCACTGGGTGTCCTTCACCCTCTCGCTATCCTTTGCCATCAAACAAACACTGTGACATCAGCTCTCTGTCTTTTTGGAGTTCAAACACACAAACATAACTGGCTTAGAAAAGACACATTGCCACCACTTGTGTATGAGCTTACATATGCAGCGGGGCTCTTCACTTAAATAGCAGAGGAGATTGATGTTTCTGCTGTGCTGTGAGATGTCGCTCAAGTGTAAATCAAATCATTCCCATTTAAAACAAGATCACGCCTAATCCATCTACAGGTTTGCTAAATGTAAGCAGAACATACTTCAAATTTATGATGTATGAGAACAAAGGGTGCAAAGTCTGTTGCTGTTAAGGACTTGCATTAATACACATGTATGGTTAGTGTTACTATGTGTGAAATGACTAAATAAAGTTAGGTGACAAGTGTTTTTAAATGCAAGTTTACTATATGCATTTAAAAAGATGACATTTGGTTCTATAGCATAAAGAGAGACATGCTGGCAAAGTGGATAACACTGTTGTATCGCAGCAAGAAAGTTCCTGGTTTGAACCCCGGCTGGGGTCTTTGTTTGCATGTTCTCTTTTGTTGTGTTTCCTTTGGTAAATCAAAGGCATGTATGTTAGATTCATTTGTGAGGTATATGTGCTTCAAGTGTATAAAGTGCTGTATGAAGGTGTGTTTAGGTGAGCCCTCATTACTAGCTTTGTTGATGTGTAAATAGCTTAGTCTTAATTTTTAGACAAGAGAGTGATATTGAGTTTTTCCCCCTACAATGGTAAATTCTCTCTTTAAAACATAAGGCAGTGTAAAAGACATTAAAACAGTTTCCTATAATGAGCAGACTAATCTTTGACTGTGCTGCTTTAGGGAGAAAGTTTTTCAGTAAACTTTGAAAACAGTGAGCACAGACTTGATTTAAATTTTCTTAGAGCCAGAGTTCAAAACAAGTACAGTATAATCAAATGGAAATTAGCTATGCTGCAAACTTGGAATGGGCAAAAGTTGAACACTGGCTGTGACTTATTCTATTTATGTATTTATTCATTGTGATATGCAAGCTTACCGAATTAGCTGACCTAAAAACTATACCTAGCTTAAGTTAAAATTTTGCGGCTTAGCTAGCAAAAGTAGCTAACACCACTAGCTAGTATCTAGCTAGTCAAGCGAGATATTGGCTAGTCAGTATAGATAGATACTTTACTGAGGTTAATTTTTATGTTACGGCAGCAGAGTAGATCATTCAAAATAGTGTAGTCTACAATAAATAAACAATATAGTTATAGTGAAAGCGTCACAGGCATTTAATGAGCGCTTTATACTGTGAGATATCTGAAAAAAATTTATTTATACACAACAATGATTATTAAAAACCAAAATAAAAAATAAAAGTGAAGTTAAGTTAAAAAAAGAGTAAAAAGTAAGAGTGAGATTGTGCCAGAAAGTAGTGCAAACAACATTAATAAATAATATGTGGGCTATAAATTTTAGAAAGAAACTCAGAAACAGTAGCAAGAAGGTATGATTCAGAAATTTAATGGGAGAAATTTTTGATTTAACTAAAACCGATATACAGTGGGTCAGTTTATCTCAGGGCAGGACATCTACAGTATTACGACTCATTTCTTCAACATACCCGCAAAACATGTGCAGCTAATATCAGTTGAAGTTAATAGCGGTCTTGTCTGTTTGACTCCAACAGCAATGAAATCTGGAGGCACTCAGCTGAAGCTCATCATGACCTTCCAGAACTACGGACAGGCACTATTCAAACCCATGAAGTAAGTTTTTTTTCTCATTTTGAGATGTGCGTTCCTGCTAAACTTACATTTCTCCTGCTCGACCACACATGAAGCAGCGTTGACCCTGCTCTCTTTAAGAAAATAAAAACCAAACAAAAAAACGACCTTCTTCATATGGTATTAAAGCTTGAGTGCCATTTCAGCATAAAACACGAACTGTGCAGCTTTCTGCCTTGGCTCACTTCCTGTTTTTTCCTCATCTCACCACCTACCCATTCTCCTCACAACATCAATCTCATTTCCTCATTCTCCTTTCTGGCAATATCAAATTGCTTTCATTTCAGCACAACCTTGATATTAGATTGAAGGCCGACATCATTCTGCTGTGTCAGAGCCAAATGTTGAATAGGCATTTCACCTCTCGCAGCTTTAGGATGACACATCACATTCTTCAGTGGCCATGTTGGAGGCCTTCGGCTCTCAGCCTGAGACATTTTGTTACTGATTCCATCTGATTAGTTTTCCGTGTCCAGATATTATCGCACCATCTACTCGAGCTAAATGCCCCTATCTTGTTCTCAGCATGTGATCCACATGTAAGCAGACACCGTTGATCCAGCTTATCATAATCCAGTAGAAATGTATTGTTGCTGATATTTGCCTGTCTAGACTATTTCATCTTAATAGATTGTTGGTGATTGTTGGCAAGATCGAGGTAGGGATCAGGATCATGGCTGTAGGGGTGGTAATGTTGGTTGGTTCACCTTTTGGTCAAACTTTGGTCCAGAGCAAAGGTTAAACAAGGCATTTGTAAATACTAAGACTACTACTAACATCCAAGGCTCCCAGATGACGAATCCACACTAAAGTACACCAGCAGGTCAATTTTTTTGTACTAACTACTAACTGAATTGCCACAGAACCTACTGCCATGATTCGTGTAAGAGAAAGCGTGATGGATATTTTGGATGTTTGCATGACATCTTCTTTTCTTCTTAGACTGAAGTGCACATTAACTTCTCCATGAAGCGGGTACAGACACTCCCCTCTCTTTGATGATGAGCTTTAATTACTTTGATAACCTTCTTTCTTCATTAGGTCAGAACTTTTTTTCAATTTGTTCCAAGACTAATACCAGTAGCAAGTTTAAGGGTGGTGATAAAGTTATAAGCTACCACTTTTCCGTCTTCACTGGTTCTTGAGAGCAAGGCCGGTCTTGAAGCAGTACTGTCCATAGATTTATTCCTTAGGTTCTTTTGTAGAAAAAGTCAGCTAACATGCTAAAAATGACATCATAACCTCCAAACTGTAAGCTGAATACCTACCCAACAGGTTATATGTGAAGATATTTATGTTTCTATCATAAAACTGAAGGCGACGGGCTTTCATGCCCATGTGAAGTGGTGCCACAATTCCTGTGAGCCTTATGGTTCAGGCACAAAGCCTCTGTTCTTTGCCTCATTTCTGTTTTTAATCTTATTCCACTTGTGAATCAGTGAACTACAGTAACCTGTATTTACCTGTGCAGACAATTTTAAACCCCTTTGGCCTAACCTGTAAATGTCTACCCAGTGGTTCCCAGCTGCCCCCTTTGGCCCACATACTGTGAAATATTTTATTAATTCACTTTTCCTTCGTCTGCACCATCATATTTAGAAGAGAATGCATCTTGTGAAGAGTGCTCCTAATTCCACATCAATTGATGGATTTAAATGTCACCCGTCCTTTGCTGTTGTGATTGTGATTTAATTGTGGGTTAATGGTTCTCTACGCGGGCTGTTTTTCTGGCCCCTGCATGTCAGTTTGGAGAGCAGGGTTAAGCCCGCGGATGATAGGTAGGAGGGAGGGAGGAAAAGCTATTCAGAGACTGTTGTAATTACTGTTTCGGTCGCACCCCACAAAGTCAGGCCAGACGCAACAAGCCTGAAATCATCCTTGACAGGCGGGGGGAAAGCAGAGATAAGAATGAGGAGAGAGGAAGCAAAGGATGAGAGAGAGTCTAGGGAGGTGAGGTGGGGCGGATTGGGGAAGACAGGGGGTAGAAGGAGAGACAGATGAAGAGACGTGGGGAGAGAGCGTTGTCAATACATGCACGGAGTCCAAATCCACAGATTATCTCGGTGCACTGCCTCGAATTTGAACCCAGGCGCAAAATGTGAAATGACATTTTCCGAGAAAAGCACGGGCCGATGGTGTTGGATGTAAATCTGCTGCTTGACACTCGTGGCTGTCGGAGCCGCTGTGATGTTTGATAATCCCGAAGAACGGCAGGAGCAAAGGGGAGCTATTTCATTTCCTCCAACTTGAATGCACTTGTCCTTAACAAAATAGGGCAACCCATGCAGACATGTACGTGTGTGTGTGTGTACTCATTTGGGCTGCAATCAAGTTCTTGACAGATTTGCACAGTCATTCCAGCTATGTACATCATTTCCCTCGCAGAGATCACACATGACACACACAGACACTCAAAAAAAACCCACACACACATCCACTTAACACCCAACATCATCCCGTCGTTCCCAAATCTGCTGGTGTGTTTCCACACGGTGCATCAAAGAGACAGAGGCTGAGAGATCAAAGACTTCTCTGGCTGTGCGCTTCTGCCTGACTCCTCTCAGCTCTAATGCAAATGTGTGCCAGGCAATCAGGCAGCGAAAGGCAGGCAGGCATGCATGCAGTGTATGGGTAACGATCGACCCTCCAACCATCCATATCTGTGTAAAACTGCACTCTCGCTCCTCTTCTCTATATGGTTATCAGCTCTTCTGTCTCTTTCTCACTTTTAGTATTCTCCATCATTCTCCTCCTCTGTGCATGCAACACTGTCTGCTGTGTGTTTTTCTCTCTTTACTGAACAGCAGAAATGCAGAAATCCATTAACAGGCCTTCTGTATCGATCCTTTAGGTATTCTTTCCCCTGTTTTTCCCCTCAGTTAGAGTCAATATCAGATGCCACGGTCAGTATTTCTTTATGCATTTGGAGAAGCAAAGTACGCCTCAGTGTGTACTTGAATGTGGCAGATATTTATTTAGCTTCTTGCTGTACTGGGTCACCACACAGTGGCCTACAGTATCTGTCTGTACTGATGCAATAGGGATGAATCAGACCATTAAATCTGCTGTCTGTGGTCCAGCTTTCCAGACATGAAATAAACCCAGTCTTAACTAGTCTAATCTAACTCCAGGGTTATTTTGCAATATTTGTTAAGTCTGTGCTCTCTTGGAGGATCGAAGAGGCTTCACGGGATGTGGCTAAAATCCCAGCTGATGCCCAGCCCTGTGTTGCTTAAGCAGACAGATGAAAACATCTTTGTGCAATGTCTGTAACAACAACTGCATTGTAACCTGAGCACCATTCAGCTGGATGAGTAAGCTCAATTATCATCTTTGTCATCCTCTGCTTTCGTTATGTCTGTGGTCTGGACTGAAAGAACATTGATTTACAGCAATTTCACAATTTCTGCCTTTAGTGCGGCAAAAAAAGAAAGAAAAAAAAACTTTTCAAGTTGGATGAGGAGCCAAAAGCTGGTCCTGTGGTCCTGAGACTCATAGGGAATCTTTCTAGAGTCTACAGTGTAGCCTATGTAAGTGATTACATCGTAGGCAATTGCCTACATTTATGCTTGTCCTGGTGCTTTATGTGTTAATTAGTGCGTTATGTCCTGTTGTTTTACATGCGATGGAAGCTGATAGGAAAAAATAACATGCTAGGACTTTATTCCCTCCCTTTTGTTGTGGTAATGTTTTGGGGTGCACATATAATTATGACTCGAGTTTTTCTGCTTTTTTGGACATTCCCCATTCCAATATTCTTAACATCTCATTTCAGGAAATTTGCGAGTCCTTATATTGAACCTATGATTATTATTTCTCATCCCGAGGTCTGATTGTTTTTCTCTCACTGATAAATTAAAAAACTGCAGCAAAAAAAGTAGCTGGAGATGTACAGCAGGAATCGAGGGTGCTGAACAGGCTAATCGCATTCCTCAAACCGACGTGTAGTTACAGTTCCCAGGAGGAGCACATAAGGTTATATCGTATGTTATGTTGTAGGGTTCCTGTAAAGTGGTTTTTAAAATCAGAATTTTTAAAACCAAGAATAAACACCTCACAGGTAGAACAAAGCAAAATGAGACATAGTCACACTGGTTTTGTATTATATGCAAAACCATTCCAACAATTACTGCAAACCATTTCTAGATGCAAAACATCAGCAAAAGCAAGAAAGCCTTAAAAAGATGCATTTGAGCACAAACAGATGCTAAATAACAGCAAAGAAACACAAAATGATCATTAGATGATGGAGGTACCTGCAAATTGATGAAAAATGACCTCAAACACATAAAATTCAAACCTCCAAAGAGGTACAAAGACAGACTTTTGGTGTGTCTTTTGCACTTGTAAGTTGGAGGTTTGTGGAGATTATGCCAAGTTGTCTAACAGTTAACATCAACCAGTAACCAGTGAGCTGTTTTTTCTTTTAATTATTATTATTATTATTGTTATTATCATTATCATTATTATTATTATTTATGTTTTACAGCCGTGCTGGCCTTGAACAAAACAATGGACTGCATTTCTGTGGCACTGTGGTAGAGTCATCCACAAAAGCTTCTGCATATGAGATGATAACCTCTCCACCAGGACTGGTTGAGTCATTTTGCCCTGTTGTTTTATATATGAAATGACATCTTTTAACCAAAGTGTGGCACACAGGTACATTTTAGGCCCCTGAAGGTTCTAAATCTGTATTAGAAATCATCACGTTGCCAAGCAACTACATAGCAACAGGATAAAATGATGTGCTTTTAGCATTTATGCACCTATAAAAACATTATATTGTTTTCAATTCGCAGCCAACAGCACGAACAAGCCAAACAATGCTAGTATGTTAAGTGTAGCTGACCTGTTTGAGTAGGATTACGTGATATTTAAAGGATCTAGAATCTTGAAAAATAGTCTAAATGGCGAAACGAGCTGCTTTGAGCTAATAATAATGATTTGTAACTGTGAGCTATACTTAATACTACAGTAAACTTTGATATCGTCCATTTTTACCATCAAACCATCCATCCATGCTCAAACCTAGCTCAGCTCACCTTTGCGTGAAACGTAGGATACTTTAATATCAGAAAAGCCTCCCATCCACACGTTTGATCAAAACACTGCAAAAACTGACTTTTGCTATTTACCATTACCATGTATACAAACCACATTTTCAGCTTCTGCAGCAGTATTACATCAAAGACAAGCTCAGATAGGCCCTTGGGGCTCACCAACAGGTAGCAGAAAACTGTGATTTATTTTTTTAACTTCATGTTCAACCCGGGTTTGTATGAATCCAAAAACCACTTGGGGTGCCTGTGTTCCCTGATAATTTAACAATTTTTTTCTGTCTTTGATGGACTGGCAGCTGTGAAGTCCTGCTCTGTAATATCTCACATTAGTCCCAAAGGATCACTAATCACAGCTGTTCTGGTCAGAAACTGCAAAAAAAGACTGCAGTTGACTGAACTGGTAGTACATGGTGGCAAAAAAACAAAAAATTGCCCATTTAAAAGGTAACAGTCTCACTGGGAGTAACACTCCAGCAATGACACATTTTGTACCTTCAAAAGCTTACGTTCAAGTTCAAATAACAGTAATACATATAATGCCTTTTCCTGTCACAAATGTCCATGTACCTGTTAGTGGAAGTAAAAAAAGAGGTATGCAGGTTATACTCTATGGACTGGGTGACCTTTGGTACAAGTACTTGTGTGTTCAGCTGTTGCTGGGCTTGATTGTACTTTGAACCTGAGGCACTAGGTAACGAAAGCAAGCACTTTTGTTCTATTTATCTTCATCTCTTCTTGTGTTTTCCCCCTATCTTTTGTCTTTCTGTCACCATGACTTTGTGCTAGTGTCAACGGCAAAGACGTGACTGTAATATTTACACTGAAATTAGTCTCAGAGCACACAAAGCCCATTAGATGATGAGTGCAGATGATCGACGAAGGGATGCGGGGGAAGGACTGATGATTGATATAATGATGGTCTTCCGTTCCTTCTTGCTTCCACTTAATTGTATCGCTTGTCAATCAGCCCGGCTGTTGGCTCAGTCGCACACAAATCAATTCCAGTGTTCCTCGAAGAGATATCCGCTCTTTCCGCTGCTCCTCCTCATCGAGAGATCTATATCTGTCTCGAGTCGGGGTCCGTGAGTAATTTTTGATTGACACGCCGGGGACACAAGAGACTGATGCCACACGTCACCTCGTTTGTGTCGATAACATATTGACCGCAGCGCAAAATAACAGAGCGCAGGAAACGTCTGTGTAAAATGCGAAATATTAGTGAGAAATTGCCTGTGTGTGCGGGGAGGATGTGTCATCAAGGTGCGTAAGCTGTGGAGGGCGAAAGAATAAAATTGAAGGAGCTTTGTTTAATAAGGGCATGTGTCCTTATTATCCTTGTCCTGCAAGCTGCCCAGATTTGTCCTTGAAAGAGGCAAATGACCAAAGACTGAAAAAAAGGAGCAGGACAGTTCAGCGATTGTTCCAGCATGTATTCAAACTGTGACAGTGCCAAGCAAACACAACGCCTCCGTGGACCAAGCTCTGTATTTGTCCCTCAATTTTTGTTATATATATTTTGACTTATAGTCGGGTTTTTGGTTGTTTGTGCATGCGCTCTTGTTTACTGTATGATATTGTATTCACAAGGTCTTCTGTGCCTGTGCTTTGACTTTGAGTCAGGAAATAAAGGGATGAAGCGCCTGAGGACAAGTCATTCAGAGCGTGGATGATGAGCGCAGCTCTGTTTGGAAACAGAGGAAATTCATAGCAGCACAGAAGCAACACCAGGGCTGAAAGTTCCACGTTAACCCCCAAACTGCTGGGAAACGTGTCTGGAAATGGTGCAACGCAATATTTTGGCGCCCGCAGTTAACCGTGCATAAGATATTTGTACAGTAGCGCAAAAGAAATGCATGCAGCATATATAGCAATTAAACCCTGTAACATACAGAGTGCTGCAGTGAAACTGTGAGTGTACAGAATTTCCACGTAATACACACTTTTAATTTAAGCTGAATCCGTTTGCATACACCTAAAAATAACGCTTGAGAGCACAAATGACCAACAATGGGAATATCACGGGAGAAGTGATCAGCACTTGCATATCTCTGCAGCTCTATGATCACAGGCAGCTTCCTATATAACACATTCAAGCTTCAAGCGTATTCAGAATCCGAGCTTACTGTAAATGCATCGCAGCACGCGTGCCTTCCTGAATATTAGCAGAATATCATAAACGCTTGTAAAAGCAATGACCGCCCTTATGAAATATCTGAGGCCTATTCATTTTGTGCGTTACCGCTGGTTCTGTTTGATTGTTAAATAATTAATCTGAAATTATAGCCACAGTGCGATGTGTGATTTAGCAGCACTCGCTGCCTTTCGCTGCTCTCTCTCTGTCTCTCTCTCTCTCTGGCTAATATTTTGACTGTTTCCCCAGTGCTATAATTGTTTCACCAGGGTATTATTGTGCAGCCTTTGCCGAAGCTGAAATTAAAGTGTGTACGAGTGCTCAATTTAAAAGAGGTGCTCGCGCCAGCAAAGCAGGGACAACGCACACACCAGTCTTCTGCATGTGCTGTAGATGAAATTTGCAGTAGCTGAGTGTACGCTGCAGCGGAATGATTCATACGATCAAATGAAACCCTTAGGCTTAGTAATCTGACCCCCTTTCTGTCTTCCCCACTGAGACCGTGACACACTGTGGGCCGCTTGTGCGCCAGGATCACGCAGCTGCACTGTGTTTTCCACTAAATGTGTTAGTCTGACTGCTACATGTAGCGAGATGGGAATAATCTGACTAAAACTAATTGGGTGTAATTCACCCTGATGCCATGGAGTCTTACAAATATAATCTCACTCTTCTTCAGTGTTGCCAGGGATGCCAGGTTATAACTCACCTGCAGTTGTCCCCAGGTGAATAAGGGGAAGGGAGAAGATTGGGTGCATTAGTACAGCGCCGATCACAAAACAGAGACGAGGCAGTCGACAGGACGCCCTGAAAAAAAATGTTTGAACTTTTGATTTTTTTTGTTGCTAGAGTGAAGCGTGGCTGAAATGATCGATATTGGACAAGGTAGTGCCGCGGGGCAGTGATGCACACTGTGCTGTTCAGCTGCGGCCTGGTTCCAGTAAATCACTGCTTTTTATTTTATTTTTATAACCCCTGAAACACTAAGAATGTACTCAGTTTCCCTTCCTTTATATAAGCATATAAGCAAAGCAATAGCTTACATTAAGAGCTTTTTATTCAACATTATTGGCTCATTGAGGCTACAAAATTAACTCCATGGGAAAAATCATCCCCTTCAGCTTTTATTCTTATTGATGAATAACCCTCCAAAATCTATACACCGGTCCCACTTCCCCAGTTTATTTCAGTCAGCAGAAAGTATACCAGCAGTTTGATTACAGTTACATTGGAATGCTTATTAAGTCATCTAAAATATTTCCAGTTAACTGACTTAGTTTTCAGTCACTTGTTTTTTCATTTTAATTACACAAAGCCAATGCAGCAGGCACAAGTAATCTAACTATACCTTCTCAAATTACATACCGCAATTACCGCTAATTAAATGCAATCATATTTCATTTTGTCTGGAATTCTTGATAAATATCAGCTTGGCAGATTGAAATGTACTTTTTTTTTACAATGAGCAGAGCAGCAGTCTTCATATTCCTGTCCCTGTCCTACCACAGTATGAATGATTAACTCAGCAACTCACCCTCACAACCCTTCTGATAAACATTAACTCTTTGAGTGCCAACCCTAACCCTGACCTTACCCCTAACCCCGGGAAGAATAGGAACAGGAACAACTTTGGCCTTCACCAAATCTAAGGTTATAGTTACCACTTATGATGACATTAATGGTAAATTAAACACAACCTGAGCAGCTGAACGAATGAAATGCAGTCATATGAAAAAGAAAATGTTCACATCACTGCATAGAGTGCTGTGAAAAACTTCCTTTTCATATGACTAAGTACAGCCTATGAGCCAGTAACTTGTAAAAGCACCTTCAGCAGCACTAACATGAAGTAATCATTTTCTGTGTGACTTTAGAAGTCTTGTACGTCTTTGAGGGGGAATTTTGGCCCGCTCTTCTCTGCAGCATTGCTTTAGTTTTTTTGAGATATGCCCCAATCCTTTTCTTTTCCATCAATTCTGTTGTAGATTGGCAGCTGTGCTTGGGTTCATTGTGCTGTCCAGGCTTTAGCTGTCATACAGGGCCTCACATTTCTAGAATACTTTGGAGTTCATGGTTGACGTAAAAACTGCAAAGCATCCAGGTGCTGTGGCTGCTAAACAAGCCCAAATCATCATCCCTCCACCACCGTGCTTCACATCTTGTTGAGACGTCCAGTCCTGGAAAAACTGTGGCATTGTGGTAACACACACAGCTGAGTCCTTCAGACCAGCAACCACCAACACTCACTTCTTTTACAGATGTGGTCACTTGCTGATCAATTATTAAATTGCATTTGATTAACAGCACCTGGCTGCCACTTACCCACTTCCTAGAGGCAGTAAGAGGCTGTAAAAGAACTCATTATCATAGCATCCATAATATTTTAGCTAATCTCTGTAATTTGCTACTGCAAACCTGGAACTTCCACTCTATGTATACCACGTATATTAATACTAATGGAAAAGTACAGACTATAGAAGACGCACATAGTAGATATAAGTAATCCCATACCTTTAAGTAGAGAGTAATCAGTAATCACCTTAAATATTTTGGTTTTATCAACCCAAAAAGAAAAAAATAACAGTGATAAAAAGAAGTTTAGAAAAAAATAATGCCACTAAATCTATTTAATTACTCGGTTTATCTGCTGTGAAATTCCCTATAATTAAAATTAAAGGATAAACTCTCTCTCCTCTGAAATAATCTCTTAATTTGGGCCAATGTCATAGACAGCATAGAGGCTACACTATAGCCAACCCTGCTATGAGTACTCAGCAGCAGAAGCTTACGCAACTAATCTATGGTCTAGCGGGGATGCAGGAAGCTGCACATGAGCAAGTGTCCCACTGTAATAATCTACTAATGTACTGCTGGCATTCTGCCACCTACAGTAATCAGGCGTCATGATTTATGTAGAATGTAGGTATTAGTGAGCCTGAGATACTTTTTTATCCTCCACTAACATATTCTATTGACATATCTGTTAGACGCTGGCATTCACTCCTTTTATGTAATTTACAGTTAATTTTCAGCAATCCCAGCATCAGCATCCATTCTTCTCCCATCTTCCACACTATACATTGCTGTCGCTGCAATTGAAATCTCACTGTGTGTGTGTGTCTGTGTGTGTCACAGTTTTACTGCCACCTCTGATGACTTTGGACATGAAGGCGTCCCAGCTGTCACAGTACTCATACTGTCGGTGCCTAGGAGACAAGAAGGAGAAAAGTGTGCTCCTATTTCTTTGTCTTTTTGTGCTGATCCATGTGCGTCTGTGTGTGTTTGTGTGTGTATGTTTTTACTCATGCCCCTGTGCATACAGCATTGCTCTTCTGCGATACTGTTCCACGTAGTGCTTGCCCAGGCCTTCCAGGAGCAGGAATGTCTTGACGATATTATCAGTCAACTGCCCCCTTCAGGTAAATGTTATCAGCCTTAATGTTGTGCTGAAGAAACGATAACACAGTGTTGCAGCCAGCAGAGATGACAAGCCAGCATCCAATCTGCATATCAAAGCCTCGGCTAAATTCCTCTGCCATCTGTGTGCTTTTGTGTGCGTGTGTATGTGTGTTCGAGCAATCGCCAGAGCTGCACATGCTCACGCACAGACATGCATTTTAAATGCGTGCTGCGCTGCCATTTTTCTGCGGTCTCAAAAGCAAGTTTTTTTCGACTCTGTCACAATTGCGGTTCATCACTGATAAACTCATTGTTTTTGGGGAAAGAAGAAAAAAGCAGTTAATTACTCGGGAATAAACTCCTCAGAAAACCTGATCCTGCTCTGTATTTCTATGGGAAAGCAGGCTTTGATACCATCTGTCATCTTGTCTCTTTGCTTTGAAGGGACTGTCACTCAGAGGCAGGCTTTACTCTGTCTCTGTCTGGACACAGTACACCTCAGCAGCTGACGTGACAATGGCAGCAGGCATTGATTCATCTGGCCTGAGTCCGGCCCCTCCACGGTGCTATTACTGCGAGCCAGATGCTGGAAGCAGAGGCACAGACGGTGGCTGGAAATGAGCCCTTAATGTCTTCTGAGAGTCAGTGTCATGTGTCCTGTGTTTGGTATTGTGTACTCGACTTGGGTAGAAAGTCGAGCACGCGCTTTTACAATCTGGGACTGCAAACTGATGCAAAGCATAAACTTCAGAGAAGCTTTTCGCACCTTTGATTTTGTTTGTTTGATTTTGCTTCTCTTTCCGTGGGCCAATCCACGTTAAAGCTTCCACGCTTGTATTCGTTGTTCGTTTGCTTTCAGGACGCAAGATACAAATCAAGCAGGACCTGTAAACAAAAGTCACACTTCCTCACATCTCATTTTTTACTGGACAGAGTTTTAGAAAGCTGTCATCTTGTCAAGACAGAAATTCTGGCAGAAGGGCGACTTTAAATAAATCTTAACTTCAGTCCCTTTAACTCCAGCCAAGAATCGTGGACTAATTTACTTGCTGTGCTGTATATACCAGCGTAGGAGCGTGTGGAGAAAACGCTTGAGTCTGAGGATCAGTCCTTGCAGTTTTTTTTCCTTTTGCTCAGCTTCATCTCGCAATTTGGTCTTTGCACATTTGGACTGTTTACAGCGATCGGCCTAGATGCAGTTTCGCTTCTAAGGAGCGGCACGGCACGCCTCGGTCCAGTTAGTTGAGCCTGTGTGCTCAGGATGAACAAAGCCAAGGTACTGGTGAAAGCGTTGCTAGTCGTTTTAATTAAAGGAGAAGGAGTCTTTATTTCTGGACTTATTCTAAAGGGGGGAAACAAACATAATCTGTTCTCCTGCCATGGTGCAGGACAGCTCCGGTTTTAGCAAAGTTTCCAACGTTTTATCGTGTGTTGGAGCTCCGCTCTGGTTTGCAGCAGAGCTCAAGGCCTCTTCTGTGATCTTCCTTCTTGCTTTTTTGGCTTCGCCTTCAATAGCCATTAAAGCTCACTGTCTCATCACACTGTCCTGGCAGCAGGAACTGATCCCTTTTGTAAGCTGCAGTTAGTGTCAGGAAAAAACACCTTTAGACTGTAATGAAGCAGGAGGTAAAATACCATGTTCAACCATCGCTTTTCAGCATTCCTGATTGTCAGGTTTAATTATAGCACTGCAAGGTCCTTGGCTGCTTTTTTGTTTTTTTGCAGCATTTATCTCATTTCTTGAGCTCACCATCTAGAGCCATCTGTGTCAGTTCTTGGACACTTGGTCTAATTAGGCCTTCTCTCCCCCTGAAGAGTCACCCTCTAAGGGAAGCATTCAGGAGCGTGGTGTTACGAGGGCATGTTGTGATACGTAATTAGCAACCAGCGGAGTGGCAGCTAAGTTTACAGAGGGAAAGAGTGCACTTGCTAAGGTATAGATGTAGATTAAACATCTGTGCCGCACCGCTGCGTACCGCACGAGCTCGATTAAAGTAGAAAGTTTTGCTCTCACAATTCAATATCTGCATATTCCCCCAGTTTTAGCCGTGGACGTCCTGTGGAAGAGGGGAGAAAAATCCAGGGTGGGTACTCGAAACAAGTGAAGCAGCCAGTCTCAGATGGGAAGATTAAAAAGTCAAACACAGCACCCGTGTCTCAACATGAATAGATGCCTAACATGAATCGCAATGAGAAAAAAAAAAACGTACAACTATACTGAACTGTGAGTCTTTCTCTCCACCTTTTAGGACTGGATGTCTAAGAACTGATCATAATTTACAAGTGATGACAGCATGTAATTTGTTCCACTGGGATGTGCTGATTTAGTGGCACAATAATATTCTCAGTTGCTCTTTTTTGTTTTTTTACTGGCCACACTTCAGTTTCATTACAGTTTATAGGGGCCCTCTTGGCATGTTAGCGCTCTCTGCTGAAATAAAAACAACAAAGACAATCGTTACATAATTTGACAAAGTGACAACAAGTGCGGTAATGTGACTTTGGAGGCTTCTCATTCAGAAAATAGACAAATCTACTGGAAGAAAGACTTGCTTGCCGGCATTAGTGCTGGAGGGACCAAGCATAGATTTTAAAAGACGGATGCAGCCACAGTTACATGACCGGCTGGTATGCAGACTCACATTTTGATGCCTTAAATTTATTTTTATGACCATGCCCATATCTTTTATTTTTGAAGATATTTAGACAAAAGTGTGGAGTTGTTGTTGCTGGCTGATGCTTGCAAGCTGCATTGTATGGCTACATGGATACAACAGATACAATAACACAATTTCACTCGCAAAAACTGATTGCAATGGAAGACTTCTTGAATGAGCTGTGCAACCAAATGAGTGAAGGCCTAGCAGATGGCTGTATTTGCATTGGCGACCGCCTTCCAGTCAAATCTGCCACATCTCTTATAATGTAAATTTTAAGCCTTAGTCAAATTTTACCTGCTGAATTATAAACAAAATCTTCACTCAAACATTTTGATGGGAGCCTGAAGTGGTCATTCAGTGAATTGCAGTTTTTTGGAACTTCTGCTTAGGCCTCAGTCACACAGACCTAAAGATTAGTCAGAGAATACCTGGCAGCCACTGGTTGCTAAGGAAAAATAAGTATTTCCCGGTTGTCGAGTGGTTGATTCAGGTTGCTGGCAGCTGCCAAGTGAAACTGGTAACAAAACTGGTTGCGCTGCATACTTCGTCGTGATTGTTTCCTCACTAACACAGTGTCACTGTTGCCTGTAGTTTGCATAAAAGATGCAGTTGAGTTGTCAAGAAAAACTTTAACTAACTAACTTTAATTAACTCTCTAAGCTGTAGTGAAGCTTGAAATTTGCAATGGAGAATATTAGCTTTCAAACTGAAAGTTTACCACTGCAAACAGCACATTACAAACAACACAAATTTAACTTTGAATAAAAATGTTTTTAGCTATCAGTTTGACTGCTGCTTAGCAAGACAAGTCACTGTCTGCCATGCTAACTACTGGGAACCTGCTATTGACTGGAGCTCGCAAAGAGTTTCTTGGTGCAAGTTTTACTGGTAGAAACCTCCATTTACCATTCACCAACCAGTCAAAGAATACACTTTTTTTGCCATAGAGACTGGTGGCTATGGGTGACTGACTGGTCTCTAGCCCTGTGCGATTGGGGCCTTAGGTTGCAGCTTTGCATGCATGTGTATACAGAACGGCTAAATCTCCTTTGGCTAACAAAATGTTTGCAAAATGTTACAGTCTGCATTTGCACAAATGTAGTTCTTTGTCACCCAATGAAAATTCCATCGTTTCCTCTACTTTGAGCGCCGGTTTGGAGGAAACATATATCTCTTTAATAACTAAAGGCCCCACTGTGTTCACCAGCTAGTTGTTCACTGTGCTGGTGTTGAACAGTTAAAGCACAAATTGATTTTAAAGATTTTTGTGAAAACAACCGCCGCCTGCAGCAGTCAGCTAAACAAAGAGCTGAAATTACTGTAAAGCTACGAAGCACTATAGATTTATTGGCAAGTCCTCTCAGGTTGTCAGTGTTTTTCTGTTGCCCTTTACAACTCAGTTGCTATAAAACGTAAATATATTTAGAAGTTGAGCAGTGAATGATTTACAGTCTGACAGTTTTTTTGTGTCCTCATCATTTGCAGGAGAATCACGATACATCAACCCATCAGTTTCAAAGCAAATGTTTTTTTCAGCCAAAAGAAGTACAAAAAAATGACAGTGAGATTATTTGAATGTTGGGAGTGTTTTGGCCCTATACCATCTCCCCAGCCACACAGATTATTAATGTCAGTGGGGTGTGGATAAAGAAAGGATAAAGAAAAGACCATATGGCTGAGCTCACCAAAGGATTATGATTTGTTGTTGTTTGCAAAAAAAAAAAAAAAGAAAAAGAGAGGGAGAGGGAGAGGCAGGAAAAGTGACTTCAGCATTGTTAGGCCCTGCGAGGAGAAAGCAGCTTGGCAAAATTGCACGGATTAGTGTGCTGCGAGCGATGGTGCTTCTCTACCAACTGTGATGATGTGCTGTGTGTTCGCTTAACTCAGTGTAGGGCTATGGAGGAGGGGGGAGGTGGTAGTGGCGAGGGGTGGTGGTAGCGGTGGGGGCATTTACGGTGTTTGCCTAGTGCCAATTCAAATATGAGCTTTGGAGTTTCAGTTCTTGCCCACGCACGAGCTAACTTCAGAGGGGGCGTGGCTGACTCATCATTCAAAGTAATGGTCCAGTAAAATCATAGCCTAGAGTCTAAATCGAGGCAGGGTTTTCACCTTTAATTCTACATGTCCTCCCCTACTTCACTGTCAATGAACAACTCAAGCAGGGAGACCGCTTAAACATGCAGCACGCAACACTCCCTCCTCTAAATGTAAGAGTGTAACTCGTAATTTATCAGTCAGTCTGAAGAGAGGCTTTCGCATCTTTCATAGTGTGTAAGGAAACATTAAAAGCAGTTTGTTTGCGCTCTCACTGAATATACACTCCTTTATTCAGCTGTGCAGTAAATGGAAAAAGCTGCAGTTAAGTGCAGCAGATGTAAGAAAAGGCTTCACATTAAATATGCAAATAAACACAGATTCCTTTTTTCCCCCACCCCCTATGTATTTTTTATACGCTGAATTAAACGTGCATGCATCTGTCATGCTGTGTACATCATTAGTTACTGTTAGCTTGCTGCATTTGAAGCCAGTTTTTCTCGAGGCAGAAGAAAGAAGGAAAAAAATTGGCATGTTACATGAAGATTTGCTGCTCGGTGCTCTTGTAGGAAAATGCGTGACGGTACACGAGGAACTGAGCAGCAGTTTGTGTCTCAGTGGCCAGTTTGGCTTCTTCACTTTTCAGCTTTTTTCCTTTTCTCTTTGTGAATCTAGGAGATAGGCTTACATATAAAATGTAAAACTAACTCATAAAGAAACTGTCTATCTGGTCCATTTGTGACAGTGTTCCCAATTGTTTTTGGTTGTTGTAGTCATTCCTCCTATCCATACATGATTCTGGAGATCTCTTAATAATAGGATTTAAATGTAGGAGATGCAGAACTAAATCTAATGCACCCCAAAAGTTCAGCTAAAACTAATAAGAGGTTTTAACACTGAGTGCCTTTTCCTAATGTTAGCAACGCCGGTCTGTCAGTTGGTTGCTTTGCTCATTTTCAATTGATTACCATGAAAACAGACATGCTCCCCACAAGTGGCACTCCAGGGACTCCCAAGAAGGAGTAGGTGATATACCTTAAAATTATAATATATATACAATATTTCAAGAAGATTTGTGAAAATGATATTTCTGATAATCTAAAAGAAAGAAAATACTGAAAAAAGTAATGTTTTATTGATGCTTGTGGCTCGCAGAGTGCATTCTTTTTTTAAGTGTATGTAAGGGAAGGGCTTTTTCCATCCTTTTCCAATGAGCTGCTATCACTGATGACACACTTCCTAATTTGAAGAGTGAATCTACTGAAGCAAGTTGCCAGCAGCAGCAGCATTATAGTGCAATCATAGTGACATAGAGTAAGGCAAATGTAAGCAGTAAAAATGTAAAATAATTGCTTAAGGCTTTAGTTTAACAGTAAAAAAAAGCAACTTAATCTTGGAACCGATCAGAACGTGGAGCCTGCACAACTTTGTAACATCTTGGCTTGAGCTTTCTCGTCCTAATTTCCCACCAGGTAACCACAACGGTCATTTCCATCCACTGTTTGCTTTTCTTGTCATATGGAGTGCAACTAGTGAGTGTCTCACTATATTGTTTGTGTCTCTGGGCCACCTCCCCCTCATTTACTGTCAGTGTTTAACCCAATGAACATACATGACCTTTCACTCCTGCTGGATAAAATGAAAATTACCACTTGTGCAAATGACATTCTACCTGCTGGGCTGTTTAAAAATGCTCTCTCTGCCATTGGCCCCTCTATTGTAGAGATATGCAATGCCTCTCTTTTAACTGGTGTGGTCCCTAGGTTCTATAAGCATGCTGTTGTTGAGCCGATATTAAAAAAGAGCAGTTTGGATCCAGCTCAGCTGAAGAATTATAGGCCTATCTCTAAGCTTCCATTATTGTCGAAAGTTCTGGAAAAAGTAGTTGCAGATCAACTTTCCACTTTTTTAGAAAAACATGAAATTTATGACAAATTTCAGTCGGATTTCCGTAAAAGTCACTCAACAGAAACCGCATTACTTAAAGTCTCTAGTGACATTATGATGTCAGCTGACTCCGGAGCATCCTCAGTCATTGTTTTGTTGGACTTGACATCTGCCTTTGACACCATTGACATACCATCCTGATTAACAGGCTCCGGGACGTAGTTGGTGTGTCCGGTCTGGCTTTGAAGTGGTTTCAGTCACACCTCTCCAACAGATCTTTTAGTGTTTTTGCAAATCAGTTTATGTTACATTCTAGGATCTGACATGTGGGGTACCGCAGGGTTCAGTTCTGGGTCCTATTCTTTTTCTTTTGTACATGTTACCTCTAGGACTTATAATTAGGCAGTTCCCTGAGGTGTCTTATCACTTCTATGCTGATGATATTCAGCTCTATTGCTCTTTTAAGCCGATGGAAGTCCATAAACTGTCCTCTTTAATAAATGTTTAGCTTCCATTGAACAGTGGCTTGGTGACAACTACTGTTGAACTCTGAGAAGTCAGAAACATTAATTATTTCCCCCGACAACCAGATATCTCTAATCAAACAGCATCTTGGTTCTCTTGGCTCATCTGTTCACTCAGGTACCTCGGTGTGATGTTTGATTCTGCCATGTCCCTAGAACAACACTCTCGCCAGTTAATTAGGAATTGCCTTTTTCAGCTAAGAAACATCTCCAAACTGCGAACTTTGCTGTCTAAATCTGAGTTAGAAATGGTTATTCATGCTTTTATTTCATCTCGCTTAGATTATTGTAACAGCCTTTTTCTTTGTTTGAGCAAAAGGAATCTTGACCGTCTCCAGTTAGTCCAGAATGCTGCTGCAAGGCACGAAAAAGAGAGCCAATTACACCAGTGTTACGTTCATTACACTGGCTTCCAGTACATTTCAGAATTCATTTTAAAATCTTAGTACTGACTTTTAAAGCTTTGAATTGTGATGCCCCTGCCTACATTTCTGATCTTTAGAACCCCACGCTCCCTCTCGCAGCCTGAGATCATCTAATCAAAGGCTGTTGGTAGTCCCACGAACTCGTTTTAAGACCAGAGGTGATAGATCTTTTAGAGCGGTGGCCCCCAGGTTGTGGAATGCTCTCCCTCCATCATTACGTTGCCTTGATCGTATTTATTCTTTTAAAAAGCAGCTTAAGACTCATTTATTTAGATTGGCTTTTAATTAGATTTGTGCTGTATGTTGGATTTTTGATGTATTTTATGTATTTCTGGTTTTATATTACTGTGAAGCACTTTGTGGATTTTATCCTGTGAAAAGTGCAATATGAATAAATTGATTGATCGATTGATGAGAAAGGAGGAGGAAGGAAAACAGCGACTTAAACTTCATCCATGAAGCCTAATGTTTGAATACGGAATTAGTTGTTTTTATTACTAATTTTTATTTAATATTTAAATGACTAATATCATTAACTTTGTCCTTTAATATCTTTGGTATGCTAAAATCAGTAAGCGTGATGTTCCACACCTGGACTCTGACAGCACCTTTTTAGGCATTTCTCCTTTACCTCTTCATTCCTCTTCCAGCTTTTTCAGTTTTATTTCCTCATTCGCCTCTCTTCTGCTTCGTATCTAACCTTCCCCAGGCTGTTTCCTGTTTTTCTCTGTCCCTTTTTTTCTTCCCGTCACTTCTTTTAACCATCACTCCTCTTTCCTCCAGCCACACCCATCAATCTCTGGTCTTGGGAGAACTGAAAGCGAGAGGCGAGCCCTGCTTTCCCTCCCTCCAACAACACCTCCGTCCTCTCATTTTCTCCTGATATAATATGAGTGATTCAGCTGGAAGGAAACGGCTCAGTGTGCCGTATTTGCTGCCCCTCTGCTCCTCTCCTGTGAGTTTCCTGACCCACTTACCCTCCCAGCTTTCACATCTCTGGAAAATCTGAATCTGTCATATATTGTTCCTCCTTTTTGCAAAAACTTATTTTCCTCTGCTCATAAAGCCTCTCAGACGGCCCCTATAAATGCTTTACGAGCTCAGTTTTGTTGCTTTCCACCATTTTTCATTTCTGTGGCTTGCTTTTGTATCTGTGAGGATTTAATGGTGGCACAATGGCAAAAACAAGTTGAAACCTGACAGGTTGAAGGAGTAAGATGCATCCTCTTTTTGTTTTCTGGTCTTATGAAACAGAACAACACGACTCGTGTTAGTGAGATCCCATCAGTTTCTCCAGGATAATTTCCTCGTTCCATCTAATTTGTTCCCTTTCACTGTTTCTCACCCTCTTCTATATTTCTGTATCCATCTCTGTGTTTTTCACTGAACGTCTCTGCAGCAGTGCTCCACATCTTTATGTAGGGAGTCCATCTTCCCTCCCTGTGCACCCTTGCCATGCTAGTCCCATGGCTCCAGGGTTTTCCTATGTGTATTTATTATGTATTTATAGGCACTGAGCACTGTTTTCTATCTGCTTATCAACAGCCACCATGTACCCCACCCACCAATTTACCAGACACAGCCCTGGGATTTCAGGGCACCACAGGCCCTGGCTGCAGCCACTCAGACCTTGATCCCCGTTCTCTCTGTCTTTCATTTAAAAATAAATAAATAAAACTTTTCCCAAATCCCTTGATTTGTGCCATACCTATTTATGCTTTTTCCCAACACCCATTTTTTTTTTTATTACTTTTCTTTCTTTTACCATCTTTCCCTGCTAACCCACTTCCTTGGCTTTCTGCCTCTCCCTTCTTAGTCAGTGTTCTGCTCTGCTGTTTCACAGAGGTTCGTTGCTCTCAGACTCCCAATCCCTTGCTGCCCCTGTTTTTGTTTTGTTTTGTTTTTTTGCCAGGAACTACAGAAAAGAACTTGCTTAAGCGCTCAGCTCTTCTATTCCTGTCGACCACGTATTGCTTTAGGTATGAGGTGTGAGCTGTGATCAACAGAGATTTGGGTGCCATAAATCACACGTGCTAGTCAGCTACCATGTTGCATGCTGCTAAATCAAGTCAGTGTGCATTTTCCCATGTTTATGATTTTGCAACAACACATTAGTCAAAGAGGAGACACGCACATAAGCGCACAAGTTGGATCCTGCTACAGTGGCATGCCACCACCAACTTAAGCAGGCGGCAAACAGTATAATTACACTAATTGTCTCAGCAATAAATTTCAATTCAGACATGAAAGAATTTGGAGGGGGCTGCATTACTAATTACTGGCATAGTTTGCAGAGTGTTGGGACAGAGACAGAGCTTTAATGTCAGGAACTGGCGTAGTGGTGGATGGTGGGTAATTTTAAGCTAGAATTGATTAAAGAAACTCACAAGTCGAGGCAGAGTTAAATTAAATAGTGCACAGCAGGCACATGATTAAAAAAAACCTTGTTGTTTGTTTGTAGTGCGCTGTGTGCTGGAAGTAGTGAGAGAAGGAGACAGAGATAGAAACGACTTGGGAGGTAGACAGAATGAACTGTTTGTCTCCTCACGCCTAATTCGGCTTCTCAGAAGGGGACGAGCCACGAGAAGATTTGGTGACATCTTTTATTGAAAGTAGTCACGTGCTTGACATTATATAGTTCCCAAATTTTTCCTAAGAAATAAATCAGCTGGTACCGGTACCGGTTCGTGAGCCATTTGTTACCGGGCCGCGAGAGTTGAGGCTCGGGTGTGAAATTTATGGTTTTCAGGGTTTTTATCGTTAACTCGGTCTTTTCCCGTGTTGTGGTTGCGCGTCTTATTTTGAAAGAAATATTTACACGTTACCATAGCGACCAGAGAGCATTAAGGGGCAGAGAGGAGGATGTTACTCTCTGTTGTTGGCGCATTTCAGGAGGACGCTGCTAATGAAGTTAAACAATTACACAGTGAATTACCCTTTATTAATATATTTGCAAAATACCACCGTTTTTGTCTTGGTTGGATCATTTTATTTTGTTGTATTTATCCACCAGTGAAAATATTGCCTGACATTAAACCGGTCCGTGGCGCAAAAAAGGTTGGGGACCGCTGATTTAGTTAATAATGTTACTCCATAAGCAGCTGGCCGTGCTATTTTCTATGCAGCAATTTCGGAAAACTATGTTTCGGACTCTTATCAAGAGTTAGATGGGAAAATCAAAATGTGTCTTGTGTACACAGTGAAGCAGCTGTTTTGTTGTTCTTGAATAGTGAACAGAAAAACATTATTTGAAGTCATTAAACAAAGATTTATATTTGTAGTTTTAACCGGTGTTACTTTTTATTTAGTGGTCAATTAAGACGGAAAACTTCACAAAGAGGGTTTAATTATCCTCCAGCATTCCCCATTAAAAACCCATAACCATGCTGTAAGACTGACTTGCCTGTTTCTCTAAATGTTTCTGAATTTGGTTAATTGTGATTAAAACATAGACCCCCCCCCCCCCCCCCTTTTTATCTCTAAATTTGAACCATTAACAAATCACAAGTCTTACCACCAGCAGCATCTCAGATGTTTTTTTTTCCTTGTTCTTTTAAGACTAAAGCCACAGGAAATGAGGAAAATCCATTAGGGTGGTGGTTTTAGCTGCACCCACTCACCCCCCACTCCTACACACACCCACACACTCTGTAGTCTTTACTCCAGTCCAGTGGAAGCATATCACACCCCGTGGGCCTGCGTGGCAAGGGCAGAGGAAATGGCCAGGCATTAATGGCTGCTTTGATTACTCTCTTGTCACTAATGTAGCAAACATGAAAGACGAGAAGAGAAGAGGAGGATGACTTCATCCCCAATGAGAGGCAATCTGATGGCATCTACGTGTATCCGGGCCAGCACTTATGCTGCCATTTGGATCACACAGTAACGTTGGGAGGTATACAAACTGCACAAAATGTTCAGGTTTGGACAAAAGCGAGGTTATAGGATTCTTTTTTCTTTTGGCGAGGGCTGCTGCTCGGCATGTGTCTTGGCTGTTTTTTGGACTGTCTGACCAACAACAGTACTCTACATATAGGACTGTGCAAAAGTCTTGATCCAGCACCAAAGTAAAATAGAGAATTCTAACGAGCTTAAAAGTCAATATTTAGCTGCAGGCAAGCTTTCTGGTTGAGTAGGTAGGTCCATACTCCAAAACCCTTCCTTGAATGTTGGCGGCCTTTCGTTCCGTGATAGAGCCTCCACCATGTTTTGCACATATTTGTAGAAACACTGTATGAGACAGGTCGCCACATATTTTCAGTCCAGTTCTAGTGTAATTACGTACCTCAGCCATGTCTCCCTGTTTCCCTTCTTTAAGAATGACTTCTTGGCAGTCACCTTTCTGCTGATACCATTTCTCATGACGCTTCAGTGAACAGTAGATGGATCAACTGAAGGTCCAGATTCATCTCTCAGGTCGGATGCCGTGACTTTCAGATACTGTTCATCTGCTGTAGATTGTAGATTTTTTTTCTTTTTTTTCAGCATGCCGCTTCTACTTTTGTCCTAAACTTGTCCAGTTAATTTTTTAAGAACACGCTGCATACCTTGCTGAGATGTGCCAAATTTGCAGTGATACAAAAAGGTTGTTTTTATGCCCGTCAAACGGTGTTATCTTTTTAGATTCAACTAAAGAAATGGGAACAAATTGTGAGTTTTGTGACAGGCTGCTAGTAAGTGCTAAAAGATCCATTTTAAAGTTGCTTTGCTGCTAGATACATCACTGGAGGTAGGTACTGTTTTTGAGATTGAAGGATTTATACTGTAGGTCAGTTTTTAAGTGGCTTAACAAACAAAGGAAAAAAAACATCTGAAAATCAGGTACAAGGACTGGACTGAAAATGAGTCAAAAATCTGATGACCGTCAGAAAGCCTTGAAAACTATTACTGGAAAATTACTAAATGGCTCATTGAAAGCAAAATAAAAGGAAATGAGGGATAACTTAAGACTTCTGCACAGTACATTTATATTCAGCTAAAAGTGAAAATAAGGAGAAAATGTTTGTGGTTTTAGTCTTTCTCAATTAGGTTAAGTTTTTCAAGCCAACAAGCCCGAGGAGGCTTAGGTGCATATGCATGAGTGTTTGCATGACCGTGAGTCAACTACTTTAATAAAGTGTTGTTTTTTTAATATTTGTTCTCAACTTCTGAAATCTTGCCCCTGACAAATGCCCTTCGTATTATAACTAAAACGACTGAAACAAATGAAAAGTTAATATTTTCAAAATATAAAAAGCAGAGTGAAATCCTCAGCCCCGCTCTGAAAATGAACCGAAACGAAACGAATTGACAATAAAGCTCAAAAACAAAATGAAAAAGAGAATTAGAAAATACAAAACTGTAATAACTCTGGCTCTGACTCAATGCACCAGTCAGTCTGACGAACTCGTCTAAAACAACGCTGGAAAAAGCCGGAAAAACATCCACGTTGTGTTTGCTGGTGTTTCCATAAGTTGGAGTGTGTTTGATCTCTTGTCACAATAAGGCTGTGTGCAGGCAAGAGTAGGACCCAAACGCAAACTCGCAGAGACGAAAAGTAAACCCAAAACCTAATGAACAAAATAAACTCAAAACTTAAAACGCTGGGTCAAAAGACCCAGGATCATGACATCTCTCAGGGCCACCATAGTTTCTGGACCAAAACAATTAGTCAAATAATAGATGAACTAAATTTTTGCTCCAGCAAACAAAAACTCTTTGCTTCAATTTACAACGTAATGTATCAGCTCAACAAATGTTGCACTCTCCTTCTGCTCGCCGAGGCCTTCTCCAATGAGATTAGCCTTCACGGACGCTCTGGCCATTGGCATATTTGGATAACCAAATTTTCAATTTACCATATGCATGTGCCCAAGAGCACCGGTGAGTCATATAAAACCTGATCATGTGCACAAAGCACAGACATGTGGTGATCCATCCTCTTCACAATTTCCGTTGCTTATACAGCCATTTGCCTGTCAGCTCGAGTAACACAAGTGCAGCAGGCAACCTCTGCTGGCACATGGAAACACGGGGTTGCATATAAACTACTGCAGTTATCTCTAAATGATTCAATTTCAAAGAAATGACAAAATTTAAATGAAAATGGTTCAATCAATTTTTGGGGGGGAAAAAGCAGCGAATTTTGAAAATGGACTAGACTTAATTTTTTATTTGAAAATGTACCCATCTTATCAGACTGAAATTATGACTGCAAGTGAGAAAAGCACGCTGTCCCCCCTCTAATTGACACTTGGTAATTTGCCTCATTTGCCCAAATTATTGATGCTTGCGAGAAATCTTCTCAGCGTGCATGACAGATGAATGAAAACCCGAGAGCGAATCACAGAGCAGGCTTTATAAAAGGAGCCAGCTTGCACTGTGTAGCAGGGACTCAGCAATGACCTCTGAACCGCCAATTTTCCTGCTACAGTAGAAGTCGAATTTGTGAATTGCAATTAATTCGATAAAAGTATAAACACTTCCTAAATGTTGATTTTCAGTGAGCTTTTGGGGAATTCATTCAGCACTGTGAATTAATTTTTAATAACCTCGTGCACTTTATTACAAAATAATTACAATGAGACACCAACGTGTGTTATAGACATAAAAAAGTGCTGATTTGACTCCAGAGTGAGACTTTCTGCTGTGCAGTAGCATTGATCAAACACATCAGCTCGTGTGTGTGTGTGTGTGTGTGTGTGTGTGTGTGTGTGTGTGTGAGAGAGAGAGAGAGAGAGAGACTTGAGATTCTATTTTTCCACCTGCTCGCTCAGCATCAGACCTCACTGGAAACAGTCTTGCCTGCAGGTCTCATCTCTCCCTCTTTTTCTATCTGTTGCCTGCTACCCAAACCGAGAAGTAGATGTAACTTCTCTGGGTTTATTTTACTCTGCACCCGAGAATTCATTCCGTGTCAGCTTTGGCGTTACTGACCGTGACAACATCTGCAACACATGTCCATGAGAGCGTCGCCTCCTTTGGAAATGAATCCCCTCTCAACAGAAACATTGCTGCCATTCTCCTCTCTTTTCATTCCCTCCACATAATTCTATTAGTGGGTCCTATTCAGGAATGGCCTGATAAGTCTGCAGCACAATGAACTTTGCGATGGAGAGGTTCTTCGGGGGTTTGGATGGCGCCGGCCTGTGTGATGTTTCACAGAGCCTTGGCTTTGTTCTCTGCACTGTAGCCTCTAGCAGCAGCTACCGCTGGTGCTGTAAGCCGAAGTCTATCAGCTCTGAGAGGCACTTGATGAGCTTAGGAGAGCCCCGTTTTCTGTATTTATTTTTCATTGTTGGGGCTTCATGCTCTGCTTCTAATACAACAAATGACACAAAATAACGTGTTGTGGCCGTGTATGTCATTAAAATGTGTTTGCATAGACATAAACGAGTTAACTGGTAGACATATTTGCAAATGCAAAAAGGCACATTTATACATTTGTGCACCTGCACACTCTGTGACACAATCACCTCTGGGAGTATGTGCACATGCACATTTATGTACATGTATGTGTGTGTCTAAGTGTGTGTGTCAATTTATAAAACGCAACAGACAGAAACAAAAAGAAAAACGTTTGACGATTGATACAGGAAATAGATGCTGAGTATACATGCAAGTCCATAGAGCATGAAACAATGCATGCGGTTTAAAAGACAGTTTCAGTGAAGCCACATTAAAACTGTCTGTTGTTGCGGGCACCGATTATAAAATATGCGTTTTAAAGAAAGAACATCTCCTCTCACGAGTATTGCTGTTGTGTTGCCTCTTGTTCCCTTCCTCTGGCTTTTGTCCCACCCCTCTCCCAGTATCCACCCCCTCTCCCCCATCCTTCGGGTCTGTTGGGATGTAAGCGCAGTAACGTCGGGCCTTCTTGGTAATACCTTCTAATAAATCCGTTGCACGCTGTGAGAGCAAAAGGGCGGATGAGGGGGATTGAGGGAGGAAGAAGGGAAACTGCGACGAGGAAGAAGGCGGGCATGAATAATGAAAAGTGCCAGAGCTCACGCTGTCCCATCAGGGCCCGGCGACACCCCGGCTTCGTCTGTTTTGGTTACAGGCAGATGAAGGCTGTTTGCGCGAAAGGGAGCGGGAGATGGAACAGAAGAAGAATGGCCTAAGAAGTGAGAGGATGGATATGTGTTACGTGCCTTGAGTGCTAAGGGCAGAGGCGGAGAAGAGCAGAGAAGCTGATAATTAGCGGTAATTGTTGTTCAGGAGGGAAATCAGGCAATTGGTTTGGGTTTCATATCAGGCGTTTCAAAGAATTTCACAGTGCTTCTGTTCCCCGCTTTGTTTATTCTAAATGATTTCATATTATATTTCATGTGATTGCACCATTAGACAAAGATTTTCTTTCTTATTACAGATGCAATGAACACATCAGCTTATTATTTTTTCAGTTGATCAGTTATAAATGTTAAACATCAATAAGTAGTTAAATATTCTTTTAAATCTTCTTCCTAGAGACTAAACTGGTGCCTGGGTATTCATTATAAAACGTGTTATTAGTGTTATTAAAGGGGAATGTCTGTCATATGTGTGCTGTTTCAAAGCCAAAGCTTCAAATAATGAGGTGAGTCCATGTCTCATTAATCCATAAAAGCCAAAAGCTCAGTTGTCAGATTGCTTTACATATTTGGTTTCAGGCAGTTTTCTGCTTTTAGGTCTCAGTGATTTCAGTGAGAGTGAATATAGCCACATGGGACCCTGCTGCTGACACCTTTTATAGATATAGACCAGTGCAGACTGGGAACACCCCATAAGAGCTGCAGTTTTGGAGCCATAACAATTTGGCCTTTATCGAACTCATTTAAATCCCTGTGTTTTCCCATTTTTCCCACTTCTAACACGTGAACCTTGAGAACAAAATGTTCACTTCCTCCCTAACAAACCCACCCACTAACAGGTGCCATGATGAAGAGATAATCAGAGGTATTCACATCACCTGTCAGTGGTCAGAATGCTATGCCTGATAGGTGTATACGGTGTTAACCTAATGTCTTAGATATTCTGTAGATTGCATGTATGAGAAATAAACTTGATAGCTGCTGTCATTTAAGTGCTGCTTTGCATTGATGGTGAGCGTATCAAAAGCACGCCTTAGGAAGTAAACGCCGCACAACAAAAGCGCATGACCAAGCACCGTGTACAGCACTGGCATGTGAGCCTGCCACATTTGCGCTGTAAATGTAGAGCTGTAAAAAGCAAGCTTCCCTCTGCACACTTGAGTGCACAGGGTGAGGTGGGGTGGAGTGTGTGTGTGGGGTTACACACACAAAGGGAGAGAAAGAGTGGCCATGACAGAGCTGTAAAGGAGCTGCTCTTTATGTACTTACACACAAGCTGCAGTCGCCAGCGTTTGTTGCTGCACGCCGGAGAGAAAAGTTCAGTGTGGGTGAGTGAGCCTGGGCTCGAGTGCTGAGCTGAGAGGGCCACTCACATAGTCACAATGGCTTGCAGAAAGACTTGAAACTTAAGAGACCGACTCCTTTTACTTTCGGATTAAACTCCTCTCAGTAGTGAGAGTCCTTCCCTTATTCATGCAGTATTTATTTTCTGCACTCTTTGCACTGACTTTTAATTTTTTTATATATATGGCAATATGTTCTGTTGCACCCCCAGTGCATCCACCTGCATCTTATTACAGCAGACAATACCGATCCTTTTCTTACCTTGCTAACCCTATTTACTGAGCTGCTCAATTCCATTTGCATTGTGGTGATTGCATCACTGTGACAAAAGCTTACAAAGGCTGGTCAATGGCACCTAACCGCCGCCGCCACACACTAAAGAATCGCAAACAGTGAGCGAGCTGGAGTGACTATTGTTGACGTGAGCATAATTCAGAGAGGCTACATCAATCTTGTCATCAAAAATCAACATGCCTGTTAGTCTGTGTCTGTGTGAGTGTATATGCACGCTTGGTCGTGCCTGTAGTGTGTGTGTGTGTGTGTGTGTGTGTGTGTGTGTGTGTGTGTGTGTGTGTGTGTCCGATTCACCTTTTGGTCTGAGCAAGGTTTTACTGGACCGTGGGTCGATAGATCAATAGTGAGTGGAAGGCACGCACTCAGCAGAGCCAGAATAGCTCTGGAAAGGCCACGGCAATCAGTCTTAGCCGAGCCTGTCTTCTAATCATCCAGTGGAGATTTTTATTCTGAATGGAGGTTATTTTTTACAAATTGCCACGTCAAGTGCCTCCAATGAAGTTAAATATGCAAAAATTACAGACACGGGTGAGTGAATGGGATTCCTTATCGGACTTGAGTCCGGGTTGTTTATTGTGCTACGTATGAGATGTACAAATGTTATAGCAGCTGATCAGACTCGAGGTCAGACTAACAGCAGATATAATCCCAGTGCTTGAGATTGAACTGTCATCGTTTGATGTTCACACTCAATAAATAAGTGTTTCTGCCTTTTATAACCAAAAGTGTGTAGCAGAAGAATCACAGATTTTAGATAGTTATTATGAAAGGAAAGTACACCATCTGTCAGTTCTAATTTTTTTACATATCAGGACACAATAAAGAGCTTCACCTGGACAACAGCACTTATTATTTTACTTACTTCTTTAAAGAAGAAGAAGAAGAAGCTAGAATGCAGAAGCAGTGTGTGAAAAACTCTTTCACCCTTCTTGCTTCCACAGGAAATAAGAGTAGAAGTAGCAGCCAGGTGCTGATAATCAAATGCATTTGATTAATTGATCATCAGCAAGTTTGAGGACCTCTGTAAAAGCAGAGGCTTTAGCAGCTGTAGGTCTGGAGCATTCAGGTGTGTCTTAGTACAAAGCCAAGGAAAAAAGACATCAGCAATCATTTCAGAGAAGCACCTGCTAGTGGTCATCAACCTGCGAAGAGTTATGAGAGCATTTGCAAAGAATTTGAAGTCGACAGTGAGGAAGATATTCACATATGGAAAACATTCAAAACAGTTCCAGGTCTTCCCAGGAGCTGATATTTTAGCAAATTCCTCCCAAGGTCAGAGAGTGCAATGTTTGAGCAACTACAAAAAGGCTTCAGTTAGCATGCTAAAGTTCATGACAGTACAATTTGAAGAGGGCTGAACAAGTATGGCTTGTTTGAAAGGACTGCCAGGAGAAAGCCTCTTCTCTCTAAAAAGAACATTTCAGCACAGTTCAGGTTTGCAGAGTTACATGTGACCAAAGCACAAGACTTCTGGAACAGCGAGCTTTGGACAGATGAGACCAAAGTGGAGATGTCTGGCGCTAAATCACAGCGACACGATTAGAGATAGCATATTAGCGTAAATGCCTCGTGTCAGCTGTCAAGCACGGTGGCGGAGGGATGATGATTTTGACTCTTTTTTTGCTTCAGCCATTAACTCCTTCATATATCCAAGTATCCTCAAGTAAAATGTGAGAGCATCTGTCTGACAGCTAAAGCTTGGTGTGAACTGGGTCATGCAACAGGACTGTGATCCCAATCAAAGCAACAAATCTACAACAGAATGACTGGGGAAAAAAGATGGTCCAGTCGAAGTCTAGTTTTCTACAACTGCTTCTCCATTTTGGCTCAGTTTTGTTAAATGAATTATGGCACAGTATAATATAATATGTATTGTTGTTCGTCTCAGATTGGATTTATATCATTAAGACCATATCATTTTTAATTGAAACCCCAGAAATGGCAGGTGGTGCCCTTTCCCTTTAGTTTGTTGGGTTTTTTTAGTATCCTTCAGTGGAAATAGCACAGTTAGGCTGTTTGTTGTGTTCCAGTTAGGTTGAAATTTAACTGTCTTTCAAGCTGTTTTATATGTGTAATAATAATTAACTGTAACAGTAGGCTAATAAAGATACATTAGGTAACTTAATACTTGCAAGTTATAATTCCCTGATGCTTACGCTTAGTGGGGGGGCACTTAGACGCATTAGCCCGCCAGGCTTGCAACACTTGTGTTTCCTTGAAAGTACCTGGAGTACCAGAACTCGAAGAACCTTAGAAATAGAGACAGAGTACATCAGAAACCTAAGGTTTACTGAAAAAATAAAAGCAAGGGTGGAAATCTCCCACTGATTCCAACTGTGCAAATCACAAAAGCTGCACTCATTTATTTCCTCCACAAACGTCGTAGCATATCCTCGCTGTAAAGTGTCACATTTCAAAGGCACGGATATATTCGCAGTCTGTACAGTTGTGTAACATAATGTGATTATTTGGTCAATATGTGGCCCTGCATGTTACTCATTCACGCAGCGCCGTGTGAGCCAACTGATGGTGGCAGCGCTTCACTGATGTTGTTCCTTTGAAAGCTGAATGAATGCGGCAGATTAAGGATCATCTTTTATGCCGTACAGGGAAATTCATCATCTCTCCTTCCCACTTGCAGACACACACACACACACACACACACACACACACACACACACACACACACACACACACACACACACACACACACACACACACACACACACGTTATCCAACCCTGCTTTAAAAATGGAAATTAAAAACAGTTCAGTCTTGCTCTTATATGGTTTATAAGGGAATTCACTGAAGCATGTTTGCATTTTTGTTTGAAAATCAGATCTTGTGAATGTTTACTATGCCTTCATGTTATGTTTCTCACATAGAAAGCAGGATTTCATAAGGAGAGAATTTATCCATCCATCCATCCATCCATCCTCCCTTTCACTCTTTATGATTAAGTCCTCTGACTCCAGCTTCCAGGTGGAAGGAAAAAGCAATAGACGTTTTTGCAATACTTAATTGAATTTCACTCAATTTTTAATCGAAGCCAATTTAATTAAGTCGGAGCCCTTGCTGATTTCCTGCTGGCTTTGGCGCATTCAAAACCAAGTAAGAACCGACTGTTTATTTCCAAGGAATACTGCAGCACTGAAAGGACAACTCCTGGAAGTGTCTCCCAGGCAGTTTTCTATCCACAGCCATTCCATAAATAGTACTTTCTTTTTTTGTTTGTCAGAGGAGGAAGAAAAAGGCATGTTTTTTTGTCTCTAATGAAGAAAGCGATAGATAAGTAGAGGTGTTGAGCTAAACGCTGGTGCTGTATTAGGATGTGTGCTGTTGCTGTATCCTGCACAGATAAGGAGATGATGCCTGCTCAGAGGGAGTGGTGAGTATCTCTCTCGGGTCATGCTGAAATGACGACTTCATCTTTATGGCCAGTTTATCTGGATGGAATATTTGCACAATATCCACACTTACCATGACGGATTAATGCGAAGATAATCCCAGTAGAAGTCTTAAAATTAATAGCGCGCACGTTTCACCTTTTTCTGTCCCTTGTCTCTTGCCATAGTCTAAAAAAGCCTCTCAATAACAATCTAGTTGAACATCCTTCTTTCAGCGTCTCCCTCCTACTCCTCCTCCTCCTCCTTGTCCTCTCACAGCTAACAGACTTCATGGTGTCATGCCACGCAATAAACCTCTAATAGCTGTGTTTTGCTCAGTGATTTTCATTTAGGGCTATTCTTTGCTTAAGCACAGGCCTCTTTGAAGTGGCACCGGGAAAAAAAAGGAGAAAAAAAAAGCTGTTGTGTTCTAAAGGCGTTGGCTATTTATTCAGGATGACTGCATTTACATGGTGCTGGCCCCGGAGGACACAGAAGCTCAATTCGTAGCTGAATACAGATTCTTTTAAAATCAGTTTTATTGCATAAATCATTATATTGACATTAGCTTCATGCACACACGTTGAGAATGCATTTAACACGCACGCATAGCTGTTTTCCACAGGGAATAGCTCAAGCTGTAACAGTGATTTTTGCACTGTTTGCGTGTGCTAACCTAGTTGTCATCATGCTATCTCAATACTTTCATCACTTGGCAGTGTGTGCGTAAGGGTGTGTGTGTCCTATTCTGTGAAGCCTATATGTGCCTATTTGTAGTTCATTCTACCTAAACCCCTCAAAAATGTGTGTTTACACACCTTCCTCTGTGTGTGTGTGTGCGTGTGTTAATGTGTTACGGAGAGAGAGGGGTAGAGTGAGCTTTGCCAGAAGGAAGCAGCTGTCTTTCTGTATGTCAGGCCTGGGATCTGAAGGGGTAAAGGAGTATAGAAGGAGGAGGAGGTGGAGGATGAAGAGCACTGCAGTGCCTGGGGAGCCATGACAGCTATCACACTTAGAAACTGTGACACACAAGTTAAACACGCACACACACGCACCTGGATTGGTCTGTGAAGGTTATTTAGAGAGCCCTTGAGTGTTTGCGGTGTGCTAGTTAAAAATCCTTGAGTGAAATTTTTACTACCCGACTCATTATGGCTGCTGCGCTTGGACTTTACGAGGTGTTGAAGGTTGATGCTGATTTTTTTTCAGCTCACATCAGTTTGTGTCTTTATAAACGCTCATTTTTTAAATTTTGTAATTGCGAGTGTGAAAAAAAACAGGCGGCGTTTCTGTTGGGCTCAGCAGTGATGGGAGTATTAAGGCCTTTCACTCAAGAGGTGCCCTGAAATGCTTTTAAAAGAAGAGAGCGCACCGAGGTGCAGCAGGTCAAATCATGATTTTGAATTTCAAAGAAAAAACACATTAACGTCACATGAAAAGGCTTTTTTCCCTTTTCCTTTCTTTCTTCCTTCCTTCATTTCTTTTCTTTTCCTCCTCTTCTCTTTCCTTCAGTCCTCTTTTCCCCATTAAACTATAAGGAAATTAAGAGACAAATGTGTTGCACCTTTTTCCTGCCTTTTCCTTTCCTTTGGTTTCATTTCCTTCTGTCACCTTCCTTAAAATATAAGGAAATATAAAAACAGAAAATGTTTTGGACCTTTTCCTTCTTTCTCCCCTCCACTTCCTTCCTTCCTTCATTTCTTTCTTTTCTCCTTCTTTCCATTGCCTTCCATTCCTTGTCTTGCACCCTTTTCTGTCATTTTCCTTCCTTCCTTCCTCCCTTGCCATCTTTCTTTCTTTCTTGCATTCTAGCTTTCTTTCTTTCACACACACAAAATGTCCTCTCAGTGCACCACCCACAGAGCGGAGCACTTACTCATACAAAATAAGATGTCACATCTTCCCATTTGTGCGGTAAAACCTGCGCTCAGACATAAGATTACAGCAGAGGGTTATAGCAGCAAAGGCCAGTAAACAGCAACACGTATCGTCAGATACAAACACGCAGGTGCGCCTGTCTCATATGCTGGTGAAAGCCTTTTTTCTCAATTTATCAAATGTCATTGCGCGAAAGGTCAGCTTTCACACGTGTTATGCTTGAGATAAAACAATGCACCGCCTCCTCTCATCCCCAATCTCCGCGTGGTTCTGATGGTATTTTTTGACCCATAAATGGTATTCGCTATCTTACCCTCTTATGCATTTAAAGCTTACCTGCTGCCTTGGCGCTCAGCTCCTCCCTCTCGGGGTTTAGAAAATCATTTAAGCTGCTACGTCTTCTTTCTATGAATGTGTGTGTATGCATGTTAACGCTCTGTTTGTGCAGATGTGTACGTACGAGCGTATACGTTTTTGTGCACGCGATCTTGCGCTCTCCCCGCCATGCCCGTGGGTTTGACAGATGATGTGTGACAAGTGTGTGGAGTCAGCCCTTTGGTGGGAACCCGCTGGGGCTGGAAGATGCCCTTGTCTTTTTATATTTTGCAGCATATCTTTTTACTCCTGTCTGCTTTTTTTCTCCTTATGCTTTGGCCTGCAACCATAGCTGCGGGCTTATGGTGATCGATTGGCCGCTTGACTTTGAAACAACAGAAAATATCCTCTCCGGTCTATATCCAAACGCACCATGACATGGTGACACCTGGGTTATTACACATCACCTTGGATAGGATATTCACTTCGGTTGTAAAGTCAGATGAAACGATATGTTAGGGATGTTTTGTTTCCATAATTCAGCTCAGCTGCAGATGAAACAATACTGCAGCACGAGCAAGAATTGCTCAAAAGTGAGCAGTTGGACCATGAAAAACATGAAATGCAAATGAAAAAAAAGCATATATTGTGATTTGTGTGGAAGGAATTCACAGTGAACGGCTTTGTGCATAATTTTGACTGTCACCACATTTGAATTTTTCTCCATAATGAATGCGTTTAAGCCACTGAGATGCATTGCTGATGTCTTAAAAAGGATTTTGATTGTGAGCAAGGGGAAAAACTCAACGAGGGAACTTTCTGAGAAAGGAGAACCTTTTTTTTAACTTTGAAAACGCAAAAGTGAACAAATAGTTAAGAGAGTAACTTTTGTTTTTTGGGGTTTTTTTTGGTTTTTTACATCTTACCTTCTCAAAGATAAAGGAGCAGATGAAATACACTGCGGTAAACACTGCTTTCTTCTGGAGCTCAAAGCTTGTATTAGACTCCAGAACACAGAGTTTAAACAAGATGCATATTATATATAAACTTGCTAAAAACTGCAGCTTTTGCTTCCTAAAGCCTTGAGAGGCCTTACATGGACAGCGAGATAGATTTCTCAGTTGTCAGCTAATGCTAGCTTGGTTAGCACCTTTGCTTTGCTACAATCTATGGATTGTATGAATGGATCACAGAATTTAGCCTGACATGCAAATAAAATACTGTAACGTAGCTAATTATAAATAGAACAAAGACATCTAACAGGCTGTTAATGCAGGTAACAGCACAGGAAATCATATTTCTTTGTCAGAAGTTTGCATTTGAAAAGTCTAGTTCAGAGGTGATGCCTAACAGGTAGGCTGGGATTATACTTTCCTATATATGCACCAAAGTATACTACATGATTTAACCACTTTTAGCAACAATAACTTGATGTAATTTTTTTCTGGATGACTTGATCGCTCTCTGAATTATGGCTCACTCTTCTTTACAATGTTGCTTCAGTTCATTGAGGTTTGTGGGCATGCCAGGGGTGTCCAACTCCAGGCCTCAAGGACCGGTGTCCTGCAGGTTTTAGATGTGTCCTTGATCCAACACAGCTGATTTAAATGGCTAAATTACCTCCTCAACATGTCTTGAAGTTCTCCAGAAGCCTGGTAATGAACTAATCATTTGATTCAGGTGTGTTGACCCAGGGTGAGACCTAAAACCTTCAGGATACCGGCCCTTGAGGCCTGGAGTTGGACACCCCTGGTTCATGCACAGCTCTCTTAAAGTCCACACCGCAGCCTGACTGAAAGGCTGCGGTGTGGACTTGACTGAGTCGTTCCAACACCTTGATTTCAGTTGTTGTAGATTTGCTGCTGTGCTCAGGATCATTGTCCTGTTGCATGACTCAATTTTTGCTGTACAGTGGTCCCTCGTTTATCGCGGGCGTTACGTTCCAAAAATAACCCGCGATAGGTGAAATCCGCGAAGTAGCCAACTTTATTTTTTACAATTATTACAGATGTTTTAAGGCTGCAAAACCCCTCACTACTATAGAAAAGTAAGTCTAGTACAGGGAGTGCAGAATTATTAGGCAAATGAGTATTTTGTCCACATCATCCTCTTCATGCATGTTGTCTTACTCCAAGCTGTATAGGCTCGAAAGCCTACTACCAATTAAGCATATTAGGTGATGTGCATCTCTGTAATTAGAAGGGGTGTGGTCTAATGACATCAACACCCTATATCAGGTGTGCATAATTATTAGGCAACGTCCTTTCCTTTGGCAAAATGGGTCAAAAGAAGGACTTGACAGGCTCAGAAAAGTCAAAAATAGTGGGATATCTTGCAGAGGGATGCAGCAGTCTCAAAATTGCAAAGCTTCTGAAGCGTGATCATCGAACAATCAAGCGTTTCATTCAAGATAGCCAACAGGGTCGCAAGAAGCGTGTGGAAAAACCAAGGCGCAAAATAACTGCCCATGAACTGAGAAAAGTCAAGCGTGCAGCTGCCAAGATGCCACTTGCCACCAGTTTGGCCATATTTCAGAGCTGCAACATCACTGGAGTGCCCAAAAGCACAAGGTGTGCAATACTCAGAGACATGGCCAAGGTAAGAAAGGCTGAAAGACGACCACCACTGAACACGACACACAAGCTGAAACATCAAGACTGGGCCAAGAAATATCTCAAGACTGATTTTTCTAAGGTTTTATGGACTGATGAAATGAGAGTGAGTCTTGATGGGCCAGATGGATGGGCCCGTGGCTGGATTGGTAAAGGGCAGAGAGCTCCAGTCCGACTCAGACGCCAGCAAGGTGGAGGTGGAGTACTGGTTTGGGCTGGTATCATCAAAGATGAGCTTGTGGGGCCTTTTCGGGTTGAGGATGGAGTCAAGCTCAACTCCCAGTCCTACTGCCAGTTTCTGGAAGACACCTTCTTCAAGCAGTGGTACAGGAAGAAGTCTGCATCCTTCAAGAAAAACATGATTTTTATGCAGGACAATGCTCCATCACATGTGTCCAAGTACTCCACAGCGTGGCTGGCAAGAAAGGGTATAAAAGACGAAAAACTAATGACATGGCCACCTTGTTCACCTGATCTGAACCCCATTGAGAACCTGTGGTCCATCATCAAATGTGAGATTAACAAGGAGGGAAAACAGTACACCTCTCTGAACAGTGTCTGGGAGGCTGTGGTTGCTGCTGCACGCAATGTTGATGGTGAACAGAGCAAAACACTGACAGAATCCATGGATGGCAGGCTTTTGAGTGTCCTTGCAAAGAAAGGTGGCTATATTGGTCGCTGATTTGTTTTTGTTTTGTTTTTGAATGTCAGAAATGTATATTTGTGAATGTGGAGATGTTATATTGGTTTCACTGGTAAAAATAAATAATTGAAATGGGTATATATTTGTTTTTTGTTAAGTTGCCTAATAATTATGCACAGTAATAGTCACCTGCACACATAGATATCCCCCTAAAATAGCTAAAACTAAAAACAAACTAAAAACTACTTCCAAAAACATTCAGCTTTGATATTAATGAGTTTTTTGGGTTCATTGAGAACATGGTTGTTGTTCAATAATAAAATTATTCCTCAATAATACAACTTGCCTAATAATTCTGCACTCCCTGTATTATAGAATGAAACTAAATGCACCTGTGGTTGCCTTTGACGGTGCAAAATGTTTCGTCGACATTGTTGTGTTTGTTGGGGAGAAAAAACAAATATACAGTACAGCACTTCAGAGTCACACTGCTAGCAATCGAAGATTTATGTAAATGTGACAAGCTGAACACATGCTGTACTGTACAGAAGACACGGCACAAGATTGATTGACAATGGTCTACAGCCAATCAGGACACAGAACACAATGCGCTGTAAAAAAACAAACAAAAAAAACAAACCTGAGAAACAGCAAGACCACGAAAGGTGAACCGCATCATAGCGAGGGACCACTGTATACTTAAGTATACAGAGCAAAACAAGCTAAAATCCCTGCACCACCGTGCTTCACAGCAGGTATGAGGTCTTTGTTCTGCTATGCTGTGTTTGGTTTTTCTATCACTGCACATTATAGCCAGCCATCTCCTCTTTCATCCCAACTGTCCAAAGGATATTGTTACATAAGGCTGGTGGTTTTTTTCAGATGCAAGTTTGTTGTATGTGGCTTTCCCCTTTCCTTTTGAATACACCATACACATTAATTTTGTTAGTGTACTCTCATGAACTTTGACAACTGTGTGTTTATATCTACTGTCAAGATGGCTATTTTACCACGTGAATCTACTATGACTGGCTTGCTTTTAATGTCAGCCTCAAGTGGCCATTTAAGGAACTGCAGTTTTGGGCCTTCATGCTGGCTTTATTATTAAACCCCTGAGGTTGTTGCGTGGTTCTAACCACGCAGAAGAACTTTTAAAAAGAGAGCTGGTATTGAGTTGTACCATGGGAAATTTAGGGAATCCTGTAATAGCTCACTCATGTGGCCATTCAGACAATTTGCAATAGTGGCTGGTCTGAGATAATTTTACACAGGGCAGGAGATCTAATATGATACGATACTATATACTTTATTGTACCCTTAGGGAAATTTACTGAAAAATAAATTCTCATAAGGGTACAATAAAATAGTCATAGTGTATCACATCAAGGTTACTCGGTGTGTGTATTTCAGCTTCAACTGATCATTAAATCTAATGATTAGATTTTTATTTGCAGATCTTATTAAAATACTGTGACTTGATGTCAATAGCAGGTCAAATGGAAACGCCTTTCCCCCCCATTCTCCTTGGTCCCCTCTGTGTCTCGCTGGTGTTTCACAGGTCAACTATGTCCTGTATGCACAGGTAGATTTTCCAGATGCAGCGCTTTCATTCACCTTTATGTTTTCACACTGCTGTGTGTTTGCTAATAGACTTTCGCTGCCCCGGTGGCTGCCGGGGGCCCCTCGGAGCAGAGCCAAGAAACTGTCTGGCTACTCAGTGTAAACTATGTGTTTACAGCAGGGCCAGGGTCACAGTGGGCATGCTCGGCTCAGTGCATCTCACCTGCTTGTGATGATAAAGGAGCTGATGTTTGGTGTAGAAAGACAGCTAGTTCTAAATATACTGTTACTTTTCTCTTGCTGAGGAGGAGAAGAAATGCATGCTGTAGATATCTACGATTCGTTCAGCACGAGTCCGCCGTGGATTTGTAAATATTTTAAAGGTTGGGCTCGAGCAGGCAGTCCAAAATGAAAAGGGCGAGTAGCTTTCGAGCAGCCGACATCTCTGCCCTCCTCACAGTTTCCTTTGAACTCAGTGCATACTGTGTACTCAAACATTTATAGACTTTATTATGTGGTCATGCATATATGTATGTTGCCTCTACCATGCTTTGATGGAACGCTTCCCTCGTAACGTGCCCTTAATGGTTTGTTTGATCAGGACGCGCGCAGATTTTCCAGAACACAGGTGCTTGTGTTCCACGACTCAAACACAATGTTACATAATACAAAACAGCTGCGTATTTGTGAGTTCAAAGGTACCTGAGAGACGTACCGTAGCTCGTCCTCCGTGTCATCACTGCTAATCTGCCTGTTTAACCTTTCGTCGCAATTTATTTCGTGTCCTTCCTTCACTTCTTCCTCTCTTTACCCTTTTTCCTCCCGCTCTCACTCGGCGGCGGGGCAGGGGGGGGGCAAAATGACATGCTCTAAATAACTTTATTGACATTTGAATTGGTTGTGGACTGTGGTAATTATCCAGCCTTCCTGCTTCCTGGCTGGCATTCAGTGAGAGGAGAGCATCAGTGAAGCCACATATCAAGCCAGGCCACAGGCAGAGATATTTGTCTCAAGTATAAACATATACTGCTGGGCTCTTATATTCTTATTCGCACCATCATAGAGAACAGCAGTGATTCAAGCATATGCACCTTGGACAAGCTTTATTGTTGGGTCTGTGGAGCACTCACGAATAAAGCACCTTATTGTGGTTTCTTCCCCTATACAGGGAGAGGAGTGTAGCACGACTACGTGAAGTATTTTAGTGAGTTTCTTTAAGGCTGAGTGGCCATGAATCATCGCACTAGAATGTTTGTTCATTCTTATCCTCCAAGAAATCTCCATGACTACGCTCCTGTATGGTCAGCACAGTCATGAAACACTGGCAAGTTAGGGCTGCAGTAACACACGTTTCCTTGTAGTATTTTTTCTTTTACATTATCTTTGTTTTAAACTATACAACAGTCTCCCAAACAGGGCTGGGGATCAGCTTTCGTTCCTTCTAAAGGGGTATTTTATCTACTGCTTTCTCATCTTATCACAATGTGCCCATAACATTCAAAATGTTTATGATTTTGGGCATCGCCATCTTGTTAACTTTGGAGCCAAAGAGGATTACATCCGAACTAGAGCCTAGGTATTTGGGGATTTGAAAAATCTGATATATCAGCCGATATATTTTTTCTTTTCCCTTACACTTGTTTTTTGTGGTTATTTACAAGTCCTTACTAAGATAATGTGGCAGTGCAGGTAAGAATACATTTGTTGCAGGTTACTTTTTTTCAGTCTGCTTAGCCTTCCCCATACCGCACCTCAATTCTTAATTAAGCCATTTGCCTTTATCTGCTAAAAACTGAAATATGAAATTATATTCATTTTCAAATAATTATATTTGGTGATACCAATATATCGACAGTTCTGTAATATCAGCTGATAATATCGGCCAAGACAAGAGAATATGGTTTGCAAGGTGCGTCTATACCCATCTTCTAATCAGCATTTAGTATTATATGAATAAATATCTACTTGCCAAAATTGGAGCACAGGCTTCTTGACGAGGTTGCTAGGGCAACTGAATGCACTGATAGATACATTTGTCGTGTAATTCCATTAAAAAGACTAAACAGCACCGCAAACATGGTGAGAATGGTCTGGTACTGACTCAATATAGTGGAGGTGCATCCGCCTGTCACCTAAAGCAGACATGCAACTAACTGATAACTGTAAACTTTGATACATTTTAAAGAGGTGATTATCACGTCAGCCAGCCTTGAATGGTCAGTTTTCCACCCACTTGAATACAGGTTGGCCCAGTACAGCTAATAAGGATTTATCAGCTTCACAAAAAGAAATATAAAATTGTAAAAGAGCAATGCGTTTGGAATCCCTCTTATGGAAAATGCATGCTTGGGTTTTGCCATCAGTTTAACTGAGTTACAAGTGTGCCAGTGTTATAGGTTTTCTGTGGTTAATGAACTTGGACAACAAGGCAGCGCTTGAAGTACATTTAAAAAGCTTTCTGTTGTTCAGTTGCAAAAAAAAAGATAGTTTTTGTTAGTGAGCTTTACTTTTGGTAGGTGGATGCATTGCACTGGTTGTTGTTCCTTCCTGTTTCCTTTGCTTCTGTATGCCAAGCTTTGCTGACCAGCTGCGTGCATGTAAACGTTACCTCTTCACATTTTAGTCTCCAAAATTCATTTATTCATTGGAGGCCGGTCCCCCTGTCGTTTTGGCAAACAATAGATTCAGCACCTGACTTTACGCCGCTGTTGATAAAGTAGCTGCTTAATGTGTCGGCGTGAATGATATTTTTTTGTGTCGCAGAGCTGCTGAGCAGCGTTGGGGGTAAATAGACACTGCTTTCCGCCTTCATCATTTCATTTTTTTCCTTCGTGTGGAGCGAGAGCTGTGTCCCTGAAGCGAGGCTATCCAGAAGGAGAGAGCGATACAATCAAGAGACAGCGGTTGGCCTTTACTGGCAGAGTCTCAATGACCGCTCGGGAGTGAGGCCGAGAGTAAAAGAAAGGCAGAGAGTGAGGAAGCAAAGACTGAAGAATGTTAAAGGAGGAATAACTGACTGCTTATGTTAACTTTAGATGCTGAACGTAGTCGTCTAATGCGAAAACACAAGCCGAATGTCTTTTTAAAAAGCAATATTCTTGTATTTTGGGCAGTTTTGATGCAGGATTCACTCTCAAACTTTTCTGCTTGCTGCAGTCAAACTTGGCCACCCATCTGCACGAGGCTGCCTGTCAAATGTTCGCAGGGGAGATTGAGGATGGGGATAGATTTTAGAAAGACAGAACAAGAAAGATAAAGAAGGAGAGGAAATTGGTGTGGGGGGGGGTTTAGTGGATGAGAGTGTTTCTGGGCTCCATGTTGGGTTAGTTAATGACTGGTGCATATGTCAGCCACGCAGCTGTGGAGCTACAATCAGCCAGCCAGCTGAGGAAGGGAGTGACGGATGGACTGGAGAGAGAAAAAGAGAGATGCAGACAGATAGAAAGTATTAAGCCGTGAATGCGCGCACACACACACACACACACACACGAAACTAGAGAAAACAGTTCTGAGGGAGAGCAGTGAAGCAGAGGAGGTGAGATAGAGGATTTTGAGTGAAATAAACAGAGAGAGCCATCCAGAGGGAATAGAGAGCGAAGGAGAGAAAGAGAAGTTGCCAAGATAGTTTCCATTCTTATCCTCCCTCAACTAGCTGAAGTAGAAATGGCAGAGGCTGCAGTCCAAATCATTACACTCAGCTGCCTTCCTGGAAAGTATTTACTGTTGTCAATAACAAAAAAAAGACCAAAGAGAAGGCAGAGTGTATAAAAGAAGAAAGTTTCATGGCTCTCTTTGCATTCTTTATAGATATTTACATATTTTCTATAAGCAGCATCTTCTCAGGAATTCTTTTCACCTCTGCTTCCTTTGACCCCCGTTCCCCCTCTTATTTTTACCGCGGCCATCCAGCCTGTCCTTCTCCATCCTGGCCCATGTTCCATCAGCTCTTGGATTTAAGCCTTTAAGAGCCTCTTTTCCCTCCAGTAAGAGCTTTAAGGCAGAATGTGTGTGGAATGCAGTTTTTTTAAGAGAGGGAAGGATCAGAGCTGGACAGAAATAGGTACAGGGTGAGAACAGGAGCGGATGCTTCAGTAGAAAGTCTTTGACCTTGAGTTGTCCCCGCCTTCTCGCTGCCCCACAAAACACCCTGGGTAACTCTGACGAGGGTCTTTTTGTGAGGCAAGGACACTGGTTTATTGTGCCTATGTTATTACTCACAAATGGTGTTTGTAGTATTAGCTGCACAGGTGTAAAGCCTGGGCGGATTATCACTGACTGGGCTGCTGTGGAGTGAGACATCTGTGGAAATGCGTTATGGGTTAATGTGCAGTGCACCCGTCAAAGACTGTGACACTGAATTCTGGTCATTTTGCATGCCTGCAGCTCAATTCTTTCTGTATCCATGCTAATTAATCATTGAGAACAGTGAAATGCATGCATAGCTTGATGCGTAGTGTCAAATCGCTGGTTATGCAAAGGTTGCTGGTTATGCATAAGATATGTGTGTGTGTGTGTGTGTGTGTGTGTGTGTGTGTGTGTGTGTGTGTGTGTGTGTGTGTGTGTGTGTGTGTGTGTGTGTAACCCCTCAGCTAACTGTGCTTTTTTTCTTTCTTGTGTTCCTGCAGGCAGACCCGGGAGCAGGAAACGCCGCCAGATTTCTTCTATTTTTCTGACTTTGAAAGACACAATGCTGAAATTGCAGCCTTTCATCTGGACAAGTAGGTGAACACTAGCCTGTCACAATACTCTGAGACTTTTTGAAAACCACCAGTCCCTCATATAAAGCAGAAGATCAAAAGATTTTAGCTTTTCCGTACCTTGCTGCAAAGGACAAGATTATCAGCCGCAGGCGAGCTACACATCACCATAAAGGAGAAGATAGACCTTTTCAATGTAAATGTTTTATTCTGAATTTTATGTGCCTGTATAGGCACAGATCACTGTCACTAGATTGACATGCCCAACCAGTCATTTCAGTTAAAACCTTAAAAAAACAGGCAAGATATCTGTTTTTTTTTTAAGTGAATAAAACCATAAAGCAATTCAAACAGTGAAATTCCAACTTACCTATTTACTTTTAAAATGTAAAACAATGGCATCTTTTTCTTTTTCCATAACCCAGCTGATGAATTCAGATTGAACCTAAACATGCGTCGATGAGGCAGTCACCTCATCGACAACATCACAACATTTTTGATTTGTAATTTGTTGGTTTTTGACATTAGAGTTGGTGTGAACTCAAAAGCAGACTGTTTTGTTTTTGCAAGGGCAATTTATTGGGTAACATACAGTCTTGTTTGTGAGCAACGGTACTGTGGCTAGCTTAAAAATTCTGACATGCAAAGCAAATGTAAGGCCTTTAACTTTATTAAAGTGCAGAGGGATTCAGAGTTGCAGATTTTTACTTGTAAAATGTATAAACGTCTTCATTAAAACACATTATAAAAAGCAAAAGGAAATACAATAAAAATACACTTTTATTCAGGTCCCTGCGTCCAACATGTTTGGAACGTGGCTAAAACAAGGAAAGATGCAGCTTGGCACAAACCAGAAGGCAAAAGCTCAATTTAACTGAAACAACGTTAAAGAATTAGCTGTGAAAAGGCCTCTTCCTTCAGGGGCAGCAGTGGGTGTCTGGCCTTGAGCACCATAACACCCAGAAACAGCCCTGTTGCTACAAACACTTCAGACTTAATAAGGAGGGGAGAAAAAAAGCTCATGTTCTTAAATTTACACTAACCTCCCAAGTATTTTTTCCACCCGCGAGGGCCAACATCCTGCAGGGCTTTGTTCCTCCCTGATTGCTATTTCTTTTTTGCCTGTCCTCGTGTCAGCTCATTAACCGCCTGGGAGGAACACCAGATCCGTGTACCGGTGTCTTACAGTAACGCTTTAAGACACGTGTGCTCGTGTGAATATTCTCCATATTTCGTGCGAAGCCTTGCTAATTAATGCGTGAATTCTCTTACATAATTGCTCGATTAGCATAATCTGGTTATTACAATATCAAAGGATAGAAAGATCAAAATGTTGCCATTCTACCTGTTTTTAAAGGTTTGAATGAGGAAAAAGAATATAGCTGATTGAAGTCACCCCAAGTATAGCAAAACATAGTCTTTACGCTGTGTGGATGAAAACCTTCCATATTCTTCTGCACTTATTTTCACATTTGCTTCCTGTCCCTCAGAAACTCTTTTTTTTTCACCCAAACACAGTGAATTGTGCGAGTTTGACCCATCCAGCAGAAGCTGTGAGCTCCGAGAGGCCATGAGTCATAACGGATGAATGCTGAACTCCTGCAGCTAGCATCTGACTGAACAATGACTACAGCCTCCTTGCTTAGCTAACAACCAAGCTCTCTGACTTCACTGCCTTTACCAGGCTAGTACTTTACGGCCCACCCGGCTGCTGGAGAGACTTTAATGAAAAGAGAAATCCTCGCGAGGGCCTCTGATCGACGAGCGAGAGCAATGAGTTTTAGTGCGTTGCTGTTAAAGTCGTGCTGACGTCACTGTGGCTGTTTGCTATTACGAGCAGAGGGCTTGTGTTGTAGTCTGAATCCTGGTGCTCCTCTGTGCTGACACGAGATGATACCGAGGTCTTGCGCACCTACACACAAACACACACACGTCTACACACAATAGGGCCATAGAAGGCCGTGATGGTGAATCTGCTTTTCCTTTAGGCACAATGACACAGTTCATCTGGAATTGCATTAGAAGTGGCGTTCTTCACCAGTCTGCTTCACATCTGGTCCTCCTCTCCACATACACACATGAAAATATGCTCCAGCATATGTGTGGGTTAAGGGGAAGAAGAGGAAACCAAAGGCACGAAAGGCCCTGTGCCATTCTAAATATAAGCCAGGCAGGGTTTGCCAAAAGCAGCGCTTAATTTTTTTCCTTATTTTGTCTGTTCTAAATTAGAGCCTGTCCAGAGAGCTGCAGCTGCTGCTGCTGGTGCAGAGGCTGAGGCTACACTGCCTCCCAGGGGGGCCCACAGACACACACACACACGCACAGGCACTTTTAAAGCATCACTAGCACAGCCGCGCACACGCATACACACACCAACATTGACAATGACTTTTCCTATATGGGCTAAACTGCTTTAGGCATCATTAATAATGTGATTGGATTTAACTGGGAAGTGCTGCATTAGGTAGTCAGCAGATTTAAAGTCATACAAGACCAAATGTGACCTTAAAATATTAAACCATATAAGCCCCAATCTCACGAGACCCACTTGGGTCTTATACATTTTCTCAGCTGGGAATATGGGAAGCAGCGATTCCCACTGTTGTTCATTTCATGGCTCTAGCAGGTTCTCTTAAACCCAAGCTAAATATAACGCAAGTTTGAAATGGGCACTGTGGGAATTGGGCTTATCAGAGGGGACGAAGATGGAAGAAAATGTGTGTGAGCGATAAAAGAGGCAGAAGCCAGCACTAGCTGTTCCCTTTAGCATGGCAGCAAGCCCAGGCCCAGCAGGCCAAACAGCACCGTACAACACCGCATCCTGTGTCCTTCTGTCTCTTTGACAGAGAGCAGGAAAGAGACTGCACGTGTCTGTGTCACTGCACCCGCCAACACACTTGATGGCATCATTTGTATGATGGGCTTGTTCTCCCATATCGCTGCATCTCTCTTCTCTCATTCCCGCGCCTTCATTTCATTTAATCAGTCTGTCTCCTCGTGTCTCCCTGCCCTCGGGCCTTGGCCATTAGGTGTTGTCAGAGGTATCAATTTTTAAAGAGCCCATGCTGGTGCTGTAGTTGGGTGGCTGCATACATGCAGGAAGACATTCACGCCATATTAAACCTTTCTCAAATGCGTATCTAGGCTGGTTTCCAGTCAAATGATGCAAAAACACAAACCCAGAAATAGATTAGAATGCACTGGAAACTTATATCTCTCAGCATATTAAGGCAATAAAAAGCTGCACTGAAGTTAAAAAATAGCTTCATGTAGGACCACAGCCACATGAAAACCACAGGGAGGTTTACCAGCATGTGGCTTAACTGTCTGGTACTTGTGTCACAGTGCCCCCTTCTGGTAGTGAGGTTCAATCACATAAGGTTTCACTATGACAGCACAGGTATTTCGCTCCAGTGGCATAACGGATGAAGTACTGATTCCTCTAAGTGAGGGATTGTAAGTTCGCCTCCCATTTGGTGTGAAAAAGCTTTTCTGCATTACAAACAGCTGGTCCCTGTTGCTGCTGTTCACACATAGAAGTTCAATACACTGCAGATTTTCAAAGGACAATGAAGGGAGGGGTCATCTGGTATCCTTTGGCAGCCCTATTCTGGCCTGTAGGTTGATGTTTGACAGTAAAAGTTAAACTAACTAAATCACATTTGTGCTTTTAGATTTTACTCAATTATGACTCAGTTGTTGCTTATATTATTATAGTCCATGCATAGAGTGAAACATTAGGTTAAAATAATGACCTGTGTCTTGTTGCAATTACTGCAACTACCAACACTGTTGACGAACGGTCCAGATCCAAATAACCACGGTTAATGCATCTTTTGTTTGGACGCGTGCACTCATCGCTTTCATACTTTTTTGGTGGGCTGCCACTGAAGTCAAATGACCCTGAGTATTTGTCTCCATCCTGTAGGATCCTGGACTTCCGTCGTGTCCCTCCTGTAGCCGGCCGACTAGCTAACATGACAAAAGAGATCCGCGATGTTACACGAGATAAAAAGCTCTGGAGGACCTTCTTCATTTCACCAGGTACACATCTAGACTATTTTTAGCTTCTCTTCCAAAAACCGCTCGTGTCCATGTGCAGTTTCCCAAACGTCTGCTGATGATCTGAATTGTTGATGTCAGAAGAACACCTTGAAAGATTTTTTAACATCCCCCCTCAAAAAATGCAAAAGCACAGCAAAAATCAAGCACCTCCTTGATCATAATGTAGAGCAAGTCTTTTGGCCTGAATTGCTGTGATATTCATTTGCATGGGATTAGTATTATCAGGGGACTTTACCTTGTGCCAAAGCACGACAGTTAATTAGCAATGCAGCTTTACATATTATACACGAGCAAAATTGTCACTGGATTAAAATTACTGACAATCTCAGCAATTAATACAGGTCAGCGAGCATCCCCAGGTAATTTCAATCGGGTGGAAAATGGTCTTTAAATATATGTGGACCGACTGACAAAAAGAGAAGAAGAGTGCAGTGACTCTTTAAGTATTTAGCACTGACTGGCTGATCAGAGTATTAGTATATGAATGTGTTTGCTTTTATTTTTCTGACTTTTAGCCAACAATGTGTGCTTCTATGGAGAGTGTTCCTACTACTGCTCCACTGAGCACGCTCTGTGTGGTAAACCTGACCAGATAGAAGGATCTCTGGCCGCCTTCCTCCCGGACCTGGCCCTTGCCAAACGCAAGACCTGGAGGAACCCATGGAGACGCTCGTACCACAAACGGAAGAAGGCAGAGTAAGACGTCGATCCCGTGTTCAGACACTCTTGCATTCGCACGCTTTCAGTAGAAGCAAATACTGAGCGATTCACTGCATCAGGGGGTGTTTATTGAAGTCACTGACAGTTACCAGCAGCATGAATTCGTGAGAGCTGTGCAAGAGGTCAATGCTGGCTATACAGCATTAATTTCAATCTTATTACGACGCAGGAAAAAAACGCTTAGATCTAAAAGTACATAGCATAAAAGGGAAATGGGTTTAAAAGACATTTTTCCAAATCAGATGCAAAAAAATTAAAAGTATTAAACGTTTCTTCAGATGGGAGGTGGACCCAGACTACTGTGAGGAGGTCAAACAGACTCCACCTTATGACAGCGGCACACGACTGCTGGACATTATGGACATGACCATCTTTGACTTCCTCATGGGTGAGTGTCTGACATAAGACGAGAATCAGTTTTCTACCAACACCGAAAAGTCGGATTGTTTAGTGTTCAGTCGAGCGAACGTTATCATCCACGACTCTACTGCCATCAGTGGTTTTTATTTTTTCGTACTTTTACACAGTATGTAGCCTTATAAGCAGGTATATTACTCATATATCATAACATCCACTAGCTGATTTGTTTTTTGTTTTCCTCTTTCTTAACAGGAAACATGGATCGCCACCATTATGAGACATTTGAAAAGTTTGGAAATGAGACCTTCATCATCCATCTAGACAATGGCAGAGGGTGAGTCAGTGCAGCTTTAGTTTAGAATGGGTGAGTGCCCGCTGCGGGTCAGGGATGAGTTGTTGCTCTAAATAGAGGAGTTTAAGTATCGTGGGGTCTTGTTCATGAAGGAGGGCTTGGCTGCAGTGATGCAGACGCTGCGCTGGTGCATCGTGGTGAAGAGAGAGCAGAGCGTAAAAGCAAAGCTGTCAGTTTATTGGTTAATCTACATTCCTACCCTCACCTATGATCACGAGCTTTGGGTAGTGACCGAAATAATGAGATCACAGATACAAGCGTCATAAATGAGCGTGCTCCAAAGGGCAGCTGAACTCTCCCTTAGTTTGAGGTTGTGCAGTCATTTGAGAGGGTCTCACAGTAGGCCGGTCGAGGTGGTTTGGCTGTCTAACAATGATGTCTCCTGACTGCCTCTAGAGTGAGGTGTATCGGGCATGTCCTATCGGGAGGACGCCCTGAGCTTCTTTGCTTAAGCTGTGGCCCCCTGCGATCCGGCCCTGAATAAGGAGAAGAAAATGGATGGATGTTTAAAGTCCTTATACTAATTTATGACACCATGATTTCAGTTCTGGACTCTACTAGAGCAGCTTTGCATAATTAACTGTTAGCATCTCTGGAGCTCCACAAACAGCGCTGTATATCTGAGATAAGGAATAAGGGATATCAGCTCTCAATGACATCATAAAAAACAAAAAAATGTAATTTAAAAAAACTGTCGTAAGCTGAAAAAATTTATATCGCTTTGAAGTTTCGTCTTTTGGCTCATAAGACTTGATTTCATATTTAAAACTTGCTCGTATATGAAATGTGAGCATCCACCATTGCAACAGTATACACATAAATTAAGGAAAATCGCAACAGGCTATGTTTAATTTTGTCTGGCCATTCAAATTAAACCAAATAAGTGAAACAAAAAATAAATATCAGGGGTTGTGGACATGATGCACAGAAATCTGGAACCACATCCCATTTTGCACACTTATTTATGCTTTTCCATCCTAGCTTTGGAAAACACTCGCATGATGAGCTGTCCATCCTGGTGCCACTGAACCAGTGCTGCAGGTGAGGTCTTCATTTTTGATAGTTCTGGAAGGATAGTGTAATATAGAAGGAAAAAAACCTATTTAAAAATTATAATCTGTATGAGGCTAGTAAAGGTGCACATGGGGTGTTGTTGTATTTTGGTGTGAGTGTTGCTGAGCAGAGGCAGAGATGTAAAGCGTGTGGCCGGGCTGACTCTTTTTTCCCCCGGCTGTTCTCTTTCTGCAGGGTAAGGAAATCTACCCACTTGCGACTGCAGCTGCTGGCTAAGGAAGAATACAAGCTGTCTGTGCTCATGGCAGAGTCCCTGGTGAGGGACCGCCTCTCTCCCATCCTCATCCAGCCACATCTGGACGCCATGGACCGACGACTGCGCCAGGTCAGTGCTTCACACTCATAAAGCAGTTTGCTTGGGATTGTCTATTGAATGTATTAAATTGAAACTATAAACAGTCAGTAAACACATTCATTTGATAATTACTTAATGTTTTTCAGCAGCTAGAAGTGACTGAAGACTTTGATTTCCGGGAGTCATTGACCAGTAGAAAGTGTGTTTGGAGGACAAAAGAGGAACACATTTGCTTAAATGCAGTCTCAAATTCTTAATCCCAGATTTCCCCTCATTTCTTTTCATTCATAAACAATAAGAGATCACGAACTGGAAGTCTCGGCTCTTTGACGAGTCATCAGCAGTACCACAGAGGTCTGAGAGTGGTGTCACTGTGCTCTTGTTCTTGGAAAAGCTAGTCAGTACGTAGTGGTTACAAAAAAGCTCACCGTGTACTAAAAGCTTGGCGTTTTCTCGTCACCAGGTGCTAAATGTGCTGTCAGATTGCATCGAAAAGGAGGGATACAGCTACGTGGTGGAGGACGACCTCCAGGGATACCAAGGGACAGACCACGCCCACAACGGCCCGAGAAGGAGGTAGCTGCCTCGGGGGGCGCTTGGCGGCAGGACTTGGACTGACTACCTGGAGATTTGAGGCTGGACGGACCAAACCCAGTCTACCTTTAAACTGAACTGGAATCCTGTAACGCAGATGAACTCCATCTGTGCTTAATTTCTCCGAGGGCTTAAATTCTGCTGAACTTACAGGAAAGCCCACCTGCCCGAGGTAATAGGCTGCGCAGAAGAGGACGCCTGCTGGATAGCACTGAAAAAAAGAACAGTGCAATAACTTGTAACTGTACTGATGCCCGAGACATGCTGAAGATTTCTGGACCGATCCGGGGCTTAGCAGAACCGAACCCACCACCTAGACTCCTTTGAAAAATCCAACCCTGAGTTTAGTGTACCACCACAGCCGACCCCGCCGACCAACCAAACCGCTAAAGTCTTGCAAAGGACGCCTTCTCTCGCCTTTCTGGTTCAGGACCCGTTTTTTTGAATTCAGTGAATTCCGAGGGACTCGTAAAAGAATCCGGCCCCCTCCTCTTCACATGCTGAATTATGTGTTTCTACCTGCTGTTGAATATTGCAAGCGTTATGGTTAACCAATCAGGGTGGCTGGAAGAGGTAGAAGGGGACTTCCTGTTATCGTCATTATGAAAATGATATTGATTTGCTGCGATTTTTATTTTTTAACTTTATTCCTGCTGAGCCGTTTCAGCATCTCATAGTTGGACGATGAAAAATATTCGACTGGAGTGGAGTACAGGTTTACTCCTGGATTAGCCCATGAATTATTGCCCATAAATGTTACATGCCCTTAAGAGAGTATTTATTATTTATTGTTCAAAATGAATACTAATCAGTAACATATTTTTCCTTTTTTCTTTGTCTTAAAGCTGAATTTCCTTAATTTGTCCACAAGAGGGCAACCTGAGCACGTGCGAAAAGGGTGGCCAGCTGCCGGGTACTGGCAGTCCCATTTTACAGGCACCACACATCGCCACCTGTGTTTACAGCATTTACAATTTTTTTTTGTTCCCCCAACTTTATTGCCTTCAGCGCAACAGACATGCGGTTAGAGTTACGGTACCAAAAGCCAAATGTGACACTAATGTTTCTTTGTAATATATATTTGATGTCCAGATGTTGCTGTTGTGGAGAGATTATTTTTCAGGATGTATATTTCATTCATTACCAGCAGCTCATAGCTTAACTGTTGGTGTCGATGATTCAGTCACTGGCTGAAAGTTTAATATATTACATTAGGAAAAATCTAGTGCCTGTGCAATGATAGAAATACTTGAATGTCTGGATTCATAGCAGAAAGGGTTAAGCTCCTCCTGGGTACGAGCTATAGATAAGACACAGAGGTCTACATATGTGTGCTGACTCCATCTGTTCCATAAGGGGTTTTTATTAAGTTTCCATAGTCCTGTGTCAGGGCGGTACAGTGTGTATGGATGTATGGGTGGATCAACGGAGAACCTTAGATGGTGTCCTTGAAGTGAAAATGCTTCTTTTTTTTTTCTTTCTTTTTGTTTTTATTCCGCTCATCGTTTCTGTGGATTTTATCTTGAATTTCTTTGCATCATGGTAAAAGTGCAATAAAACAAAATCAGCATAATTTGAGTCTTTTTTTCCCTCCGTACACACTTCTTCCTGACAGTAACAATGTGTCTTTTTCATTCTCTAAAGCAAAGCAAGCAACGTAATGTGAAATGTCATTAAACAAATCATATGCAAGCACTCTTCCGCCTCTTTTTAGTGAGCCAGATCATTTTGACTCAGCTCAAGAAGAAGAGTGAACCTCCTCATCCGTCTCAGTGCCTCGCAGCTTTCTGAGCTCTCTCTTTTTCTTCTGACCTTCAGTCCTCAGGATAGTTAGGATAGGATGTTGGATTAGATTTGGCCCGTTCAACTTTAATGTGGATCCTTTGGTTTTGTGGGAGTCATTTCTGTTCCTTTTCATGTTACACGAAACACATAATGTGGTTCAACAACATTTAAAAATCTTCAGAAATCGTTACAAATGTGCAAATGTTCCTTGGTTGGTACTTTACCTGAAAATGCCCCAAACCTGCGAGACCTGTGAAAGTTAGTAAATTTATTTGAAGCCAAGGCAGAAGTGGGTAAATTGCAGTTCCTCTTGATCAGAGATGTAAAACTCATTTTACATCAAGTGCCACAAACACTTAAGTGGGTCAGACCAGTAAAAACACAGTTCTGTGAGTGTAAACAAGTGTAGTTGTATATTTCATCCCTGAAACGTCTCAATATAAAAAAAGAGGTGCAATTTCAGCAGCGCATCTCAGTTTTACTACACAAAAGAAATGCTGCTCTATTTAATGAATGAAATCTATCAACATGACTATTTGAGCTTAAATTGTAAAAAACATAAATACATGTGTAAGATTTATTTTACTGTAAACTCAATGTAAAAAAACGAATTTCCTATTGTAGAAAAAATGTATATCGTCATACAAATTTTTAAGACGTCCAGTGGGCCAGATTTGAGTCTTGGCTAGGCCGATTCTGGTCCACTGGCCTTATTTTTGACACCCCTGCTCTAGATGCTGCTTGAGGCGAGCTGTAAAAAGAAATCAATCCCCACAAACTCCCACTTGTGTCTAGTGTCCTCCTTCCAACTTTGAGTGGAGGGAATGTTTTATATTTGGATAATTGCAGTTTGTAAATGCATTTAAACACAGAGCACCCTGTCATTTAACTGGCAAGAGTAATTCTGAAAAATATAATAATAAATGCTCAACATGCATCACAAACATGTTTTAGGAGTCCACTTTGGTGACGTGTATTTGGAGGGGCACAGCTCGTCAGTGAAAGCAGTTACAACCATAATAACTCGGCTCTCAAGTCAAGGTAAAAATTAATAAATAAAAAAAACAAAAGCAGTGTGAGTTTAAAAGCTAAGATGAGAAAAGTAGCGAGAAGTCAGATAAATAAGATTTAAAAAATAATCAATAATTAAAAATTCTTGAAAGTACATGGGGTGGGTGGTACCATCTGCCTGAGAATAGCTGGTGTGCTACATGGACGGCTGTGATCCTTGATTATACTGTGGGCCTTACGCAGGCACTGCTGGAGGTAGATCTTTAATGGCAGGAAGGCTCATGATAGTGACATGTCACATCATCACGGAAAAAGCCTTCCTGGTTGTGAATCATGTTGTCTTCCTCTTGTACACAGATGATTAGGCTGCTACCATCGGCTTATTCCTTTAAATAAATAAATAAATAAAATCACTTCCAAGCATTTGTGTTTATAAGCATCTAAATTGATGTTAGGCTGTTACAGCCACCAGATCTCTGTGATCACATAAGCCCCAAATTGAGTGTGGGGCAATTATCTTATAGGGAAATAAATGTGATAGTGAGTGTGTGAGCACAAGTCTGCGGGGGAAGTGTGTGTTTGTGTGTGTTTTGTCTTCTTCTTAACCCTTCTTTCAATGACGTTTTATTTATTTATTTACAACAAAATATTTTTTTTCTTTCCAAAACTTCCACTGATGACATCCAGGTATTAAAGAGGTCCCTCAAACTGATGTTGAAGTTGTGGAATTATGGTTAAAAGTTTAAAACTGTTTGTTTGTAAATAACATCACATCTGTAGACAAGAGCTTTAGACAAGCAAATAATTAATATGCATGTACCAGTTATCCATCCATCCATTCGCTTCCGCTTATCCTTTTCAGGGTCGCGGGGGGCGCTGGAGCCTATCCCAGCTGTCATAGGGCGAAAGGCGGGGTACACCCTGGACAGGTCGCCAGTCTGTCGCAGGGCTGTACCAGTTATGTTAATATTCAATTCAATCCAATTTTATTTATATAGTTGCCTCAAGATGCTTTATATTGTAAGATAAATATCCACCAATAATACATAGAAAGACAAAAATTAATGACCCCATCATGAACAAGCACTTGGTGAAAGTGAGAAGGAAAAACTCCCTTTTAACAGGAAGAAACCTCTGGCAGAAGCAGGCTTAGAGGCAGCCATGGGGAGGAAAATGGGACAAAAGACACACCATGGAAGAGAGCCAGAGATTAATAATACCTAATATATAGTGTTATGATCAATAAAAATGATTAATAATAACTAGTTTATACCATCAATAAGTACTTTTGACAAAGGCAAAAAGGGGAAAATCGGCACCCCTGTGATACTGAAGAGCTCCACATCATCCAGTGTAATTTGTCAGGTGGTGGCAGTGAGGATGGCTGCACAGTGCAGTGCAAAAGAAAATGGCCCTCAGCCTCAGATCTGTGCATAACCATGTTTACAGTTCCCAGTGCACGGTTGTGTTTTGATAACCTTTCCTCACAGAACAGCCCCCGGAAAGGCTCTTCGGTTGGTTTACATAAATGCATGCACGCACACGCAGATACTCAGAACGAGGCAGACAGAGTGATGAATGGAGGAAGCTGCATCTGAGACAACCATCAGAGGGACAGAGAGTGACCAGAGGAGAACTACTGAGGGCCGTAATCACCGCGGCCGGCCGCAGACAGGACGCCAGAGGAAGCCTAGTCATGGGAGCGAGCCACGAGGTGCTTATCAGATCTCAGTTCAAACCAGCCTGATACTGTGACCTCTCCTTCTCCTCCTCTGCGCCCCTTTTCTTCTGTCGGTCCTGTTTACAGCCATGTTTGAACTGCTCTGTGTTTTCTTCTTGGCTCTACTCCTGAATGAGCTCAAATCAGTCATACAATTAAAAAAAAAAAACACGAGGGGACATTAAAAAAGTTTTAGAGCAATATCTTTACTTGCTTAAGGACATTTGTTAATGAGACAAAGGTGCCGCCTTGGCATCTGCTGCTCAGCACCTTACACTGACCGTCAAGGGTTAATCTTGCTTTTACCTTCACTTCAAAACTGTGAATCCTTTTGTGGATGAAGACTAAAGAACAACGTTTTTTCCCAAGAAAATTAAGCACGGTTTTGACCTTTCAGCTGCTCGATCAGCCGGCAGAAATAAACACAAGCACTGCTTTAACGTCTGTGCGTACGCACCAGCGTACCTATATGTGACTCCAGCAGCAGAAAGGCCACACACAGAGGCTTGGCAGACCTTGGGGCTGTTTTCCCGGCCTCTGTCGCCCCACAGGAGAGCTCCAATTGCCCCGTTAAGAGCCCTTCAGAATACACATCTCCCTGTTTTAAAGACACGGAAACAATTTATGGCCATTAAAGAACATTATAGATAGCATCTACAATACTTCCCGTTGTTGGCTAAAAAGTCTGCCAGAGTGGACACACACATGCACCCTAAAGAGTTAACGGAGAGAAAAAGAAAACAAAGATGCAAAGGATTTTGTTTGTTGATTTGGGCTTTGCTGTTTTAAGTACATTTGGAGAGATTAAGCTATAAAAAGAAGCAAAATAAAACATGAAGGCGGCCTTCGAGCCCTGCAGACCACCCAGAATCCTGCTGAAGGTGGGGAGGGGGGAGAGGAGCAGTCTGTCCTGTGTATGTTCTCTCCGGGTACAGCGAGAGGCTGGGTGGACTGCATCAGCACAGCAAGAGCTTAGCAGAAGGTTGCACTGATTTTATATGATTGTGTACGAGTTGCAACACTTGTCAAGCTGCAGTGACAGCTGACGGTCTCTTCTGAATCTCGCTCACAGCAACGTTATTCTCACTGTAACGTGGCGGCTCTGCGTGAGCGCGCAGGAGTGAGTAAACACAGCCAAGCTCACCTGAAAACCTAAAGTTGCACTTTACTAGTTCCCCAACCAGGAGCTGTCGATTTGTCCTACATGATTGGAAGTGAGTTACATTTAAACTTTATTTTACACACCGGTCTGCTAATAAGTGATGGAGAATATGTATCATTGCTCCAAAATGAGCCGCAAGATTCTGCCTGTCTGTGTCAGATGGGGCTGGAGATTACAAGGAAAAATCTGGGAGTGTAAATTTGAAAGATTTTAATACCCTGCAGGGCATCCATCATCTCTGGCTGTGTCCAGATGCAGGACAACTGAGTGGAGGTTAGGGGTAAAGGTAGAGTGCAAGTTTTGATACAGAGAAACATTCTGCTGTATAATATATAGTTTAGATAGTATATATTATAACTCCTTAGCTATAATTCTCTTTCATGTGCTTTCAAGTCTCCAGTCATTATTCTGAAAAGTCAACTACTACTCTGTGTTGTAGAAACACTGTTGCAGTGTAGTCAGGTGCATGATTTACATCTGAGTTTGCATAGATTTTGAGTGCTACACCCACCACTTAAAGCAGAGTGTGTAAACAAACGGCGATCAGAGGTAGGGGACTGACTTAGAAACAGGCCCTGACCCAAAAATAAAAACAAGAAAGGTGGGGAAAAGCGTTCTTTTCAAGAGGTTGCCGAAAATACTGGTGTTACAACGGAGGGTCGCAAGGGTTCAAAGACCTCGTAAGAGGAGGCTGCGAGTTTCGAGATCAGCAGCAGTTCCTGGAGAGCAGCTGGGACCAGGAGGGGAGGGAAAGAGGGAGGGGGGGGGCTGGAGGCAGCCGTCATCAGCAGGGCTCGGAGTGAGTGTCAGCCGGCTGAGCAGAGCATGGTGGCAGAGCAGAGCAGCAGGACAGGGTGTTGCTGCTGGGCCTTGGCCAGGACACTCAGAGGAGCCAAACACCTCGGATTACACGTCAAACTTGTCAAAGTGTAGATATGTTTGACAACTCTCACTACCCCTTCAACTGTTTCAACTACGATGGTGACGGATACCCTTCTTCCAGCACGGACGAAGAGAAGAAAATGTGCAGACCGGCGTACAGGTATGGAGGGTTATTAATAAATCTTTTTCTTTTCCCCCATTTTTTGTGTATTAGTCATTATACACACAATCATACACACAAAAAGACATATTTTACATTTAGGTCCAGTTCAGTTTTCCAGTGGGACTTTTTGTCTCTCTTTACAATGTAAAGTCATAGAAAAGCAGTTTAATAATAGCGCGTTAGACAAAATGCTACTTAGAAAAATGCCTTGTGTTTTTTTGTTGTTGTTTTTATTTCCCCAGTGCTACGAATCTGACACAAAACTGATGATAACCTGGTTTAATTTAACTAGAACTGCAACTTTAAAGTGAAATTCATTATAATACTCAAAATGTTTCTCAGAAAAATAAACCAGACTTCTTTTTTTGGGGATTTTTTAAATTTATTTTTCAGCAGAGCTGAAAAAACAAACTATATTTTGTCTTGTTGAGCTCACAGCCATCTATGATTGGTGCTTACGGTACTATTATTCTCCAATATAAATTACTGTTGTTTTAACAGAATCATTGCTAAAAAGGGTCACTTGGAGGATCTATGTACTTTCTGATCTTTGTAAAATAAACGAAATCAAAATCAAAGATAAAATATCAAAGATAAAATATCAAAGATAAAATATTGAATATATTGAAATTTTTTTTTTTACATATTGACAAAATATTGTCAATATTTTTTCTTCTCCCCATTTGATTGCCTCTTTTCGTCTTACTACGTTTCACCTAATGAAAGTTTGCGTGTGTGTTTGTGTGTCAGCTACATCGCTCTGATAGCCATGGCTATCCAGCAGAGCCCCGACCAACGGGTCACTCTGTCCGGCATCTATGAGTTCATCATGAGGAGATTCCCCTACTACCGATCCAACCAGAGAGCCTGGCAGAACTCCATCAGACACAACCTGTCTCTCAACAGCTGTTTCATCAAGGTAAGGACCCACAGCACAGCGTGCAGGGAGAACTAAAAATGGTGCATCTCACACACAGATTTTTAGTTTCCATCAGGCTTTTTCAAGAAAGAAATCATCAGTTATTTGTATCATTGGTTTTAGTTGTATTCAGTTCTGTTGTCATGATTAAGAAGCTTCCGTATACATATTTTTTACTTTCCTGATGAAGGACAGAAGATGTGTTCCTCCTATTACAGCAGCAGAATTACTTTTGCAATTATCATTATAATTATTATTATTATTATTATAGTAAATAAGGACATATTTTGTCTTATTTTCCGCAGGTTCCTCGGACTGAGGGCAATGAGAAGGGAAAGGGAAACTTCTGGACTTTTGCCACTGGCTGTGAATCCATGCTCGATTTGTTTGAAAACGGCAACTTTCGCCGTCGCAGACGCCGGAGAAACATGAAAATTGGCCTCCGTGACTCCAGAGAAAGCCCTTTCCACTCTTTGGAGAGCCACAGCAACCAGCACACGCCCTCAGCTCGACGTCCTGAGCCCGAATCCACCCTCTGCCCATTAAACCCCGAGAGACCAAGACCCGGTCCCCAACATAACCACCTTATCCCTAACCCCACCCAGCAAGGGAAACCAGAGTCAGAGATCAAGTTCAGCATTGACTACATCCTATCCACTCCAGATCCGCCCCTGTCTGGGCTTAGATCCTCCCATGGCCCCGTGCATATAGGGCCCCCAGGGCCGCCGATACACGTTCTGGAGCCACAGCACCTGAACCTGCACTTCTGGACTCTGTAAGAGGAGAGGGAAACAGACATTAAACTTATTTCATCACGGTCTGTGTCTAAAACTGGGAAGTACAAGGGCATCTGAGGACAGGAATTCCAAGAGGAATTTTACTTGAAAATGTAAATGCAGAAACAAAATAAGGAGGTACAGTATTGTGTGGTGGAATCTAAACGAAAAGTCTAAGAATACATGTGGGAATTCATCCAAGAGATTAACTTTGAACTTTCAGCAAAGGATATTATCATTATACTGTCTGTGGTGTCTAGTGCTGACATAGACTAGGTTTATAGTGTGTGAATGTGTGTGTGAATGGGTGGATGACTAGATGTGTAAAGCACTTTGGGGTCCTTAGGGACTAGTAAAGCGCTATACAAATACAGGCCATTTACCATTTATAGAGTTTTGTCTGTCTGTATATACACAGAAATTGTGAGCACAATTATGATGTGTGTAAAACTGCTTTAAAATGGATCAGACAAAGGAAATTATTGGATTATGTTCAGATCAAAAGTTGATATAAAGGGGGGAAAAAACCCAAAATTGTATGGTTTGTTCTTTGAAGCGTTTCCCTTTTTTTTTTTTACACCCTTTAATGTGGCTTACACAATTTGTTTTTCTCTATTTACACCCCAGCTCAATCTGAAATCCCTACCCAAAAAGAAAATAACAATAATGATAATAATACTAATCCCCAAAATATTTTGAAATCAGTAATAATAATAAAAATGTTTATTAATATAGGTATTTTTTAATACCTTCAATTAATGAATTATCTTATTATTTACTACATAAAAACTGATCTGGTCAGAGAAGCTCTAACATCCAAGTAAAAACATAATAATAAGTATATTACATTTCTGGTTGAAATGTTAACATTTTTCAAATTAATTTTATATTGATTAAAAAAACATTTATTTTTGAGCATCTTTTCTTTTCTTTTTTTTTCTTTTTTTTTCAAAAAATCTGTTGTGAACTCTCTAAAAAATGTCTTTCTTTTAGTTACAAACAGGCCTTAGTATAACCACGGAAAGTCATATAGGTGTAAATAAGTAAGTGCTAGGCTCAAATTAGCTTTAGCTTCAGGATCCTTTGTGTTCTAAACAAATCCAGATTACAAATACCCAATTTCATACACTTAAATTTGATTCATATACTATTTAAAAAAAACTTAACTTGATTTTATATTCCATTTATTGCTTTGATACCCACTAAATAATAATTGTATTCCGTAGTTTTATGTTGCTAAGTAGGCTAAATGTTAGCGTGCTAACATGCTACACCCTATCAGGAGACAGGATGGTCATTGGATAGTCATTGTGTAGATTGTTGGCATCCGTGGCACCGATTTCTGTCCATTTTAATTGGTCAGTTTATCTGTATGTACACTCAAGACCTGCTTACATTTAATATGCATTTTTTTAAATGTTTTTTTAAGGGTTAAAAACAAGCACTAGATTAGCACCATTGCTAATGTAATTAGTAATAGCTAAGGTTTCCCAACTATGATAAGTGTCTGCTGTCAAGTAAGCCTGTTCTGCTGGAATTCAGTTATTTTAAACCTAATTTCAGCCTGCATTTTGCAAATTCTGTTTTCACTGACCTTTTGAAATCCTGATTGACTGACACTTAAATTCTAATCCGCTCACTTAATACAGCATATTGTATTCATACACTTAAAGGAGGCCTAACTAAACAGGTCTGCCTAACATTTCTTTCCTGTACAAGAGAGATCAATCATGGCATGTTCCTGCGCTGTGGAAGGGGACATTTTTCAATTTAACCTTTATATTATGTCTTGACTACATCAAAGGAGGGTTTCAACACACTTAACATGAGTGGCATTTAATATAGCATAACACTTGCAAGGTGAGGCCCAGGAGTGACCCTATTTAAATACCAGACCCCCCTTGCTTCTGAAGCTTAAACGGCAACACCACCCCCAGCAGCGTGCGCACACCCACAAACCCCTGACGCAGTTATAATTAAACACACCTTATGCCTCTTTTGCAAATGCCCCTCATCGATCTGTATGGTTTTTAACATTCATACGTGAGCTGCCCCCCAGCAAAAAGTCTGTGGCGGCACAAACGTTTATGGATCAGCAAGTTTCCATTAACAAAGTTGTTGATGTTGAGGCGGCTGCCGTGATGCCGCGGATATATTTGGGTAAATTAACTTAGCATAAAGTGCTTCAAGGCTAAGGGAGTCTGAGGAAAGAGAAAGGCACCAGTGAGGCCCGAAAAGTCAATGCACATATTATGTTGTCAGTGAATATATGAAAGTGTAGCTACTGGCGCGGTGTCCCAATGAATGGCCTCTATTAAATAATAATATCTGAATCCGTCTGTTTGCCTCATTCAGTCCTTTTAATATTTTGCACCAGTCATTTATAATTAATTCCACAATATTTTCCATTTACAAAGTACGATTTTGTTTGAAACTTCATTATGCCCATACTGCCAGGTGAAATGAGCAGCTGAGGGCAAGAAACAGTGGAACTGCAGGTAGAGGAAATTGGGAAACCACTGGTCTGCAACATCAGTAACAAGTGAATTATAAACACAAATAGGTCATTTAATCTTGAGTGTTCGCAGCGACTGGATTTCACTGAGGCTGTGGTGGGAATTATGGGATTGGGGATGAATTTAGGTGTTTTGATCTAAATGCATTTTGCACCATGCTGTCTAAACTCTCCTTGAGCTATGGTTGCAGAAGTGCAAATGAATTGTGGGGCAAACACTTCCAAGACATATTAGGGTATACTAACTAATGAAAAGCAGTGAAATAGCCCGAGGACCTGCACATACACACACCTCTGCCTTCTGTCGTTTCGTGACGCGTGCAGAGCTGCTTTAAGACTGGAATATGCTATTATTTTCAAATGTCTTCAAGTGAGTGTCAGCAATGAGAAAATCAACATATCGTGTCAATCAGCTGCAGTTGGGAGACGTGTTTATATTTCGGCTGCATGCCCCTTCTAGGAATACAGCAGAAGTGGGAGGACTGGAAGTGACCGGGAGGGTTTTTGGAAAGAAAATGGAAAATAGGCAATTTAATGTAGTAAAGGGCTTGACATTTTAATGAAAATGCAAGCCATGAATCTTCCATATATCTGTTTAAATATGTCAGTTCTCATGTGGCATGCATGCCAAGTTAAGTGAAGTTTTGGGGACAGCGGGGGTTAAAGGTTTGGTTGGAGGCACAAATATGCACAAATTGCACAAATAAAAAAGAACAGGGCGCATTTTGACATAGCCGAGAACAATGTGTTCAGATACAGCGGTTTAGCAACACTTTAAACCTAACTAAGGTACTATTTAAAGCTGTAATTTTTAGCACTCCAAACACCTACCTCCTGTGCTAAAATTTAAAAAAAAAAAAGAGAGAAGCAATGGCCAAAGCTGCAGTTACTTTAAGTGTCACTTGTGGCTGGCTCCAAAAGTAAGTCAATCCCCACAGGCTTAAACGTCTAACTTCAGGCTGCATAAAAATATCTTTGGTTTCTATACCTAATCCACCCCGCCCCCGTTAAATAACCACCGGGTGTCTTTAATCGCTTTCTCAGATTTTTGTCAGGGTTTCAAGTTAGGGGTGTGTCTGCTGTAAGTGTGCCAGTACACGGGGAGCTCTTTGCCGATTGCTGTCTGCAAGGCCTCACCTCTGCTTATTCCAGTTGCTGAGCCACAGTGCTGCTGGTCCCTTTGGAAGCTTTTTCATGAGTTAAATTCTTCCGATTTATACGCTTGTTTTGTAGCACTAAGTGGGTGCATTGCATTGCACCCAAGTATGCTAGGTAGGTAGGTTTTATGTATGAGGACATAACAAAAAAATTCATCTGGTTCTTATGAGGTTTTACATTTAAACAGAAACTCACATGAACAACAACACATGGCATATTACACTGGATCATTATCTATTTCACAAGAACTGAGCTAAAATGCAGAATGCATGATGATTGCATGATTTGACTTTTAGCAGTCTCTCACATCACTATGGAGGATTTTTGGCCCACTCTTCTTTACAACATTGCTTCAGTTCATTGATGTCTGCAGGTATTTATTCATGCACAGCTCTGTAAATGCCCCAATGCAAAATTTCATACAGGTTGGGGTCTGAATTTTGACCATGCTATTGCATGATCCAGTTTCAGCCGAGCTTTAGCTGTTGGACAGATGGCCTCACATCTGATTCTACAATACTATAGCATACAGAGGAGTTCACGGTCAACTCTGTGTGGCAAGGTGTCCGGGTCATGTGGCCATTCTATCACCGTGCTGGACAGTCAATATCAGGCATTTTAATCCAATGTGGTGTTGTGCATTATGGCCAAACATTTCCACTTTGGTTTCCAAAGTCTTTTGGTGAAATGCTCAAAAGATTAATTTCTCCTGGTAACCTTTCCAAATACGCATGTTTCTCTCTTTTTTATTTTAAATTTGCTGTCCCAAACATCAGCCCTTAACATGCTAAATTAGACTTAAATCTTTTTTTTTTCTTCATATACATATAAACATTAAATGAAAGCATTTAAAGACATTTAAAAATAGATGCTGTTTGTCATTTTTAGCAAGGGCGAGATAATTAAGAAAGAAGCTAGGCATTGTAGTTTTAAGCAAATGTTACTGTAGTGGGAGTAAATTGTGCATTTACGGAGCCCATATTCAGCAGCAGTAGTCTCTAATGACTGTTAAGGCAGCAGCATCTGGGACAGACTTCTTCAGATAATGAAGGAGCAACAATGTAGTTTGTAATGTTTTTTTAATAGCTGTAGACAAGTATTAACTTTTGTTTTAATGGGATTTGAGAATGTGGAAAATTACATCATATTTCCACTTAATACTGTTAATGTAGTGTCTATGAAACAAAACTGTACAGAGAAAATGGATTAATACCAGCTTACTGGAATACAATATATTCTGAACCTAGAGTACACAGGTTGTTCATTATTTTGAATTTGTCCTCAAGATAAACTTTACACCACATCACTGCAGGGACCAGAGTTTAAAAAAAAAAAAAAAAAAAAAAAAAAGCAAAAGTGCTGCTGAGCTGACGGTCCAAGAGGACTAAAATAAAGCTGGCAAAATGACTGAGCTATCATATAACCATGTTTGTGATAGATTATTGTAACGTGCAGTGGAACTACAACATGCCACAGCACTGTGTCAGCACTTCCTGCAATTTATACGGCTAAACAGACCACCGTTTGCGTTTGTTTTCTTGGTAAGTGGACGTTTAGTGGTTTTGCCTGTGCCCTGACCTCATGTGTGCCATGAGGTTCCATGGTGCAGCCACCAGGGTGTGCTAGCTAACAGTCTGTGGAGATTTGAACGCCAGCTAAGTCCAAGAAAACTGGATCCTCAGTTCAGCTTTCCGACCCAGTGGCTGTACACACTCAGAGCCTCTGCAACGCATGTGGGGAAAAAAATGTAAGTGAATGTGGTATTTGGCATAATTAACTCTTAGCTTGTATTCGAAAGGTAGTCAAATACATAATCAAAGTAGTGACATGTCTCCACACAAAACAAATGACCATCTGAGACCAACACATGTATGTGCTACTGACAAAAATAACCGATTTACACCATATTAGAATATCTGTCTTCCACATTTTTTCAGTGAATTTGTCGTGAAGTGTAGCCAGAGGTCTCCAACACAAAAACATCCATTTGCCTCTGAGAGAAATCCACTGTTAGTTAGCCACTCACTGTAAAAATGCTACAAAGACGTCCCGTATATTTCAGTGTACTGTGTGACAGACACACCCTTATTTCTTGACCAGGAAATGCTCCAGTGACTGAAGCAGAATATGAGGGGCCATGTTTTGGGATGAGGGGATTCCCTATGAACAGCGGTAAAGCCCCATTAGTGTGGGGCCCATTGCACTCTAGGAAGAGATTGAGGTGCTGGATTTTCAGCAGACACAAAAACCACACAGCAGATCACACTGCTAATCTTTTATTAGAGATCATGCATAAGTCAAACAACACAAAGAGAAATGAGGCAACTGAGGAAAATTAGCAGTCGTACAGCACAGCCTCCATTATCGGCATTGCTTTTCGTATATTCCAGTGACTAAGAAACACGTTGTTCTTCTGCAAAGCAGGTCTGAGATGACTCTGGCAACGTTATCAGTACGCTGGGGTTCAGTTACAAATCACTGACAGAGCTCACGCTGAAAAAAACCAAACAGGAGAATAACATGTATTCATTGAGCTCACATTTGGAGCTTTCTTAGTTTAATTAAAAAAAAAAAAAAAAAAAAAAAAAAAAAAAAAAAAAAAAATTAACTGAGATTAAAATGTTTCAGCGTCACACAACAGACACATAACACTAAAACAAGGAGACAAAGGAGGGAGAAAGGAAGCTTCCCTTTCAAAATGTGCAATGATGATGCTTTGTTCAAAGTGTCCAAACTAAGTTACTTTGTGTCAGTTTCCCCCCCCACGTGCTGGTCAATACATAAAATCTATTCAATATGTATCCTTCATGAAACAAAATGAGACAAGTAGTGTAATTCTTTAACGGCTACAGACCAGTGATGAAACACCTCCATGTGTTTACCATCCTCCACTTCCAGCCGCCGAGGATATCCACATACCCAATAAACCCAATCATGACAAATTAAATACACAAGCCAGCAACAACGTATAAAACAAACCAAGAAAAAAAAAACAAAAAAACTTAACTACATAAACAGAAGCCAGAAACACTAAAACATACACAATTTCCCATCTCATCCCTTAACACAGCTCATTTCCCGTTTAAAATTTTCACAATAAAGTGATTTAAAATACTGATCTTTAAGAAAAAAAACAAAAAAAAAAAACAAAAACAAAGGAAAAGAAGTAGTGCTGAATAAATTATTCATATGCTCATTAATTAAATTAGGCTAAGATTCAGCTGATTTACAGTACGAGTTGAAACGCGGCCATCAAAGTGCACACTTGTTACGATTGTGTAAAATGTTGCATTTGTTATTGTCGAGAGCAAAAAGTCTAATTTGTAGCCTGACGTCTGCAGCGAGCTCATTTCTGAAAAAACAAATCACGCTTGAAAGGTCAGGCCTTTAAAGATGGCAGCGTTAAGAAATAAAAAGGAGAAATGCACAAAAATCATGTGCAAACTGCTTCTGTTTTTATTCTTTAGGACATCTGTGAATTTGGAAAAAAGAAAAAACCCTTGATTTTAAAAATTAATGAAACACAAGAACACAATTATTAGGACATTCTTCCTTCCACATTCCAAATGAGATCACAAACTTGGTCCTCTAAGCTCCAACTTAAAAAAATAAAATTAAAAACACATACAGCACAATCTTCCCTCAAAACGCAGTTAAAACCTACAGCGAGTAAAAACTCCTGAACGACAGCAAACGTCTCTTCAGCTCCGAGCGTGCACCTTGGACAGCACTCATCAGAAAACCACTCCCATCCACAACTCCATGACACTACCTTAAGAATCCATGAAAATTAAACTTTAGTTTACAAAACTATAGCAGCTTTCAGGCTAATGAATCTCAGCAAAATAATCTCAATAAATCTGTTGTGACCAGCAAATCACCGAAAAACTGCACGTACGTCTGTCACGGGGAATGAGAAGGCAAGGTAAGACTACACGTATCTGGGTACGGTGCGCCACGACGCCAATCCGCAAAAAACAACATCCCTTCTTAACCCTCGTCTCTTTTAGCTTTTGTAAATAATCACGTGTACAATTTTTGTCCCTTCTCTTGAAAAAGCTCAGCCCAATGAGGTACATCCCTACTGTCAAAGCAAGGGCAACATATATCCTTTTTCAAAAAACAAACAAAAAACTACATTAAATTACCATCTCTTACATACTTGTGTAAGCTAAAATATACACACACAACTAATAAACCCGACATTTGTCATTTACAGATATACAATTCAACTTAAGACAGACTTGCAAAGGGACCGATACAAACACCAAAACCAGAGCCTCGTAGGTATGATCAGTGCTTCTGCAATTAAGGGGGATAAGTCTGCAACAACATCCATAATGTTTCTGCAGCGGTTTCTTTAACAGTACAAACTTTGTCTTGAGTTGAGGGATTGGATAGGAAACGAATTCCTACTTATGACAAGGATTCTTTTTTTGCCCCCCCCTTTTTTTTTTTTTTATACAAATCTACATCTGCAGTCCACACCAGGCTGAAGGAGATAATTTACACCAAAGAGGGGTGGGGGGGGGGGACCTGCTGCCTCACCGTCTCTAACACTGCTCATCGAGTGGGATCCATCTCATTTTGGCGTATGAAAATAGGACATTTTCTTTTCCCTTTGCGTGAGAAATTAACGGAGAGCCTTAACATAATTCTACTGATTTCATGTGCAATTTCCTGTAGTGTGGGTCGAGTAGCGCTGCGATCAATCGTTAGCAGAGGTGGGTGTGATTCAGTGTCGGGTCGGTCTCTCCTAAGGTGAAGCTGCATAGCTGGTCGGGTCTAAGGCTGGAGGGGAAATCGGAGGTCAAAGCTGGGAGGTCTACGCGGCAAACAAAGTGTCCTCGGGTCTTTCTGGCTTTTTGCGGCTAGGGGTTCCTTGCACTGCTCCTGGGTTACCACTCGGGGGCGACGGTAGGCTGGGGACCCTCTCAACAGCTTTGGCTCTCTCCTCAAGGAACTTGTCAAATTCTGAGGGCAGAGACATAAAAAATTTTTTAAAAAAAAAAAATGTGTTCAAAATACAGCTGGGGGAGCTGGAAGTGTTAGAAGAGAAGAATCACAGTGTCGTACCTTCACTTGTGACGCCTTCCTCACCTTCATCTCCCTTCTGTTGAAAAAGGAAAACCCATCATGTCACGCTGTGACAAACATTACCCACTGCAAACCAAAAGCCAAATTATGACCCCTTTACCAATAATCTGATTCAAACCACATTAAGAAACAAACAAAACACAAAACCCCAAAACTGACTTACCCGTCAAATTTCACTCATAACAAGAGCCACTTACCCATCATTAGCACGGACCAAAGGTTGTGAAGGTAATATTAGAAGTTCTAATACACTCTCATTGCTCCCCAACCAAAACACTCGGCACACAATCTGATAAATTTGTGCAACATAAGCACAAATTTGCACAAAATAAGCACTAAAGTCTTGGAATGCATTATTACTCATTCTGGGTCACAAACACTCGCCCAGATTAGATAAATAAATAATATCGCTCTATAACAGCTCTGGCAGTTAAGATGTTTTGGCTAAAGCAGACCTATTCTGATGGATTGTCATATATAGCATAGCAAAAGTTTTTTAAATCATGAGGTTAACATACAAACAGGTCATCCTTGGAGCCAAATGCTCACGCTTCAGATTGCACTATAACAAATTCAGTTTTCCTCATATAGTCATCTGAAGCAAAGAAAAAGCTTTGAGCTCAGCACCCTCCAAACACCTGATGGGCCTGACAAACGTTTTCAACCGGCTAGACTCAAAGATTGTGGTTTTGTTTCCTCATCGTTGCCCAAACTTTAAATAATATTTGAATTGGGCATATACAACGTAGCTTAAATCACTGTTCAGGCAGTTAAACAGTATTGTTAGTGTGGCTATTTTAGCTTTCAAAACAGTTTGAGCTTATATCTAAGCAGCCTTTTATGTCACTAGTAAACCTTCAGTAAGGTGGAAAAGGCTCTGGGTTGACTGCAGTATGTTTATTACAGCATGACTTTTGCTTTAAAGATGAGAAACTGTTTTTATATCAGGTTTTTTTTCTGAACTGCCACACTGCCAGGTGATGGGCTCTCAGGGACAGTAGATGAACTAAGGAGATATCTGTAAGCCAGTCCAAGCTAAATAAGGATTTTGTGACTGTAACTAATGCAAAGCTACTTAAGTATAGTAACAATGCTGAAGAAAAGAAAATGCATAATAGGTCCACTTTAGCTCAAAATAAACAAAATGTTGCATACATTATTTGCATTCAAGACCTCATGCCATTTTGCCACAGTCTCCCATAATTATATCAGTCACCCCTCACACAACGCTGTTAGTAAAATTTCAGTGAACTAAATTAAAATGTGATTGATCAGTCAGGAAAACACCATCGAGTAAATGTGTTAATTTCAGGCTTCAAAAGCCAGTATGAAATTTTTAAAAAGGGATACGACAGAGTGAAAAAAGTAAAGAAGCAAGCATAAATGAACCAAAAAAAAAAAAAAAAAAAATCATGATGGGCTCACCACGTCAGTACTCAGCCACTCCTCTATGTCATCCATGACAGAGGACTGGCCTCCGACAACCTATGGGGGCAGCATCGAGACCGCCACAGGTGGCCAGAACAAAAACAGAAATGAAATCCCGCCCCAAACACAACAGAAAATGACTTAAGTGAACGTCAGTGGTAACTCAAATGCAGCTTAATACAGTTGTGAGAAAAACAAATGAATAAACCGAAATCAGTGTTTGTGATAAAGCTATGAGTGCGCAAGTCATACAAAAACAAATCTAAGTGCAGGTTAAGCTGGGAAGACAGAGCCATGCTGGTGAAAATGAATAAAGCAAGCCGCGGTGCAGAGACACCATGGCCAAAAAAAAACCCCATCATAAAATAAATAACAAAATAATAATAATAAAATCAAACTGGAAGCTCTATAGCATAGCTATTAATACAGCTAGCATAGCATTTCTTTCCTTTTTCTCAGAAGATGACAAAGCTGAAAACAACTTACAACTCTAGTTAGTACTGCATGAAACACAAGATCCATCTCCCTACGCACGGCTTGAAAAATTATTGATTTTATCAAAGAAATTAAGAAGACGATGCACAGCTCCAGTGTTCAAACCCTCTCTGTTAAGCTGTAAGATGTAAATAAACAAAGAAACTATATTTCTCAATTTATTTATTTTTTTAATCAAGGGATTAGTCGCATCCAGCAGCAACAGTGCAAGGATGAAAAAGCATGTCAGGGTCAGAAAGCGCACAAACACAAATATTCAGTATCAAAATTCTCCGACAGACTATGACAACACCGACTTTGAATTAAGACCCAAATTGTCACTGAGACTCACCCCTCCAGCAGCTGTCTGTAGAACATCCAGAGTGGGAGGAAGGCCTTCAGCGGCCTGGGTGTTTTCTGATGCAGTACTGAGACAAAACACATACAAGCAAATGTTATTTGCCCACTTTTAACAGAAATAAAAAGGAAGTAGGTTAAATGCCAAACTAAATTTGCCACTCCTCATTGGATTCTTACACCTTCTGTGGCTCTGACATGGTTCCGGTTCTGGTTTGAGCAAACACATCAAAGTCATCCTGGGCAGGTGGAGGCTTACAGCTGGACAGGGAGCTCAGAGTACTGCTCACACTGTCTGCTCCCATGTCTGGAAGAGACAAAACAAACAAACCACCTTAACATCAAGTTAACAAACTGCACAGAAGAGAATCAGACTTTACAAAAATAAAAGTAAAGAGAAAAAGGTTGTTTCTACTGAGATTCATTTTAAGAACAGTTTGGATCCAAACAATCGAGAACTAAAGTTATCTGTTGATTTATTTTTGACAGTCTTACATCAAACTAACTGTCTGTTCTGTGTGTGCATGTACCATCACATCAGACCACACAGACCCCTTTGTGCTATGGGAGAAATTAAGCTTTAGCTTGTATACACAGTAAAAGCTGCAGAAGATATAAAGGAGAAAGTTGCCTCTGTTTCGAGGCAGATAGGAGAGCAGAGTGTGTGGACTCAGCAGTGATGCCTTCAGTGACACCCACATGACTGAGTGGTGGCACTGACAGCAGCAGGTACAGGAAAACAACTGACAGTGAACAAGAGTTATATGGTACATTAGTGATAACTCGAATTTTGTGAGTTACTGAATTTCACTGTTAACGGCTCCATATTATAGTGGTTTACACAATGGGCTTTTCCTTGAATTACACTGTTAACATTGTGGTGAGCTACAAGTCTTTCCAGAGAGAGATTACTGAGACAGCTTGAAGTTCTCTGCACACACAATGAAGGGGAGCGTCACTCTCTGCACACCTACCTGAAGGAACCCTGGGTATGGTACCCACTGCACCCACAGTGTCACAACTTCACTAGGCCAACGTGAATTTAAATAAAGCACAACATGAGAAAAATAACTATATGGTAAATGGCCTGTATTTGTATAGCACTTTACACTACATTCAGTCATTCACACAAAGCTACACTGTAGCCACAGCTGCCCTGGGGCGCACTGACAGAGGCGAGGCTGCCGGACACTGGCGCCACCGGGCCCTCTGACCACCACCAGTTGGCAACGGGTGAAGTGTATTGCCCAAGGACACAACGACCGAGACTGTCCGAGCCGGGGCTCGAACCGGCAACCTTCTGATTACAAGGCGAACTGCCAGCTCTTGAGCCACGATCGCCCTTAGACTGATGTCTTTACCTGTTCTTTGCTCGGAGGCTGGCCTGTATTTGGTTGTGTAAATTATTACAAGAGAACCGGGAGTTTGTTAATCAACAGCACTTATCTGAAGAACAACATTAACTCTAACAGATCCAGACCCCCCCCCCCATACTTCAAGCTTTAGATGCTGAACCACCTACCAATCACTAACTTGGAAATTAAGTTTCTGAGTTTTGCTCCAATCCAAGCCCATATGACTACCTGACATGAATTCAGCAATATGTTCTGAACAGGTTTGTATTTGAATATACAGTGTAATGCTGTAGCTAAAAATGTAACTATTGACTGTTTCGAGGGATTTAGTGCATACCGAGACCAGCCAATCGGGAGGCCAGAGTAGCTGGGGAGGAGGGCCTTCCTGCAGGGGCTGTGACAGTGGGAGGCAAGCTGGTTGGGGCTGCATTTGGCATATTGCTCACCACAGCAGGGGAGCCTGGGCCGAGATCTATCAGGTTGTCTTCTGTAGCCTCACTGAGGACCTGGATGAAGGAGAAATGATGAAACAGTTTCAGGTAAAAATCAAAGGATTTATGATTTTTCGTATATGAGGAGCAAAATAATTTTTTTGGGGGGGGAGGCTATTAAAGGCAGGGTTATTCAGTACTTAGCTTTTTAGTTTAACAGAACAAATGTGGAGAAAAAAAAAACGAAAGTGTTTAGCTTCAGGAGAGCATGAAAAATGTCTGTGACTCTGGGCAGCAGCAAATCAACTCAATTTCTGCAAAACAGTTTCTTAAGGGGGTAAAACAATACAGTTTTATTCTAGAGAAATAGTTATGCTTCAATTCCACTTCATATAGGACAAATGCCAATCAGGCCATTTATCATGAACCTAGAGTGATGACAAACAACCCCCTTAAGAAGGCAGAAATACAGCGGGCAGGGAGGAGGGTAGACTGAATCTTTGGGCTCTGTGAAACTTTCTCTGTTAAGACCAATTTGCAGATCTCAAACCCTGACGGTCTGAGATGACGGAAAGCCAACATGACAGTGATTCTAGGGCATACATTCATTTAGGTGCCATCTTAAGCTCATGTCGCTGTCAGCCTGCCTCCAGGTTTCACATATCATTGGCTGTAGACTGAAAACATACCATATGGTTAAAAAGGTACCGCTGAATGCTGGCCCCATGTTCTTTAGTCATGTATTGAATGTCACAGTTGGGTGACTGATCATTTAAAGGGGGGGAGGTGACAATATTTTCATACTTGCCTGTTTCAGCTAGCCAAAGTAACAGAAGAACAGAAAAGAACAGAAAAGGAAGACACAGTGAATACCATTAACATGCCTGTGTATGGACAGACTGTAAAGGCATGATGGCTGTGGGAGATATATCATGCCTAAACGATCTGAAACCCACTAAGGTGGTGATACTTCTCCAACAGAAGATTCCCTTTTTTTTTTTTAAGCACAAAATATTACGTTATCAGATCTGTCAGTTAGTCACTGTAGTAGGATTTGCGTGGAAGTTAGAGGGTGTAATAAAGGTTTGGGATAAATCAGGATCCAGGAAATTCAAAAGGACTTTTTAACAACTTGATATTTCAAGTCACATCATGTGAAATTCTCCAGAAAACATAAACAAATCCAAATTCAATGATTTCTTCTATGCAGGAAATTTCCAGCTTTGGCAGTGGTTTACAGCCTCACACTGCTCTCATTTTGAATCCCATTGATTATAATTAATGAAAAATAAACTATTATTCTGTTTCACAATAGTGTTCTAACTCACTGTGCCCCAAAAATGCACCTTTACAACTGTTTGTGTCCCTCCTTAAAAGCCTAAACTCGCTCTATGTTTAATTCAGTTCATTTATAACGTCTATTAATTCACTTTGATATATTTTTAATGTTTTAACTGAACAAATCTATGATGTTTCTAAACGTAATGTGCAATCGTGTCAATACTTGCCCAACCCTACATTCTACTATAAGCAGGTCCAGTCATGTGATCGATGGCATATTAAGTTAAGGAAGCAGCAGAAAATAAATTTGCTATTTAAACAGTTTTTTGGGTTTTTTTGGGTTTTTTTACTGATAGGTTTGAAACACAGCAAGGCAGTAATTTATAGACACATGCAAGCTTTAAATAAACAACACACTGCTGTTAGAAATTGTTCTGGAACATACTGCTTTGCGTCTTGCAAAGCAATGACTGGGCTGCTTGTTTTATTGTAATGTGCAATGAATAAAATACAAGCAGCCCAGCTCCAGCGCAACAGCAATTAAATTTGCATTCTCTGCTGTATAATCATGGTCTTTGTTTCACTTACTCCGCAGAACTTAAATACAGCAGGTCTGCTTGAACTATAGTGTAGAAATGCAATCTGACACTCGAATGAGAACAGAAAATCTAAACTAAATATAAAAAGTCTTCAAAGATGTCTCTATATTTTACTGTGAAACCAACTGCATGTGTCTTTGTTGGGTTTCCATTTAATTAGGCATGTACATCTGGTAAACAGCTGACAGGTTTTGACATATAAAGACGGCACAGGAAAGCCTGACTGGTAATGTTAACATGCACATCCACACTGCAGACACTGAAAGGTGTGGATGTCCAAGAATGCACAAAATAAACAGTGCAAATTAGCTCAAAACATTCGGAGAGGAAATCCAGGAATTTTAAGTGTGATGCGATCACACTATGAGCTGACTCACCCCATTGTTTACACCCTGAGCTGAGGACCTTCCAGACCTGAACCTCTCATACCTAAAAGCAACAAAGAGATAGCATGAAAGGAAGGAACAAAACACCTGTAGTTTACCAAACTCAATTTGTGCTGAGAGGGTAAAAACAGGTTTGGCTACGTGCACGTTCTTGCACCCAAAGACAAGTTTACACCTGCATTTGCGCAACATGTTTGCCTGCGTTTTCTAACCTTTCATAGCGGAGGAAAATGTTGTTGAGGTCGTCATTGACATGCAGCAGCTCCTCCGTTACTGCCTCATTAGAAACACAGGAGATGAGCTCCACTATTCTCTGCTGCATAGCTCTACAAGTCCTGTTGAGCTCCTACACAAAACAAATGTACACAATACAAATGCTTACAAAAACACACGTATGCAAACGGATCCCAGTCTGCTTTTGAGTCACATTTGTACATGCCGGCCTAAAAAAATGTAATAAATAAAGTTTTTACATTTGTTAATTTACAGATACATTTTTATTTGTGTGTTATGTGAGTAAGTGGTGTCTTGCCTGTAGCAACTCGTAGTCTGAAGCATCCTCCTGTCCTGGCACCATTTCTGTCAGCATCTCTGACATCACTTTAGTGTTTCCACGAACAATGTCCAACTCACTGCGTAGCCGGGAAATCTACATGATAACAGTGCAAGTTCGCCTAAATGCTAGCACTTGGAAACTGGGTGATTTAAAAAAACAAAACAAAAAACTAAAAAAGTAAAGCATAAATTACCTTAAGTAAAAGTCAATTTTATATTATTTCCATACATTTTAATTTAAAACACAAGTATTACTGTGGTAGCGAGGAAAACCACCAGAGAATGATAATTGCGAAAGTATAAAGGTGTGTCCCCTTCAAGATCATCTCTTTGTGCACATTTGGACTGCTTTCTGCACTCTGCTTCCACTGTTCACTCTTGGGCTTTGAAAGCAAACACCAACCTCTGTTTCAAGAGTGAGTGGTTTTCATTTGAAGGGCAGCACACGTGCTTGTTTTTCTGACATTCATTAGATTGTAAACAGGGAATTCCTTGCATAGTAACCTTCAGCTGAAACAGGCTGAACAGCAATGATGGTGAACGTGCTTTCAAGTTGGGTGGGGGGACCTTTGGATACACACATACTCATGACTCATCACTCACCAGATATACCTCCATGTGATTGACAATCAAGTTTAAGGATGACCACTGCGACACAGTGGAGGAGCCCAGCAGAGGCTTAAAGTCAAAGGGACACAAAAGGACTTCTAGGAAGTAATCTATATTTATCACCTGCACTGAAACCAGTCCAGAGGTGCATAAGAAGATGACCTCGAAAACTGGAGGTGAGGCAATTCAAAATTACAGAAAGATCGTTAATTGGGCAGATTCTTGGAATCTTCATGGCGTACACTTGAGAGCGGATATTAAAAGGAAAAGGAATAGGATAGGATTACCACTGTACCTGTTCGGGTGTGGGATTAATGGCTCCGGAGGCATGAATGTTGGGGACTTGAGGGGTGGTGTAGACTGGTGGCACAGAGTGTTGTGTGGGCTGAGTAGTGCTGCTGTGCTTGTGTAAGGTAGAGTCACCCTCCGGAGCAGTAGCTGACTAGAAACAACAGAGAAGGTGATAACAAACATATCATTATGCAACATGTTACCTGGGAACGTAATCACACCAAATAGTTCTGGCAAAGAAACTTTAGCAAACTAGGCTGCCAAGCATGAGCTCTCCTACACGCTGGGGTGTATGTATAGGTGACAGCGTCTCCAGCTCTGACGTTGGGAACTCGATGCCTTTTCTCTTTAGCTCCTCGTAGATTTGAACCACACCCGTGAGGTCAGGACTGCTCCTGAATGCATCGGCCCACGCCTGGATAAAGATAACAGAGAGTAAAAAGAGTTAAAAGAAAAGAGAAATGAGCGTGACCGACTGAAAAAAAAAAAGAAATTTAAACAATGGATAAAAGGGAAGGCTGAAAAGGCAAACAAAGCAAATGATGCGCAGACAGTAAAAGGAGTCTGTTCTCTGATGATATTTGTTTGTCTTCCCTGAATACATTCGGCGAACAAACTACAAAGCGTTTGGCTTCGCTCTTACCAGAGGGTAAATTGGGCTCGAGCCATTACAACAGCTTAAATACAAGACAACACAACAGCCCGAAAGAAATGCAGGTTACCAAAATAATCATAGAGCTTTTGACTTTAAACTTGTAAAAGCTATGAAATGTCCACACTTGCCAACTTTTATCAACTCCAAAGTGCACACATTCATCCCTGAGAGATGAAACAGGTGGTTAGGGAGCTGCACCAGCATAACCACAGTCTGCTGCCCAGCTGGGTTTTACCTCTCTTACTAATGAAAATGTCAACAACACTCCAGCTGCTGCATGAAGGGAGTGTTACGCTATAAATGTTTCCCATGCATTTTTCCCAGTTGACCTTCAAGTCAAACTGGTTTCTCTGACTACTAAATAAATAAAAAAAATAATAAAAAAAAAATCATCAAGCTTCTCTCTCACAACTACTGTATGCTCGTGCTCCTCCTCCATGCTGTAAGCTGTGGTCATACAGCATCCCTGATGGCAATAACAGCAACACACACAAACCTTGCTGGGTTATCTGAGCTCTGACAGGTAACTAGAGCTGCTACTGGCTGAAGCCCTGGAGACAGTGTGCCTTACCCGAGACTGTGCCTGGGGATGAAAGACCACCTGGGCAGCCACCACAGTCGCAACAAAATCCACAAACCGACTGAGTCACAAATGATTAGGTCTCTCACAGTGACGTACATCGTTGCAGAAGCAAATATATTAAGGATGCGTGGTTTGTGAAATTTTGGGCCCTTATGATACAGATGTTTTAAATAATAATTTGATGCTCATTTAGTTTTCTTTAAGGGTTTCTACCACATAGCGTCTACATATATAACACAGCTGAGGTGAATCTCAATATTTGTTGGGAATTTACTAGGTCATCTTATTAAAATGCAATATTTAAACAAGGTTAAACATAATTTGGTCCTCCCCCATATATACACATGCTACTTTCCCTTTGTGCAGAGCTCCACATACACTGTGCACTCTCTCTGGAAGTTATATATTGTCATAAAAACAGGGGAAAAAAACAAATACACGAGAATGCAAATTTTGTGCATTCAGTTCTGCCGTGCTTACCTGAATCAGGGCGAGTACTTTATCTTGAACAATGGTAGGTGGGTTGTTCTTGGGAGAGATAATTTTAACAAGCACGCCATCAACGAAGTCTCTGCTAGTCACTAAAGCGTGGAAACGATGGCCACAGTTCTTCACGCACGTCTCCAGAACCTGACAGATGCACAGACGCCATCATTGAAATAGCTCCTCTTACAGAGAGGTTCAGAAGTTTTGGAGCCAAGATACAAAATGGACATAATGTGTTGGACTAAAAACTGCAAATGCAAATTATGTTATGCAATCAACTTAGTACTGATAAATGCAATCATAATACTTTTATTTATGTTACCGATAAATGCCAAAACAAAGCACCTTTGACCAATTCATTTGACTGTTATATAAGGAAAACTGATATTAACGTTATATGCTAATATATTATATAAAAAGCATACATTAGCTGCTCTCCTCCTGCTCATGTGAACTTACCGTTAAAGCCAGCATTACTTCCCTATAGTTCCGATTGCCATTTAGCCTTTTCTTCATTGCTCTAATGGCATCCTTTGGCCTGCATACACACATACAGACACAAGTCAAAACCCACATTAAACACACAAAAATACCACATTATAGCATGCCTGCCTGGTGTGCTTTTAAATGGACTACGAAAACATGTCCCACAGGGAAGGACACATGATTTCTAATAAGCTGATAAATTAAAGCTTTAGCTGCCATTTTCAGTGGCACTGACAAGATGTCAGATACTGTGACAAACATTAGAAAGTTGAATATCAGAAGCATGAGCCAATAATTCTTTGATGCTGTAGCTGTTCTGCTCTAAGAAGTAAATTATTAACTTTGTCTCTACTTCCAACAGAGCAAACACGCCTTGCATAAGTGGATGTGTTACACCCATTGCATTCCTCATAGACAAAAGACAAACAGACTTCTTATTACAGTACACTTCTGTAGGTTAGAGCCACCTAATCTTAAGTGCAATCCACTGATCAAACGTGGACTTCACACACCAGTTGCACACGTTCTGTACAAGGTTAATGAAGCACAGAGATAAGAAGTGAGGCCTCGCATAAATCTTCCTCATGCAGCCAGGGCTAGACTGGCTCACTTATGATTCGATGGTAGAGAAAAGGGGAAAAGATGAAGTACTTGATCGTGTTTGCAGCACTCCACAATGTAAAAATCACAGGCCGGTAAAACGGTAAAACCAAACCAGTGCACAGTTTAAACAGAATTTAATCAACACCTATGCGGTTATTCATTGATTTTCACAAGGTACTCACCCATCCTCTGTTTCATTGATGATGTCACATATTTCCATGTTGAGAGTCCAGTCTTCACTTTGTAGGGATCCATCAGTGGCTCTCTCTAAAACACACATGTACTTACATAAGGAAATCATCTTAATAACGTCTTAAAAACTGCGCCCCGAATATATGACGATGGCTGTTGGCTAGCTGTTAGCTAACTTAGCTGCTTGTCATTATTACAGATGCACACGTAAACGGCTTGTGCGACACAGGTAATGGCGTAATGGCACAAAGCACACATTAAATTTGTTAACGAGAGAGCTTACACAGTGACAGCAAATGTTGTAATAGTTAGCTAGGCGGCTAACGGTGGCTTTCCAGCTGTAGAGAACTCATTCAGGGACATTAGCATGCTAAAGGTAGCTAACCCGTAAATGACTATTACATAAAATAGACACCTCTCTAAGATATACACATACATCTCTCCACAATGTCCTCCCCTAAATAATTATTTGCGTACCAATGCAATGTCCCACTGGCGTAGTGTAAGGATTTCCCAAAATGAACTCCATCTTGCCCGACAACAAACAAGTCAGTCCATGGGTTGATAACGATGATACTTGAGGAAACGTCCAGCAAGTCCCGCCTACGCATCAACGTAATTGGGTGAAAAAATCCTATGCTCCAGTGTGATTGGACAGCAAGAACAACCATCATGAGAGTTGGGCGATTGTAAATAAAGGGAACCTTTAATTCCCTTTATAAACCAAACTGATATCTTATGGAAGTAGCATTAGCTCTTCTGTTGGTTAATGCGAACTTTGAATTGTTATTTTACGTTTTTACCCATTCCTGGTATTTTTAAAAAATATATCTATATATTTATTTTAATTTATTATGATGATAATTATTAGTTAACTATAGAAAATATTTGTCTTTAGTTATCTTTATCACTATAAAAGTGTTATATAAAGTTCATTATCAGATAAATATGACATAAGGGAAAATGTTTTGTGAAAAAAAGAATATGAATCATATCCACAAGCATGATGTCATTCCTTGATTTATATCAACTGTAATAACAACAATTCCTGTGAAGACTGCTCTTTGCAGAGAAGCTTTAATAATAATGGCGTTCTCTCTACATTTTCAGTTTTACACTTCACCAGCAAAGAAAAATACCGTGACATACAGAACATAGTTAATTCATTAGCAAAAAATAATTAGAATTCAGAATTTAATGAAGTTTATATTTTTCACATGTAATTGCCAGAGCCAGACAGCACACAGTGCAGTCAGTACAGACTGAATAGTGTGCAGTTAAGATGAGCATATCTGCTTTCCAGTAGTGACATTGTGGCTCAAAGAAAGCAAAAAAAACAAAACAAAATCAAATGCAGAATTATTGCTCCACTGCCACAGAGACAACAAAAACCTTCACTATTCTTCTGAGGCAATGTGTCGCTGTCCAAAATGTCACGGGTGATTGAGAACCCACTGGAAACTCTGTGAAGGGTGTCACACTTGGCAGCTGCTACATGTAAACACTGCAAAAAGGAGAGCCAGCATGTTTAACTGGAGTGAGATGACTGCATAACAGATCACAACAGAGCAGCTGTCACTGCTAAACAGAACAGACAGAATATGCAGCCTTTTTATGAATGCAGAGACATTTATACAACATAGGTGCTGGGGATGTTCTCAGTAGTTGATCCTAATCCTTTTCAGTCCTGCAGAAGTTTATGTTTGACAGTCGAACTCTCGGATGTGAGGTGAACAAAAAGGGCACCAGCAGCAGTCCGTGCCCTCAGCTCATACATGTCGTAGTCATGGGCCCACTCCACGTTTCCCCAGCGTCGAATCTGTGAAGGGGGGGAAGAAAAAGAAAGAAAGAAATACGTTAATAGGATTAAATAGAGAATATGTTAAGAGTGTTGGCCAGAAGAGCATCATAAATCAAGGCATTTGCAAAAAAACAAGCAAAACTTTCACGTTTTATACATTATATACTGCCAGGGTAGGTGTCATGTAAGAGTGTCAGTGAAGCTAAAACAACAAATCTTAGAAGCTTCTCGTAATGACAAATCCGGTTCAAAACCAGTTTTGTCCAACTCCTCAGTTAAGCCAATACATAAACTGACTGAAAAAGGCAAAAATCCTCATGCAAGTAATATAAAAAAAAAGCATATGACTCAGCAATTCCCTACCTGGTATTCCTCCTCCAGTCTGGAGAGCAACACTGCCTGCTCCACGCTCAGGTGCCTGTCAATCATGCCCAGTGACAATACAATAGACTTGAGCTGGGTGATCACATATTCAAGTCCTGCACAGGAACAACAACACGCATGTAAAATTTAGTCAAATCATATATCAACCAAACCATGTGATTTAAACATCACACCATCTCCACTTCAAACAGCATTTCCCTTCCTCATCATCAGCTGTGCCATTTACAGTTACCAAACAAGCAAAACATGTTAGATACAGGCAAATCCCATCTAAAACAAGGTCAAAAGCCTGAAAAAACAAAACAAAACAAAAAAAGCATATAGGTGTGTGTTACCTGTCAGAGACCAGAAGTTGTGAGACTTGAGATGTTGCCGTAAGGTGTCTTTGGTTGCCTCTGGAATCTCAGGGCCCAAAATACTGGCTGAGGAGCCAATAGTGACGTTATATCTGCAGCGAAGTTGTGGGGAAAATAAAAATTAGTAAAGCACTTTCAACTGTTTCCAAACGAGAACGTCGATGATGTAGGAGCTCATCAAGCTCACGCGCCGTCACATGTCATAGGTCAGTGTAATGTGTGAGAAAGTGATGCCGTTTCTGTATCACTGGTTGGTTTTATTGCACAAACTAATGAGATTTTAAAAGTCATATCCAGGGAAAATTTGTCTCATTCTGCACCAAATGTGTGTGTTTGAGCTCAAGAGTACCATGACTACATGGTCAGTAGTAACTATGGCCACAAAAAGCATGACTAAATATCAGCATGTCATAGATTTAATCATAATGCTGACTTTATGGTGTTATAAAGGTTCCAGCCACACCTTCGAGTGGAGTCAGCCAACAGGACCAACTCCCTCCCTGATCATGACCAACAAGATCATGATCAGCACCACCTAAAAAGATACAAGTGGTGCACAACTAAGCAATATTTCAAGCTATTACATCACATGGTGTTTCATGTAGTCCTTTCTTTAATATTAAGTTAACGGCTTCGCTAAATGGTTCGAACTGAATATTGTTCAGCACATCAGGAGTGAGATTTTAGCGAAACTGTAAGCACTGTGCATGAAGGTTACACTGGAGAAATCCCAAATTGAGCATCTGAAATTTGCCAGATGGCATGCTATTAGTTCTTGTTTTCAATCATCAGGCTTGTTTTTTATAATTTATCATTTTAAAACATAACTGCAATGATTTTGTGGTCTGAGCATGCTCAGAAGACTACATTTTTGAAAAAAAGAAGAAGAAGAAGAAGAAGAAGAAGAAGAAGAAGGGCATTTACAGATGACAAAACTCATTTTATGAACATTACAAGCAATTAAATGCTAACAAGCACTCTGGGAGGAATAGTGATTCTTGTGAACTGGGAGCAGATGACTGTACAGACGAACAGATGGAGACGTCATCATAGCATAAGCTCATCGGCACTTTGGTGAAAAAGCTAAAAAGTTGGAAAGAATGTAAAATATGAATCACTTCTCCTTAGATTTAACTGAAATATACAACAAATACAAAGTATCGAGTGTTGAACATGAGTAAAAAAATATTGTTCTTTAAAAAAAACAAAAAACAAAACAGCACTCATTTTCAAATTTCTACTTTTAACATGTTGTAATTTTTCTAGTGGTTAACACATTTGCCTTACATGCAAAAGATCCCCGCTTCAAGACCAGAAGGAGACCCTTAACATACTCCTAGTGTCACTCCCAACACCAGACAAATGGGAGTATTGTGTCATCACAGCATCCATTTAAGATCTGTGCCAAATTAACATCTGGTGTGGTGCGCCATTGGGAGATAAGAGAGCAGACGAACGTGCCAACCTACCTCAGGATTTCTTCTCAGTTATATAGCATATTTAAAAGATTTACAGTATCTAAAGATATCACATTCTCACGCATAACTTTCTGCTTAGAAGAGAAGGAATACCCGCATATATGGCACAAGGCTAAAGAACAACATGAAATGGCTTAAAGTTCCCAGAAATCACAGCACTAAACACTCTGTAATCTGACCAAATGGATAATAGAAGCTCATTCAGCTTGTTATGAATGAAACACAGAGATCCCTAACAGCCTGGCTCCGTAGCAAGATTGTAAACTGGTTAAACTGGCCAGGCTACAGTCCAGACCTGTCAAGAAACATGAAACAAATCTGGCCAGTGTTCAGGTTGGTATTCAAATAAATAAATAATTACTAGAAATTGCTGTTGACTTTTTTGCATTACTTTACTTATTTACTCCCCACAGCAAGTAATTCATTTATCTATGCAGGTGATACATAGGGATGGGTACCGGTATAATGGCACCGGTTCTGACATAAACGGTAGTAACCAGACCGAAAAGCAGCGCACATTTCGGTGCTTTATTTCGGTGCTTTTTTTCCCTGAGATGTCATACACTTTAGATTCTAGCCAATCATTTTACCTTTGCAAGCGTAGTAGGCGGGCCCAGGTACGTACGTTCTTTTAGAGCAGAGCTACATATTGAAAATGACCAAGGCGAAGCGGTCAAAAGTCTGGCTGTACTTCACAGCAAAAGATGCAAACTCAGCAGCCTGCAACAAGTGCTTTAAGCTGATACTGTGCAAAGGAGGCAACACCTCGAATTTGATGAAACACCTGGCGACGTTAAAAGCCGAGAAATGTGCCGTATTTGATAGCACATCTACTGCGGGTGTGGTGCCTGTTATCGGACCCGGAGTTAGCAACATCCCCCAAAAACCCGAAGAGGAGAGTCCTGGCCCCTAGCCCTGCCAGTGTAGCAGAAATGATGACGGATGATGATGGCAGCAGCAGCCGTTCTTCTCTGCGTGAGTAGCTTAATGTTGTTCGTGTGTAATTTACGTTGAGTAGGCTAACCACGTTATTACATTAATGCACGTAAGGTGAACTAGCAAACACCGTCGTAGTTACATGCAGCTGTCTTCTTGTTTGATGGCAGATACTCCCTTCACCCTTTCCATTGATTAAGCACTGCTTCCAGCCAAGAGTGATGCCATATAGGGATGGGTACCGGTGTCCGGTGCCATGATGGCACCGGTTCTGACATAAACGGTAGTAACCAGACCGAAAAGCAGCGCACATTTCGGTGCTTTATTTCGGTGCTTTTTTTTCCTGAGCTGTGATACACTTCTAGCCAATCATTTTACGTTTCCGAGGATAGTAGGCGGGGCCAGGTACGTACGTTCTGTTAGAGCAGAGCTACAGATTAAAAATGTCCAAGGCGAAGCGGTCAAAAGTCTGGCTGTACTTCACAGCAAAATATGCAAACTCAGCAGCCTGCAACAAGTGCTTTAAGCTGATACTGTGATACTGTCAAAGGAGGTAACACCAAGAATCCGATTAAACAGCTGGCCACGCATAGCGTTTTTTTTAAAAGCCGAGAAATGCGCCTATTTGATAGCTTGCTGCGAGACCTCACACACGTGCACGTCGGGTGGGTTTGCCAGTTATCGGACCCGGAGCAACATCCCCCAAAAACCCGAAGAATAGAGTCCTGGCCCCTAGCCCTGCCAGTGTAGCAGAAATGATGAGGATGATGATGCAGCAGCAGCCGTTCTTCTCTGCATGAGTAGCTTCATGTTGTTCGTGTGTAATTTACGTTGAGTAGGCTAAACACGTTATTACATTAATGCATGTAAGGTGAACTAGCAAACATCATCATAGCTACATGCAGCTGTCTTCTTGTTGATGGCAGATACTCCCTTCACCCTGGCCAAAAAGGCTAAAATGACCAAAGAAAAAGTGGGGAAACAGCTAAACATGAGAGGTTTTTGGACAAAGTTTGTGTTTTTTTCCATTGTTTAAGCACTGCTTCCAGCCAAGGGTGATGCCATATATGCCACATAGCTGCAGAAAAGGCACACATTGTTATCTTTTTACAAAAAAACCCAGCTGAACATGAGAGGTTTTTGGACAAAGTTTTGTGTTCTCCATTCTTTAAGCACCGGTTCGAGCACCGTTTAAGCACCGGCACCGTTTCAAAAGTACCGATTTGGCACCGGTATCGGATAAAACCTAAACGATACCCATCCCTAATGCCATATATGCCCTATAGCTGCAGAAAAGGCTAACATTGTTATCTTTTTACAAAAAAACCCCCAGCTGAACATGAGAGGTTTTTGGACCAATTTTGTGTTCTGAGATGGTTTTAACTTGGCCTTCGGTAACACTATGAAGAATCTTGGAGTCATTGTTGATCACAGCATGTGCTTCAGTGAGCACATTAAACAAAAATGTAGGAATGACTTCATTTATTTGTGCAATATTCCTAAAATTAGAAACATCCCAACAAATTTATTATTATTTATTATTGATACTGTACTCATTATTATCATAAGGTTGCCTTAAAAGTTCCTTGAAAAGTCATTCAGTTGCTGAATATCACAGCCAGAGTATTGACATGACAGATGGCTGCTCCACCCTGAGCCTGGTTCTGCAGGAGGTTTTTTCCTGTTAAACTGAGTTTTTCCTTCCCACGGCCGCCAAGAGCTTGGTCAATGGGCATGATTATTGGGGTTTCTTTCTAATATTGCAAGGTCTTTATCTTACAACAGTGTCTTATGGTAACTGTTACAAATTGAGCTATATAAATACAACTGAACTGATGTGTATCAGATACGCTGCTCATTATAAGGCTTATGTTATTGCACAACATCATCTGTGTAACATTCTGTTAATAATATTACACAAAATCTTTAAATGCCTGTATTTCTACAAAAATCACTATTAAAATAAGGAGAACATACACACGATTTTCTTTAACTATTTTGAATTAAGTACAGCAATGTGAACACCACAGATGAGGCCTTTTACACCTAATTATTGTTATTAGGAAAAGAAAGGATACCCCGAAAAGAACACGAAATTTTTACCTTCAAAACTGCAGCATGTACAACAAGAGCTAAAGCTGTTCTTACCTTTTTTCAATCCACTGCAGCACAGGGTCCCATTCATTCCTCTGCAGCTCGACTAAACCATGGGGCTCATCTACTCTGTAACTACACAAAACACAAATCCTACAACATTAAAGTCACAATAACTCCAATCAATTGGTGGCAACTAAGCAACATAAAAACATCAACTCGGAAAATAACCAGCTAAGTTTGTCTACAGTGTGTCAATGTCTCTTTATAGGTGTTAAAACACTGATTTTTTATTAATAAAATGAACAAATGAGTGGCTCCTATGAGGAAAATGCTTTAAAAATGTGATATTTAACAGTGTAACACAAGTAGATTTTATAAGCAGATACAGGAGTTAGCTATCCATTTATTCTGCTACTGTAACAAAATAATTTTCTTTTTAAGTCAAATTGTAGAATTTTTCATATTTGTCTTTCAACACAATGTTGGCTTTAATTGTGATTTAAGTGACGCTGTTTAAGGAAAACACCTGAATAGCATCATAATTATGATCAGGAAAGCATACATATTTAAAGCTATAAAGAAACAACAATTAACTGTAGTGCAAATCAAACTGTTCTTAAAGTATCATAGCACTCTGCAAAGAGACATTTTTTTCCCAAGATGAAAAAGGCGAGTATAAGTGTTACTATTTTATGGTATTTAATACCATAAAATAGTTCATTTCCTGTCTTATTTTGTATAAATTCAAATTTAAATAATTATCAGATGCGTACGTGGATCTCTGAATGCACATGGGCGTTCACAGGATATACGGACTATGTAGATGTATATACATGCATTTGCATATGAGTTTATGTTTGAAGTTTCAGAAAATTAAACAAACCTAAAATAAATAGAAATAAACAAGTGCCATACCAAATGGTGTCAGTCTCCAGAAACTTGAGAGCAGCGGTGATCATTTGTTCTTTGCCGCGTTGGGTGGGATTGTCGAGAGCCGTGTTGCACAGGGTAGTCTGAGGAAAGAGTTTCCCAAACTTAATATTACAGTGAAATTTTTGTATAAATATCATGGCAAAGTTATTTTAAAGGTACACGTCCTGCAAGTTGTTGGAAGATCTGGGTAACATTCCTTTTATAAATATGACCTATCAAATCATAAAACTCCTCTCAAATTTTCCTTTTCTCTGAACATTATTTTATATAACGTAGGTGCCACCAGTACTTTGCTACAACTCCATGTCAAATGCTTTACCAAGTGCATAGTGTAGAACTTGAGTGTGTCCCTTTGAGCATCCCACTCAGTTGCAACAGCGATGGCCAAGGCTTCATTTGGCACCGTGAACAGCTTCCCTCCTGGAGTTTTCAGCTTCCTTTGGTCCAGGTTTATCTCATATAAACCACCTATATAGAGATATTTTTCAAAAGATATCCAGAATGACACAATCATAAAGATGGGGCAGGAAAACCTGCTACTACAATACTATACTTGACTGGATTACTAATGACAAAACTACAGATACCTTCACTTTGAGATATGCTGACATCTTGATAAAATCTCTTCCTTTCTGGTGAACAGAAAAACGCCACATCAGGGTGAAATGACACAAATCTTCTGTAGATGACGGGAGCTTTCATTCAATGTGGTTATTGCTCTTACCTGCTGTGGCTGCGGAGTATCTCGCAACACCTTCGTAGTACTGATTTCTCGGGCACACTTTACTGAGAGAAAAAGCATTCCCAACCTGACTCTGAAGTCTAACTATACACCTAAGCATAGCGGAAAGTATGTGAAGATGTGATGCTTTTAAGTAAGGCTGACTGAGAAGAAAACACACCTGCGAGATGTCTGTGTCTGAAACGTCCTCATTTAACAAGAGTTAGCACTGCACGCATAGTTTCCTATTAGCATCAAGTCTTATTTTTAATCCATTTATCAGCTGCTCAATTCTTAAGCATCGCTTGTGTTCAAAAACACGCGTGTGACCTTCGGCGCTTGACAGCAGCGTAGAGGCTTCTAGTTTCTTTGGGAAATGTAGTTTAAAAAGCGCTTCTATACGTGCGCTACACACCATTACACAACAGTTGGAAAACTACACCCAAATATTTCCACGAAACCTTCCGCATGTCGAACCAATGAGCTTCGAAGATGTTCGAAAGCCAGACTCAGTTGACCAATGAGAGCGGCGGATACTTCTCGCTAAAACACCGCGTCGAAGTCCACTTCTTTGGGAGCTTGGTTGCTGGTAAACTGAACTGTAGCGGAATTAAGTGGAATTTGAATGTTGTTGGACCTCTTCGGCTCTCTGCCACCTCCTCGTAGACGCCGACAGAGTACCTCTCCTCGACGGCAATTGCCCGTGGTCGGTGCCCGGTCAGCGAAGCGGGAGCCATGCCTGTCCCCGCTGGATACCTCAGCGACTCCACCGCCGCGGCCTTCACATCCTCGGCCTCACTTATCCCGCCGCCCCCGATAAACACGCAGCAGCCCGGTGTTGTCACTTCGCTCCTGTACAGCGGTTCCAAATTCAGAGGCCACCAGAAAAGCAAAGGAAACTCTTATGACGTGGAGGTTGTTTTGCAGGTGGGGCAGTGAAGCGGCTATTTCGTTATTCAGTCGAGATGTCAGAGGCATTTGGTCATCTGTCAAACGGGCGGCATGATGATTGACAGGTGGTAAAATCAGCCTGTCCTGTCCCGTAGCAGTGCCCACGACTGAATACAAACAAACATTTTAAATTTGTTGTCAATGTTTTAATGCAGCTGAAGTAATTTATTACTATAAATACTAATAAGGACATTCAGAATTGGTGTAAAGGCCTACACAAACATTTACCTCAGTAGAAAATTATTTGTATTTGAGGTTGCTGTTAGAAATTAAATATTTAGCATTGGCTTTGTAAAACCATAACTTGATCTGAACTGATGTCAATGTGATGTAGTTTATAGTATGTCTTGCTTTCTTTTTAAAGCATGTGACCATGGAGGATTCCTACTTATGTGGCTACCTGAAGATAAAAGGACTAACAGAGGTGAGAGAGGTGATTCCCTTCATTAAAGCATGAGCATAAATAATTTATACCATGTCTGGCCACAGCTGTCATGGAAATTGTTGTGACTATTTTTGTAGTAGCAAACATGTCTAACAGTGCCAAGAGAAAAAGGCAATAACATAAGACAACACAAAGACTATTGGGCTTTTCAACCAAAGTATCAATTGATGTTAAAACAGTGGGAAACGTAAGTACAGCTGTTTAGCAAAAGGAGTAGAAGGGCTAACTTCTTGAAGGCTTTTTGCATTTTTTTAAAGGTTTTCTTGCACATACTGTCCACACTTTCCATTAAACATCTACTAATTCATTTGCTGGTCACTATAAAATATACATTTCTAGTTTAATTTCAACTATTGAACCTTTTTCTTTGAGTGCTCTTTGAAATAGTTGAATCAGTGACTGCACCCTCCCCCTGAGGCAGATCGCACCAGTTATTGTGGCCGTGCGACTCCTTTTTGATTGGCCTGTCGAGAACACATTGTTCTAATATGCATGTCTCATCAATAAAAAAAATGTTGTTAGGTTAATACTTAAAAGTAGTTTTGAGATTGTCACACAGGTTCTTAAAATCCTGTAGGTTTTAATTTGTTAACGGCTTAAAGTCAGAACACCTTAATACCTACAGAAATGAGCGGGTAGTCGGGATCGGCCACAGACAGATTCATGGCAATGGTAGAGAAGATATAAGACACCCAACATGTGTTATTCAGTAGGCTACATTTTGAGCTCACAAACAGGCAGTTTAAGTTTGTGTTGAGGCTGTGTGCACTAGGTGTCGGGAAAGGCAACGTTTATCACAGGTTGAACTCGAATGGCCACACGTAACCAGAAGAAAACAAACAGTCAAAACAAGACTGTAGTTAAGTTAAATGACTTCCTGAAAACTTATATTTAGGCTTTTAGTTCATCCTCTGCTTCTTCCTTGTCATTTTAATTCAACTTTCTTCTGATTGGTGGATGTTATACTACTAATCATGCCTTAATAGCAACGTTTAAAGATGGTGTGAATAAGATGTTATCAGCACACTGGCAAAATGGCCATAACACTATCTCTGCAGGAGGTGTGTTAAAATCTATTTCACAGAGTAAATTACAGCTAACGCAATACATGCTATAATTAGTGTCCTCGGTTATTAAGATAAGATAACTCTTTATTGTCATTGCACAGTCATACATAGTACAGTAGTACAATGAAATTGGAAAACTGTCCTACGTCGGCACTACATATAACACGACACGACACGATATGACACATCACAACGCAACAAACAACACAACACAGTATATTAACTTAGTATAAAAAAGAAGAATAAGTGTATGTGTATTGCACACTGTTATTATTGCACATTAATTATTATTGCACCTTGTTATAAATATAAATATTATTATTGTTATTGTTTTAAACATTGTTACCTCCCCCCTAAAAAAAAGTCCAGGGAGGTAGCCAGTCAGGTCAGCTATTTACATTGATCAGGGCTATTGCCCTGTTGTAAAAGCTGTCCTTGAGTCTATTTGTTCGGGACCTCAGCAGCCTGAACCTCCTGCCAGACGGCAGCAGCTTAAACACCCGGTGTCCTGGGTGTGTGGAGTCCCGTAGGATGCTGCGTGCCCTCTAGAGACAGCGAGTGCTGTACAGGTCCTTCAGGGAGGGAAGAGGATGTCCAATGATTTTTTGGGCCATATTGATGACCCTCTGGAGTGCCTTTCTGTGTGCTGTGGTGCAGCTGGAGAACCACACACTGATGCAATATGTCAGCACACTTTCAATGGAGCAGCGGTAGAAGACGGTCAGCAGCTCCTTCTTCAGGTCCATTTTTCTGAGGATTCTCAGAAAGTGGAGACGCTGTTGGGCCTTCTTTAAGACCGCAGAGGTGTTAGAGCTCCATTGGAGGTCTGTGTCTATGTGCACACCCAGAAACTTGAAACTGGAGACCCTTTTCACGCACTCCCCGTTGATGCTGACAGGCTGCAGCTCGGACTTCCTCCTTCTGAAGTCAACTACCAGTTCTTTTGTCTTGGTGGTATTGACGTCCAGGTTGTTATCTACACACCAATCTGACAGCCACTGAACTTCAGCTCTGTACGCAGTCTCATCTCCCCCTGAGATGAGCCCCACCACGGTGGTATCATCTGCAAACTTGATGACTGTGTTGTCTGGGTGGGAACTAACACAGTCATGTGTGTACAGAGTGTACAGTAGGGGACTCAGTACACAGCCTTATGGAGAGCCGGTGTTGAGGCTGAGGGCTGAGGAAAGATGAGGCCCCACTCTAACTCTCTGTACACGGTCTGAGAGGAAGTCTCTGATCCAGCGGCAGGTGGTGGAAGGAAGTCCAATTTCCAGCAGTTTAACTATTAGTCTGTCCGGGAGTATCGTATTGAAAGCAGAGCTAAAGTCAACAAAGAGCAGCCTGGCGTAAGAGCCCTGCACTTCCAGGTGAGAGATGGTGGTGTGGAGCGTTGTAGCAATGGCATCTTCAGTTGATCTGTTAGCTCTGTATGCGAACTGGAGCGGGTCGAGTGAATTACAGAAGTAATTACTAGGTAACAGTTCACTTCTTTGTGTTCCTGCTGTACAGAGCATCCAGAACATTCCCACTGTATGAATGCAGTGGTGAACTAGCTGTGACATTGTGTTGGCTTATTACACATACCTCTTATTTGTCACTCTCTAAATGATCACTTTCTGTAGTGTTTTAGAATTGAAGTGTCTTTTATATAATTGAACATTAAGTAGACAGATGTGTTTGTTATCATTTAATGTTACTTTCTTTTTAATTACAAAGAGTAGAAGTGACCAGATATGTCTTCAGTTGCTTCTCGTTGTTGTTTTAGGAATATCCAACACTGACCACTTTCTTTGCTGGAGAGATCATCAGTAGGAAACGGCCATTTCTCACTCGGAAATGGGATGCAGATGAGGATGTGGATCGTAAGCACTGGGTATGGCGAAACCGCATTTATTTGTAAATTACAAAAATTATTCTCCATCAGACTGATTTATTCTGACCTATCCTGTAAACATTTTTTGTGTCCAGGGCAAGTTCCAGGCCTTCTACCAGTATGCAAAGACATTCAACTCTGACGATTTTGACTACGAGGATCTGAAGAACTCTGACTATATTTTCATGAGGTGGAAGGTACGATTACCGAACAGTGAACTTAACTATATTCTGCAGTAGGTTGCCTCTTATATTTCTGTTGGTTTTTCTCACCTGCCTGCCTTAGGAACAGTTTTTAGTTCCTGACCACACAATTAAGGACATCAGCGGCGCTTCCTTTGCGGGATTCTACTACATCTGCTTCCAGAAATCCACAGCAACAATTGAGGGCTACTACTACCACAGGAGCTCCGAATGGTGATGCAGCACACTAAAAGTTATTGTGATTCAAGGTTGACTTGTATTAGGAGCTTTAACCAGCTGGCTCACCTCTGAAAAGTTGCTTTATCCTAGACTGGCTGAAAATCTGGTTGGGGAAAACTCATTCAGTCAGCTTCTCTCAAGTTTTCTCAATTGTGGCTCCTCAGATAATTAGCAGACAGCTCTAGTTTAAAATGTGTAATTTTATATACACAAAGCAGAAGAGTCCAACCCGCAGTTTGGTCTGTTTAATTTATGTGGTTATGCTGCCTGGTTATAAGCAAACTTTGCCCCACTTTTACTCCATCTCTAGTGTTTTTGTGCATTCTGTGGTAGCAGTTTAACTGTTGCTGTTCAAAATAGTCTCAAAGCCATTTTTATCTCACCAAATTCACACCTACAGTCAATTTACAGCCACCAATTAAACTAACATCCAAGTCTTTGAGTTGTGGTTGTTAGCACCATTGCCTTAGTCTTTCTGTATGTTGTACCTATGCAAAAATGTTCATATTGCCTCATATTATACAGAATTGAAGCCAATACCAATATATTTGCGACCAGCCAGTATCAGATAGGTGATTGATATAGGTCTGGCTGTAATATTGCATTCGCAGAAGTGCAGCACTGCTCTGTAGCCTGTACTTACAAAAATGTGCCTTCTCACTCTTATGTCTGTATTTCTCACATAGTGCTAATGTATATACATGCTGACATATACTATCTCCTACCAGGTACCAGTCTTTGAACCTCACCCATGTTCCCGAGCACAGTGCAGCAATCTACGAGTTCCGGTGACCCTGGTCGGCGTTGTGGATCTTTCTTTTGTTGGACTAAGACTTAAAAGCAAAGCAGAGGTCTGCAGACGCTACTAGGGATTTGGACTTGGAGCAGTACAAACTTTTACATGTTCTCAACCAGTGGGTGGACAGACGAAGATGAGTATACAGGATATAAGGGACAAATGAATGTACGCATGGAAATGCTGGAAAGGAAGAAAGTGCAGGTGTGCTCCCTGGTTGGAGCTTGTAAAGTCAGAACCAGCAGCAAAGACTGGGTGCGGTTCATATAGTGTGCCCCTTTCTTCATTTCTTTTAATGTCTGGCTTTAAAAATGCTTGGCACAATATCTCGAGACACTTTAAGCTGAGTTGGGAATTCCCCTTCTTATTTTGCAAATCGAAACGTATCCAGCTTTCATTCACTTGGAATGAGCAGAATAAACAGGTTCGGCGACCGTCGGACAAGGATTCCTTGCAGGACTCTGTTCTTATAAACACAATCTCTAAAGAAGTAAATCACCATGTCGGTGGAGGAAAGCCAACACAGAAGGTTAGGTTTATCAGGTTTTACAATTGGAGCTTTAATAAGCTCATAAGCTAGAAAGTCAGTATTTTTAAGCTAAGCTGGTTCTTTGTTTGCCTGCCAAGAGTATATGTTGTTTTACTCTGAATGATGGTCACTGAGCGGCACTTTTTCTTTCTTTCTTTTTTAAAAATGGATACAATCTGAGAGACACAAGCTTTTCCCCTGTGTTTATAAAACCGCTTGGGAGATCATCACATAGGATTGCTGTGGATCTTATTCTTTTGAGTTATGTTTGCACAGCTTTTGTTTTTGTTACTAAAATGCTTGCAGTTAGCGTTCTACACTTACATCCCAGTACACAAGCTTCAAGGCCGCAGGTTTCACACTTTTCCTTTTCTTTATTACATGAAGGCTTTAGAGCCAGTACAATCCCATAACAGTATTCAGAAGAGAGTATTTTTTTATCCTGCACTCTGCATCAAACGAAAAGCTTTTTACTCCCCGTGTGTCGTTTTAAATTAAGACCCCCCCCCCCCCCCACCACCCTACATTTGTCTCCTCAACTATGCAACACTTTCAAGATAGCACTCCCCAAAAGTAAGGCCCTGATATGTGAGAGGGAAAATTTGATTCTATCCTTAGAGTATATGAAAAAGAACTATCTTAATTAAAAGGAAATATTTTTGTTATAAATATATGTGACAACACTCTCCTGCCTAATCATGTTCCCCTTCTATTTGATGGTGCCATCTTTTTAAAGCTTATTAGAGTTGTATTATAACAAAACGTGTTTGTTTGAGACTAACATTGGATTTGATTGGTGGTGTGACTATAAAGAGTGGAATATGGATTTTAAAAAAACAATTTCAAAACACCCTTTGTTCTGTCTTATGTGTTTGACCTCTTTACAATAAGTTGTGGTACGTGTTCATTTCAAACTCTGATGAAAGGTGTGATAAACTGGAAGATCATCTTGCCCTCTGGTGCCCTCTAGTGTCGCTAAACACTTGTTGCAGCCTTCCTGAGGATTTATCGACCCTGACTTTGTTTTGAAGCATTGTGCAAAGGTCTTGACGCACTTGCAAAGGTCTTTTAAAGGTTTTTTTTTTTTTTTTTTTTTTTTTTTGGGACGTTGGCTGCTTGGCTGCAAAAACAACCATTTTTAAGAGAAGGTTGTTTTTGTTCGTTTAGCCACTGGCCTATGAATCATAAGCACAAAGAAGGCACTTAAGTCAAGGGATCAACCAGTGTTGTGTCGAACACAGTTAATTTAACAGTTGACAACTTAAAATCTTTAAACACTTTGTTACTGGCAGTCTGTTAAAAAAACACATTTTGGTCACATTTCTTTAGTTGAATCGATATAAATATGTGAATTTAAAACACAATTTGGCTGAGAGGAAACCGTATTTTTGCACCAACAAAAGGATTCACAAAAAGCTACAAACTTCTCAGCATGGTGTAAATTGTGTCTGTGAGAAATCTGACTAAGCTGGGCAAGTAGAGGACAAAATAAGAAGTTGCAGGACTAAAAAAGATCCGCAGATGATGAAAAGTATCTGAATGTCATGTCTGTAAGTAACAGGAAAAAACAATCCAGCAAAGACCTGACGCAGGATCTGAGAGATCCATTTGATCCTTTGTTTCATCTACCGAAGCCTCATCAGAAATGGTCTCAGTGGAAGAAGCCTCAATGAAAGGAAAGCAGGTAGGAAAAACGGAGGAATGATAGATTTTTGCGTGACAATGATCCTAAACTTTTCCACAGTATAATCATGCTTGGATAGGAAAAAAACACAATAGAACAAACACTGTCGGTTGTGGATGGGCCTCCTCAGAGTCTGTACTTCAACATTTGTGAAACGGTGTGAGATCATCTGGATGAAGAACACAAAGCCTGGAGAACTGTTCCTCAAGATTAGTAAAGAAAGTACCAGAAAACCTGTCTCAGTGAGTTCACAACATGTTGTTCCTTGTATGTTTGCAAATGTTTGAATGCATTTCTGTATTCATTTCTTATTTTCCCAGCAAAGAAACCAGCTTTCAGCCGACTGAGACAAACACACATCCTTTATTGAAAAAGAAAGTATTGTTTGAAAAGTAAGAAAGAGACGCTCTACTCACCTAAGGAGAATCAAGCAGCTGCTTTAATTACATATATTTGTTAGCTAACATTTACCCACCTTTCATTATTATTATTGTTTGTTTTTCTTGTCTGCTGGCCTGAATTCTTGCAATTTAGCAATCCAGTTAGTACACAGAGGAAAGCCTTACGGATGGTTAAGAAATGGGGAAACTGAGTAGTTGTGTTAAGCTCAGGCTGGACTGCATTTTCCAGTTTATCCTCTCTTTAGTTTAGAGGCCACAGCATCCCAGAATAAACAAAAGCATTTCACTACGTGACTGCAGTGAGAAGCAGGTGTTCATTGGAATAAACTAGAAATGGTGAAAGATAGCTAACCTATCAGCACTTTGTAGTGTTATCCCCCAACACCATGTTTTAGGTTCCCCTAAGAGTAAATAAAATAATGAGTAGTATCATCAATCTAAAAGATTTGCTTTCGCTAAAGTTGTTGTTACAGGTAATGTAGTGCACCTGATTTAAACATTATATTCTTCACCATTGCATCCTTCAAAGAATAGATGAGAAAAATACGAACACTTGTCAAACTGTCAACAGAAGCAAAAATATGAAAAAAGATAAGTGTTATTACAATAGTCAAATATTTATAATACAAATGACCACCACCATCAGAGGCACTCAAGCCCCAAAAATGGATAAACTAACATGTTAATGCAACTGACAATACAGATGAAGCCATTTTTGTGGTGTTTTGAGCACAGATTCAAAGGATTGTTGTACTGTGATGCTTCCTCTATCAACACACGAGCACAAACAAAGCTTCCTCAGAGACCCTTCCCTGTATTCACCGCCTTACCACCAGCTCGACTCCTCTCCCATCCTGTTAATTACAGCTGCCACTGGATGGTGCTAAAAGCCATGCAAAAGAAATGCTGAATGCGATCACTGTTACATGTCAATAGGCAAAAAGCAATAAAAAAAATGCATTATTACCTTTTAATTATTGCCCTTGGATACTTACAGACTACAGCCAAACAACACACTGCTTTGAACTTTCAGTTTTTCAGAATAATGTAGACAATGTTACATTTTTTGGCAATGTTCCAATTCTTGTCATCCGGAAGCTGGGACCTTTTTTGTTTTCATAACCTCAGGTGATCCAGTTTTTTTGCTTCTTCTTCCACGGCATGACATTCGTTACATCCCATCTGTGATTTATTATGCAGCCGGTACAGATATTGCTGCTCCTTCGCCTTAAGCATCACCAGCAATGGACAAAGCTGTATATCAGCCAAAGACAATGAATATCTTGTTGTAAGAAAACATTTCCTAATACCAGTGACACCATTTTGCAGTTAGCCACTACAATGGAAACCACTGTTAATTACATAACAAGGTCAAAAAAACAGATTATTAAAATTTCCATAACCAGTGCCAAATAAAAGGACCTATTTGAAGTTTGGTAGCTTGATTTTGCTGTTTGCGCATTTATTGCAGTCACTGTAAGACGCGATACCTGCTAATTCTTCTTTAGATTCATTAATAAAAAGTTCCAGGTCTTTAGTGGATTCCCCCCCCCCCCCCCCTTTTTAAGGACATTCGGACACTGTTTTCTGCTGTAGATAGTTTAGATAGCTTTTTAGTCATGCTACATCCCAGTTTTTTTAAGCAGAACTATGCCAAGATAGACAACAAGGAATTATTTTATTTGATGGTGCAAAAATACTATAAAATACGAGGTTATAGCTGTCACTCTATATTATCTTTGCCAATTTTTTTTCCAATTTTTTTGCACAGAATCAACTAAAGGACAAAATGTGCATTCTCAGATTTTTTGATAGGGTGGATGGATGGATGGATGGATGGATGTGTTTTTGTGACAGCCTGCTTTAACAAAGTGCCTTAATGTACAATTTAAAACTGGCTCATCCCCTGAGTTAGGTAGGTGACTTTTCTATGCTTGATTGATTTTAAATGAAAAAAAAAAGAGGTTAGGTACAAGAACTGGATCCAAAATGAGGAAACAAGCCTCAAGAATTGCCACTTAAGTGCATTTTTTAAAAATGTATATGAATGCCTGGTTGTTTGGAAGCAAAAAACCCCCAAAAAACTTCTTTATCCCTGTTGCTAGCTGGAATAATTGTGACTTACGATCTTGCTCTGCTCTGTAGATCCTTTGTCTGGTACCAAGACTGCATACCGTCTGAGGGTGGACAGGGCTGAGAACCCTGACCTATGTGGGCGGTTTGCGTGCCTGAGAATTCCGAGAATAGTGGCAGGGATTTGTTACCAAATAACATTTCCATTCTAGTTTTGCAATATGCGATCAAAGTATTTGTTTTACGGCATGTGTTGTGCAGAATTCTTTCCCTGAAGGAGTGGAGCTGGGTCACTTTCACATTTTTTATTCCTTTCACACTTTCTCTACTCATTTCATCGAGCAGAGTATTTTGGTTTGTCCAACAGGCCACTTAGCATTGTGAAAGCTACATTTCTGGCTTCCCAGAAGCTTTTTTTTAATGCAACTTATCAGAATATGCAGAATATATTTAAATAAGTAAAGTTTATTTATATAGCACCTTTCACAGACATATGTCACAAAGTGCTTTACAAGGTAAAAACATAATACAATCATAAAATACATCATAAAAACCCTGGTCTAATTAAAATTTTAAAATCGAACCTGAATCTGATTGGTAGGCAGTGGAGCAACTTTAAACCAGGGGTCATATGAGCACCCTTGTTCGAGCGGGTCAGTAGCCTCGCTGCAGAGTTTTGAACAACCTGTAAGCGGGCTAGCCCTTTCATGTTTAGACAAGTAAACAGGCTGTTACAGTAGTCGAGTCTTGTAGAGATAAAAGCGTGTATTATCATCTCGAGTTCACTTGTTGACACGATGGATCTATGTTTAGAAATGTTCCTCAAGTGAAAAAAGCAGGTTCTTCCTATCTGATTTAAATGTCCCTCCAAAGAAAAAGCTTCATCAAAAATAACTCCCAGGTTTCTAAGGTTATGTTTCTGTGAGGAACCTAAGTCACCCAGTTGCTGTTTAATATCGGGTATTGCACTGTCTGGTGCAATAATCAAAGTTTCTGTTTTGGCTGGGTTTAGCTGTAAGCAATTACTGTTGAACCATTGTTTAATGTTGGTTAAACAGTCAATCAGATTGGAGAGCTTATGAGCTTCAGCAGGTTTAAAAGAATAATATACGGGTAGCTGAATATCATCAGCAAAAAGATGATACGATACTTCAGGAAACTACTGTATTATCTGGCTTAAAGGAAGAATGTATATTAAAAACAGAATAGGTCCCAGCACAGAGCCCTGAGGAACTCCACACAACAACTCTGTAGATTCCGACATGATCTGGTTTGCAGACACGCTAAAACTCCTTTCAGATATATAAGATGAAAACCAGTCTAGAACAGAGCCAGACATCCCAACCAGGTCTCTGTCTGTTTATCAGGATGGTATGGTTGACTGTATCAAAGGCTGAGGTAAAGCTAACAAGACTAGGACTGTATTCTCCGGAGTCTGCTGACATCATAATATCATTAGTAACTTTCAGTAGTGCTGTCTCAGTGGAGTGCAATTTACGGAACCCAGATTGAAAACAGTCATGGATGTTATATTTCTCCAAGTATGCCGTAAGGTGGACAGCTACTGCCTTCTCAAGGAGTTTTGACATAAATGGGAGTTTGGACATAGGTCTTAAATTTTGAAGTCGTGTTGGGTCCAGGTTGGGTTTTTTGAGCCTTGGTTCCACCATGGCATGTTTAAAAAAGCTGGGGAACACCCCAGTCTGAAGAGAAACATTAAAAAGGTTCACAACCCAAGGACCATTGGTGTCAAAGGCATTAATAAAAAGCTTAGTGGGTATAATGTCTGAGGGGCTTGAGGATGGCTTCATTTTGTCAACCAGGGCTGCTATTTCATCATATGTCACAGTTGTAAAAGTCGACCAGGAGTACAAAGGGAGTGCCTGACTTGGAGAACAAGAAAGCTTTGGGGAGATTTTAGCACTGATGTTTTTAATCTTATCAACAAAAAATCGGAGGAGTTTGTTACTATCTACTTTAGAGTGTACATCTAAGGTACCACATCTGGGGAGACAATAGCACTGATTTTGTCAAAAAGAAACTTGGGATTTCTCTTGTTTTTTGTTATGACTCTAGAAAAATATTCTGATCTAACAGTTTTCACCGTGTCATTTAAGGAGAGCATGAGATCTCGAAGATGGAGCCTGTGTGCGTCAAGTTTGGTTTTCTTCCATAGTCGTTCTATTTTGCAGCATATTCTCTCTAATTTAAATCAATTAACAATGCGGTTTTGTTTTTGAGACATGTTACAACAAGCCTCCCGTGTTATATTAACTATTTCGTAATTGGCTGAATGTTTCGCAGTTGGTCATCATCCAAGGCATTCTTTTTAACGCCCACAGTTTTCTATTATGTTGCACTAAATGCATAATTATAGCCTGGTATTGTCTTTGCTGGATAAATGAATCAAGGCCTTCTCTGATAAGAAAGCAGCATTTGAAAGGTAGCTGTATATTTTATATATTTTATTTATTGTTTACTCTATTTAATTTGTAAAACATGTATATATATATACACTACACACACACACACACACACGTAGAAAAACATTTTTAGTATACACATCCAGTAATGCATACACTCTTATATTGTACATATATTTATTACTCTCAGATTTAGCCATTCTTATATTTTGCTTGTTTTATGTTATTGTATTTTTTGCACACCTCTGTTGCTTGTGAAGCTCGCACACAAGAACTTCACATCACATGTACTGTACCAGTGTACCTGCACATGTGATGTGACAATAAAAGTGATTTGATTTGAAATGCTGCTCCAAAACGTGTATGCTCCCCCACAGTATCGCAGATAGTCAGGAGGACTCAGGGTTGGTGATTTAGGGTTTCAGGTTCATGTTCCCATATGTTTAATCCAATGCAGTGACCTCCGGGGGGGCCAAAGAAGCCAAACATCCCATATCCATATGTTCATAAGTGTTTCAGTAATAAAATTCTGCAAATCGGGTTGCACATTACACATTTTTGCCACCTTTTGTACATGGTGACATGATTTAAAGTGTGGCTGGTTGTTTATTAGCAGCTGACATTGTCATGGGGAGCAACAGGTTCAGATTGGAAGGCCTCACTGGTGTAAAGCAGTAGGGTTAAGTCTCTTTTCTCAGAAAATCTTAAAAAAAAGACCATTAAAAATGTGAGGAAAAAGCAAACACTGAATGGGTAAAAAGTTAAAGGTGATGTATGCAGAGATAAGAAGTGGCTTTAGGATTGTGCGTATTGTTAAACTAAATATTGAATGACTTGGTGTTGCGCAATTGTGGTTGTGACTCTAGGAAAAGAAGCGCCTACAAAGACAGGAACAAAAAATGCTGTAGGTGGATGTGAGCCAGTGACACTGGCTTATTATTCTTAGATTTTTCCCACTCACTCAGACATAAAGTCTGCCTTAAAGTTGGCAGCAAGAGAAGATAACGATGATTATGAAAAGTGTCACTCCTCTGTATAGTTAAGAGTCCAGGACATCTCTGATTGGACCTACCTGGCATTTTAAAAAACTGTCTTAGGGCAGGAATGTGAGCATCGTCTGGACAGTTTCATACTAATCCACAAAAGTTCCAATCTGTGGCTTTGAACCCAAACTTTGTCTAAGTAACTGGACTTTTTCTTCTTTTTTCATTCAAACCAACAGCCACACCCAAGCGCTCAATCATCTGTGATTATCAGCATCTGGGTCAACAATACGAGGCAATGTTGCCGTCCTCATAAAACGACAACTGATGATTTTTGCTTTGCACAACCACAAGTGACACAAGCCCGATTATGTTATAATGTCTCTACTTGCACTGACAATCCAGATTAGCGGAGGTGTCTTTAACAATAACTAAAGAAGGACTTTTTTTATTGCCTGTCACCTTTATGAGCTCACAATGGTTAAAATTTTACAAATGAAATGTTCAAATGAAATGTCTGCAGGCAAACTGCATGATGTATTAATATATCATGGATTTCTGTGTTACTCTTTTGCATTCAGAGCAGCAGCTTTGCAAGTAAGCATGATCTCCTTTTAGCAGAGGGACATAAATGCACCATAAATAGAGCATCTGCACTCTCAGCTTAAACCAAACGCCTACAACAATGGAGATAAAAGTGGTTTAAAATAACTCCTCCTGAAACAAGAAGGGTTTAGCCTTTGGCCTGTCAAACAAAAACAAGGTGGGGCTGTTGATTAATGTGTTGCTGTAACAGAGGAATTTGCTTTCACAGATGACTCTGCCTGGAGACAGATGCAGACAGATATAATACGGGAGCTGTGAGTTACATGGGTAATGCCAGCATTGCCTTACATTTGAGGAGTCATTATCCTAAGAGCATATGTTACGTACAATGCCTTATGTGGGCGTACCTGTGACTTCTCGGCAGTGGCTATATAATTACAGTAACGGGTTTCCTTCCAGCGCAGCTTCCTCTATTAACAATTGTAAGGAACTTCCAAAAGCTTTTATGAACCAACTCTGCCTTCTTATGTTGAATGTAAGCTACAAAGCATCTGCTGCACATCACGAACATGTTTCAGGCTCTTCATTAAGCAGCTTTCACATTAAGTTGCATGTCTAGGTCGAGCTGTTTCCTGAGGTTGCGTTTGCATTCTTATGCCTCGCTCTGCTGACATGTTTACTCTGCTTGAAGAATTTGGCAGTGTTTGTTAGCGGTTGTGCTGCAAGTCATAAAAGCATGACAACTGGCACGTCCACACTTTGTTTCCTGGCTGTGTGACAGTTGATGCATTTCTTCATGCATTTCAGTTTGTGCTGCATTTTATTACAGTACTGTAGTTAATGGAAACTAAACTGAAACGAGAGGTGAACAAAAACAACATAAAAATAAAAATTAAAAAAATGGACTTTTGAGGAAAATTTAAACCAACTAAAATGATTTTGTGAACTAAAATGACATAAAAATAAAGAGGTTTATTTGTTTATTTGTTTATTTGTTTATTTATAAGGAACCCCATTAGCTTCCACAACAGTGGTTGCTAGTCTTCCTGGGGCCCAAACCATCAAATACCACCAAATAAAATGTTACGCAATGAGTTGGATGCAAAATGTCCACATAATTTGGCTCTTACATCCACAATAAGGTTTTACAATTCTGAAAATGTAAACATGTAAATATTAAAAATTATAAAAAAAAAAAAACCCACTCAAACAAAATACACAATTTCCATTACAAGTGACATTACCCTCTACAATTTTTACAAATAAATTAAAAACTGCCTAAATAGGCTTTTAGGTGATTTTTAAAATTATGAATAGAAGCCAATTCTCTAATTGCATAAGGCAACTTATTCCACTGAAAAGATGCTCTAAATATAACAGAGTTTTTCAAAAAGTTACTTTTAACTCGAGGAGTTACTAAATTGTGGTTAGTTGAGAATCGTGTAGCATGATTATGTATTTCATCTGGATACTGCAACTGAGCATAAAAAAAGTGTGGTGTGTTTACCAGTATTGCTTTCTTTAAAAATACAAGTAAGCCATAGTATAATTTAGCTTGTACAGAAAGCCAAGAAAGTTTATCGTGCATTTTATCAATACTTGTATAATATGAACACCTTAACACTAACCCTACTTTGGACTAACTGAAGTCTGTTCAGATCTGTCTTATTAGCTGCTGACCAAATGACTGAGCAGTACTCTAGATGAGATAATACTAGTGCATTAATGACATCTTTCATAATTGAAGAAGTAATATAAAAAGAGCATTTCCTAGCTATAGCTATGCCCTGTCCCATTTTCTTAATAACGGAGTTGATGTGCTGAGACCATGAAAGGTGGTGGTTTATGGTAACACCAAGTAATTCAATCTGGGTGACCTGTTCTAATACCGATCCAGCTATGGAAAGATTTCGTTGTGGGCTGTTGAGGTAAATCAGTGTTTGTTAGTTTTGGGGGGGGATTTTCATTTTAACTCGCCTTGATGGACATGTTTCTTGAGATTTTATGAAACTTCTACAGAAAAATTATTTGTTTTTATACTGTAATACTTGTATCTATTTTCTTAAATCTTGCATCTGACATATCAAACCTAAAAAACTAATAAAATCTAAACCAAAACAAATAATTTTCAAACAATAAAAACTAAACTGAAATAAGATGTTTCCCTCTGGAAACTATCTGAAATTAAAGTGAAGATACATTTGACAGGTTTGAAATTGAAAGAATGTCTCAGGTTAAAAACACACAAACATAAAAACCATGGTAAACGTCTTCCAGTAACTTAGGGGAAAGCAAAAGGTATGAGCCGTGCACCTGGTTATTTGCTCTCTCCTTTCAATTCTCTGTTTTAGAGTAAAACCAAACAAAAAGAGGATTGTGACGCCAATCGAATTCATAGGAAATGCTGATGTGTGACACTGTGTGGAAAATTCTGGCTAAAAAAAAAAGCACTTTTCCTGAGAATGGGCTGTTCGTCTCATTTTCAAAATCCCGGCACACCGATAATTGCTGATAATGACGATGATGGCACTGCTGAACTATGAACTGACTCTTGCAAAAATACTCCTCACCTGTAAGCCGATGGGTATTATTAGGTGATGACTAACCTCTGCCTCTGTCCTGAGGAATGCATTAAAAGTGGGAAGTTTTTCTAGAAGCCTCCAGATTAATGGGAGTTTCCAAAGAAAATAGGTGATCGCTTTATGTCATCATCAGTCAAAGAGCTATTGTTCAATCATAGGCCGTTTTCTTACGCAAACATTTTTCCTTGTTCACCGCAATAATGGTGCTGCATTCCACTTTAGGGAAGTCCTGCTGTTGCTCATAATACCTCATTTATGTGAATAAGAAAGCAAACATGAGCCTAGCTTTCTCTTTTTCATGCAGTCTCTTGTTTTTGCAATTCTGCGACCAGCCTTTGGAGGTCATTGCCTTTAGCTTTCTTCTCTCTCTTAGCTTTCTTCTGTCTACTGTTTAGCATATTGTTTAACAGATTATATAGCTTTAGAAAGGCCAACATAAAAACAGAGAGTGCATAAAGAAAAATAGAACATAGCAAATGGTCACAGCACCAGTAGCAGGGCGTGATGCTCAAAAGCTGAACGGAGCTCAAATGTGCATTCCTTTTTCTTTCTTTCTGTTTTGATTATTACATTCATGTTTTAAAGCTGTCACACAGGGCAACACACTAACCTGCTCCACTGCATTCAGCACAGCTATGCAAACACTACAAAAACCGTATTAAAGCGCACAGCTCACACACACATGGCTTCACTGGTGCTTTTTTTGGCATTCAAATCAAGTGAAATACCTGAGAAACCTTTAAGAAAGCAAACAAGCCTTTAATATAAATAGATAAAAAAAAGTGCTGCCTATTCGACTGACAGGTGAGAAGAACCAATGTGCACGTGATTTGTGGGTGCAGTTAGGTGATAGTGTGCGTTAATGTGTGTTTTTGGGTGCGAGCATGTGTGCTTGATTTCCTGTGCAAACATCCTTCATTTGTACACATTTGCACACGTGTCTCAATTCCTGGATCCGATTGCCTGCACTTGGTTGAGTAGTCCAAAAAAAAATGAAAGAAAAAAAAAGAAAGACAAGAAAAAATCCGAGTCACGGTTGTTTACACTTATTGTTGAAAATCCCAATGTGGCTTTACCCTCAGGTGCTGACATCCTCACAGGTCACTCACAAAGCTGGACAGTCCTGACCTTTCAGATCATAAAGCAGTGTGTGTGTGTGTGTGTGTGTGTGTGTGTGTGTGTGTGTGTGTGTGTGTGTGTGTGTGTGTGTGTGTGTGTGTGTTTGAGACAAAGGATTGGCATTGCTTCATACCAGTACTGCACTGTCTCAAGACTGGTCGGGGTAACCCCCTCTGACTCCGGCCCTTTCATGCTATCTTCACTTTGAAGAAACACCTGTTCCCCACAACACACACACACACACACACACACACACACACACACACACACACACACACACACACACACACACACACCTTTACCTGTTCAGTCAGCCTCAACAGACACACACACACACCTAGCCCTGCAGCTCTCTGCACTTGTTACTGATAAGGGGATATTACTGCCAGGTGATAAACGTGAAGCGGCTGCACGTGCAAAAATGTTGTAATTATGAGAGCTGAGGATGTAAAGGATTCCAGGAAGACTAAGGAAGACGGGAGCGGAGCAGCTGGAAATGTAATAATAATCATAATATTGTCAATAAACCTGCTTCAAGGGTCAAATATGTGAGCTATTTGTATCATGCCTTCATATCCACCGACTCTTCACTTATCTCATTTTTTTTTTTTAATAAAATAAAAATAAACACATAATAGTGGCTTTTTTAGTGGCTGTTTTGACTTTCTTTTCATTCCCATTTCATGCACCACGTACTCCATTTGGGCTTCCGGTTCCACTGCATTCTCCTACACCGTTTGTGATACTTACAGCTGTTTCTGTTCACGCGCTGGGATGCTGACATCCTTCCTCTCAGACCACGCCCCCGCCCCGCCCCCGCCCCTTGACTGTATATTAAGCAGCAGTTGGCTCTCCTTGCAGACAGAATAGCGGAGGGAGGTTTACCGGCATACCTGAGGTCAGAAAAGAAGCAGCTACTCATCCTTTGAGCTGAGACGTGAAGTGCCAAACGATGGCTGACGAACATCGCTTTGTTTTCAGCGCCCGCATCATTGGAGGTGTTCACAGGGACGCACCGAAACTCAAGGTGAGCTAAGACCAGACATTAGCTTTAAAAATACAATAAAATGAATAAACGGGTAAAAATTGACAGTTTGGGCTGATTTTGATTTTTTAATCCCCCTCCACAGATGTTCATGCTGTCTGTGCTCTGGTCTGACCAGAATGAAATTATTATCTACAGATCATTCCAGGATTTCAAGGAATTTCATGTAAGGAACAAAAATATATATATCAGCTCATCTGTTCTTCTTCTTCTTCTTCTTCTTCTTCTTCTTCTTCTTCTTCTTCTTCTTCTTATTATTATTATTATTATTATTATTATTATTATTATTATTATTATTATTATTATTATTATTACATTTATTACTATTGGGACTGATCTTGGCTGCTTTGTATTGGATCTTTTAAAATAATTGAGGCTAAATGTGTATTTAATTAATTTTTTTTTAAATTTTCAACAGAAACAACTAAAAAGGAGATTTCCTAATCTGAACCCTTTCCGGAAAGACGACAGAATGATCCCAAAGTTCACAGGTGAGACTGATTCACCTGCTGTTGTTGATGTGTGTTGAGTTAATCGGATGAAATTCAGAAGCCCTCTTCCAACTAGAGGAAGGTTTGAGTAAAGTTAGTTAAGCATGTCTCCAAACCTGGGTTAATTTAGCAGCTCAGTCTCTCAGAATTTGAGTAAAACACTAGTGGAGCTGTCATTTAGCTCTTTTTTTATTTTAACTTTGCTCCTCTGCAAATCAAGTCTTGATAGGTTTTTTTTGTTTTTGTCTCATCTTCTTTCCAGGGAAGGCCAGGAGGAGCAGCGTGCAAAAGAAAGGCTCCAAGAAGTCAGTCCGACGGATGAAGTTCTTGGAAAGCTACCTCGAAAAACTGCTGAAGTGCGACCAAAGCGTGACCAGGAGCATCGAGGTCACCCGCTTCTTCACCCCCAAAGACCACGACCTGCAGCCAGACTACACCAAGAACAGGTATGCTCCCAGCCCAGTGGGAAACTGTGAGGGGCAGATAAGAGCTTTGACCATTTTTGGTAACATAAATTTTCTTCTATACAGTGTCATGATGCTGCTTTCTGATGATCAGAATGATGAGTCAGGTGGAGGAGGAGGCAGATCTGCCCACCACTTTCACCATGGAGGCAGCATCACTAACCCTTTTGTGACCCAGACATACCACTGCGTGGCTCCCTATGAGACAAAGGACACCAAGAACCGCCCGTTCAAGGTGGCCAAGGACGAGAAGCTGGACGTCCTGATCAAAGACCCTGCAGGTCAGTGCTTTCAAATTTATGCATTTTTATTGAAGAGACTCTTATCTTTCTACTAAACAAGAGAGTCTCATGCTATTTTTTTTAATTCATCTCCAGGCTGGTGGCTTGTGGAGAATGAAGATAAGTGCCTGGCTTGGTTTCCCTGCTCCGTACCTGGAGCTGTCGGAAGGCGACGACGACGACGATGAAGATGAGCTTCAGCTGAGAGGTGTGTACTTGTGTTGCGCTGGAAAGTTTGACTTCAAAGAGTGCACTGGATACACATTTACAACATAAATGAGCACGCCTGTGAGCAGGTTCCACATATGTGCTGATGAAGCTTTGCCTTGTTGTTACAAATAGCCAACACTAGGGAGCTGTCTTCAGTCATTTTCATCAGTGCATGTTTCCTTTTAATAAAAATCTAGATGCTGTTTTTGCATTTTAGGCGACTTATTTGACCACTTTTCAGCTCTGCTTTGTTGCTCAAGCTTTTTTTTTTCTCTTGCCTGTGACTTTTAGGTGCTCTGTACTGTGCTGTGAGAAGTTACACGTCTAAGAAGGTTGATGAGATCTCCGTGCCCATTGGCTCTGTGGTTGAGGTGCTGAGGAAGTCTGACAACGGCTGGTGGCTCATTAGGTATGTCGGTCTTGTCTGTTTGCAAATGATAAACTTATCATCTTCTACTTAGAAAACTAGAAAGTCCAGATTTAATAGTATAGCAGTTTGTAGACAATTTAATTATTTTTAACAGGTTTGAATTACATCATGTTTTGTTCTCTACAGATTCAATGGCAGAGTAGGCTACATCCCAACCATGTACCTGAAGCCATACAACAACCCTAGGGCAGGCCTTTATGGGCTGCACAACAGGCTGCATAGCTCCTCTCTGAATCTGGCAACAGCCAGCAGGGATCGCCAGGCTCCCTACCCTCCCAGTATCCACGAAGAAGATGACCTACACCAGAATTCTGCTGGCCCCTCCAGACAAATGTTTGAGCCTGCGCGTCTCCACAAGGCTCGATCTCTTGATGTCCTCTCCGATCCCTGGCCTCAGGGAGAGGAGGAGAGGGAAGCCCCAGCCTCAAACAGTCACCCGAGCATCATGAGCCAAATCAGCTCTGATTCCATTCTCTCTGAGTTCTCCTCAAGCAGCGACTCGTCCTCCAGTCTGAGGGAGGAGGCGCAGAGCCACGCAGACCACCCTGCAGCCTCGCAACAGCCCGACAGCTCGCGCAGCAGCCCCGATCCCAGCCTCTTAGACGGCGTCAGCTTCAACAGCGGCTCAGAGAGTTCTGGGTCTGTCAAGTCCAAAGGCAGCAGCAACGCCTCAGTCGTCCCCAGGGTACCTCCCCGACCCAAAACAGAGGAGATCCTGACCCGCTGCACCACCATGACGCGCAAGGCAGCCCTGGCCACCAAGGCTCGGCTCCAGATTCAGCCCGAGTCCATTCACAGCCGTTAAGGAAACCACGGCACCAGTTCTATACATTACAAATCCTACAATAAGTTGTATTCTTAATGATACTCACTTGTTTCTGCAAACCTTTTAGACTCATTATGTGTTTATAAGAAGCAAATGTAACTTGTTCAAAGCCACATTTAGATGAGTTTAAGAGGCATTGCTTAACTTTTTGCTTGCTTCCTTCTTATGTGAAAGGCTAAAGGGAAAGCAGCTTGGACAAGGCAGCCGCAGACTAAAATTTCATAAAATGATGTCAAGACAATTCCCATTTTATCAAATGGAGCTTGGCATCTTAATTTTGAACATTTCAGTGTAAGTATGAGACTAATGTAGCTTCAGTGAAGCATTATGAGGAGCAGTAAGTAAGTCTACGTATGTGACCTATAGTCACAATAAAAATAAATAAGAAATAATAATAAAGTTTGTTTTCTAGCTTTGAAGAGTGTTTTGGGGAAATTTCGGTGGCCTTGAAGCGGTTGTAAATGTACAGGGGCTTTATGGCTGTTTTAACATGTAGAAATCAATCAAATCAGCTGTGGGTTCAAAAATATTGTAAAAGATTGTGAATATGGTTAAATAATTATTTCCTCATTATTCACTGGAGTGCTTGTGCTTGACCGGTTTTGAAAAACTAATACATGTGAAGCAGCTGTTGCAAAAAAAAAAAGGAGCAGCAAGGCACGCATCAGTGAACAGACTGAATGCTGACGCAAAGGCCTTTTGAATGACTACACTGAAATGTCATGGGCGTGGTAAACAAGCTGTCGAGGAAACAGGGAGGGGTGGCTTGTGGGTCTCCTGCCATGATGTGTTGTTTTTGTGGGGTTTGTTTTTTTTCATTTTTGTTTGTTTTTAAAGTAGGCTCTTGTATGAATGTGCTGCTGCTTCACTATGTACCTTATATCCTGCATGAAATAGGTCAATAAAATTGAATGTGCACCGATGTCTGTTGGTTTCTCGTGTGTTTGACAAATTTGGGTGTCAAAAGATTCTGAGTGCAAAAAAACAAAAAGGGCAACCATATGGGCTTGTACTTCTCAGATCACAGTCTCTTTTAATGACTGATTAAATATACAGTGCATCATGGGAAGCCCCCAGCTGCCTTGACCTATTGCAGCATATCTAAGGGAGGATTCAGGGTCGCCTGACCCAGTCCTAACTAAAGTTTGAAGCTTAATATTAACTTCTAAGAACCCACGGTGAAATAGGTGCCCCTTTACATATTGAAGAAAGTTCCTGTTAAAGTTTCAACATTGACTTAGTTTCCCTGACAATAAAAATGTCTCTGGGCTCTTATGGGTTATAAGTAGAGAGGGGTGTCCAAACTGGGAGCTGGTTCCCCTGAAGAGGGATCTCACATTCTACTTTTAAATACCAGCAGTCTGAGTAAAGTTCTCTATTGGGGTAATATAGTACTATGAGGTCTTTAAGATGAGCTGGGGCTTTATTATTCAAGACCTTGTATGTGAGGAGAAGGATTTCAAATTCAATTCTGGATTTAACAGGGATTCAATGAAGGAAACTCAAGAGAAATTTGCTCTCTCATTTTATTCTCTGTCACCAGTCCCGCTTCAACATTTTGGATCAGCTGAAAGCTTTTCAGGGAGTTTTAGGACAGCCTGATAATAATGCACTGCAATGGTCCAGCCTAGAAATAATACATTTATAAAGTTGTGTGACGGGGATGCGGTCCCTAGCTCTGATGCAGTGGAAGGGTGGTACAGTAAGCTCACAGGGTGGTGCCGGGAGGTCGGAGGACAGGTGAGAGGGACTGCAACTAATGAACTCTCACCCTTTTTTGTGTGGAAGGAGCTGGAAAGCTGGCTTCCCGTTTGAGCATAAGGTGTCAAAGCAGTGGAAAACACTGTTTTAAAATAAAGGTGCTACGACTGACACTCAAACGCTGTGTGGGTCCTGATCATTTCACAAGTAGTATTTCAGCATCATTCCTAGTTTTAGAAATATTGTGCAAATGGAAAAAAAACAGTCCTGCATATTTGTTTTATATGAAGTGAAGGACATATCCTTGTCTAAAATGACTCAAAGACTCCTCACAGGAGGCAATGGTAATACCATCTAGAGTAAGCATTGGGTTGGATACCATGTTTCTAAGATTTTTAGGACAACGTACAATAACCTCAGTTTGATCCAAATTTAGAATTAGGAAATTAGAGGTCATCCAGGTCTTTATCTCTTTAAAACATTCCTACAGGTCACCTAGATCGGCGTATGTTATGTGGCTTCATTCACAAATAAAGCTTGGTATCATCTGCATAGCAGTGAAATTGTATCCCAGGCCTTCTAATGATACTGTGTAAGGGAAGCATGTATAATGTAAACAGAATTGCTTTGAGCCCTGTGGAACTCCATGTATGATTACAGTAAGAGCAGAAGTCCCTCATATAGTCATCTCCGGCACACAGCTCTGACTATGTACCACATGCTGTTCAAACCAAAATGTGTGAGGGGCAGCCGGAGCTAAAATGCCTCGTTTCAGACAGCAAATGAATGGAGTGGATGCAAGTGGTTGAGAGACATGATGCAATGTCCCAGACACGACAAACTAACATTTTATGGTCTGTGGCTCTTCTGATGGGTCTGAGACGATGTGGGCATTATTAGAGCCAAGCTTCACCTTTCTCACATGGATTGAATCACAGCATTTTATCTAGTATTGTCTCTTTTTTCATAAGATTAACTTTGGATAATTACTCAGTGCATCTGCTTGTTTGATTTATGAGGAACACATTGTTTTCTTTTTCTTTTGTCATCTAGCTATTTTGTCTGTGTAATGTAAGGAATCATGATTCCCTGACCGCAAGATTTTCTGCAGAAAACAGGTACAGAAGAGGTTAAAGGGAAACTAAATAAAAAAAAGATCTAGGCCATCTATAAACTTGCAAGTCAACGATTAAAATCCAATTTAAAGTCAGACGTGTGCAAAAGTTAAAAAAAACAAACAAACCCTCATGCCTTTATATTTTGCTTCAAAAAAGTCAAAAAATTCTTCTATATTTTTTTAAAAGTGCTCTTGAGTAGATGTTCTCCGGGGTTTCTGAAGGTACGCTTGTTTTCAATCCAGTCCTCATAACCAACCATTTTCAGAGGTGTGTTTTTTTGCCTGTTGAACCACTTAACACTGACATTTGAATCATTCAAGCATAAAAAGGGTCTTAACTCAAAAGATGAACCAGGGTTGTGTTCAGTGGCTAATTTAGCTGATGGCCAATTTTAAGCAGCCTTTGATCAAAACATACAATTTGGCCCTATTTCTTAAGCTGAATCTGTAAAAAAAGACCAAATGTAAAACCATTCAACAGACATAAAAATATATTTTGGTGCCAACAAGTTGATTCCCAAAGAGGTATTAGCCAAAGACCTGGCACAACAGAAATGGCAGCTGTAAAAACAAACTAACTAATAAACAAAAAATGATCTACAGCGGACAGAAGAAAAGACCTGACACGAGACCTGATATCTGGCCCTTCAGTTGATCCATCCACTGTTCACTAAAGACTCATCGGGAATGTCTCAGTGGAAGGCTGGCTGTCAGGAAGCCATTCTTAAGGAAGGACAACGATAAGAAAAGGCTGAAGCCTCAGCATTATTAAAGCAATGTGGGATCATTTTAACAGGAACCAAAAGGAACAACCAACATCCAAAGAAGAGCTCTTACAATTACATAACTTTGTTTTCCCCTTAAAATCTGTATTTACAAAAATTGCTTCTCCTATTTGATGTTTTATTAGGAAAATATAAAGAAATGAGGAATAGCTCAAGATTTTTGCAAAGTACTGTATTTATCTAATCGTAATCCAATTAATATTGTTTACTTTTATTCACTCTTTTTTATTAACTTAGTGAAATAGTTCTTCTCACATGACTCTTTATTTAAGAACAAAAGTGAAGCTGCACCTCTCCCCAATATCAGTTGCATTCCCAGACTGCAGCTTTTCCACCTTTGATTCTTGGAAGTATAGTTATACCTATTATTAACAGGAAGTTAATAAATGTGAACAGGTTTCCTTTAAGGAAGAATTCGTTTATGACTCACTCTTTTGACTCCTTTTGTTGACTTTTTTTCTTTTTTCAGTTCCTTCAGGTTTGTAGCCACAGATAAAGTTTTACTTATCAGTCATTTCAAGAACTAGGAAGTATACTCAAATGTGAACCAGATACGTGTTGGGAGTCTTACCCCAGCTAAGACAGACACTCCCATAGGCTAAAGATAATTACCACAATGGGAATCTGATTTTTGTGTAATAGGGTATCTATTGCACCATTTTCAACATAAGTGAGCAATCATAAGAAGAAAACTCAACAAAAACTGCTGTTACTTCCTTAAGGTTCCTGTAAAGACAAAACAAACACACACACACACACACACACACACACACACACACACACACACACACACACACACACACACACACACACTGCCATTTTGGTCATGAAGCTGCCTCAATGACAGAAGCAAACTGAAAATCTTTTCGATAAAAGTGTGTCAGCCACGTGGCACATCTTCCCATCAGCAGCCCACTTCTGGCTAATTATTCACCCCAGGTTTCCTTGCCCATGTCAGTAAACATTTAACCCTTGGTTGATAAGTGACTCTAAGGTAAACACAGCGGGAGGCTCTATTTCCTTTTGAGTGCACTACATGAAAAACAGCATCGACGTTGTGTTTTTATGGCATTCGTTTCATGGGGCAAATATCATGAAGCCGCAGTAAAAGGAAGTCTCAAGAAATAATAATTGTAACCCTTGAGGATTTATTTTGCACTGTTCAGTTTGCACAACAAGTCTCCGTGACCACTTGTGAACGTGATGCATTTTTTGGATGTGGGTGCATTTGCTTAAGAACAGCGTATCATTTATGAAAGCTTGGAAACCCCAGAGCAACGTGTTCGATTTGTAACTGAATAACCTTCCTCTTTGGCGAATGCAACTTAACACGTGAATGCTGCTGGCACTGAATTCACGTGTTTATTTGAGCAGTGACCCGGGGCACGTTTCAGCTGTGATGTTGTGCGAATTATTTCCTCCACACATTTGATAAAAGTATCGATCTCCCAGGTAATTTGGTTTTCCTGCTAACAGGTAATACTCAGATGAAAAGCTTCGATAGTTGGACAAAAGAATGAAGTCTGTATGTGAGCGACAAGCAGGGCATGGCTCAAAAACCAGCATCTGTGATGATGTGTGGCACACGGGGCAACATGTGCTGCCATGCAGATGATTTCATTTTCTAGGAAGGCAACAAAAGAGATCCAGCCACATTCTAAGCATGCACCAGCACGGATCTGTAGTCAGTCTAAACTGGCTTAACTGAAGTCTAAACTGGCTTAACTGGCCCAATTGCAGTCCAGAATTATCAAGCAACTGAAACAAATGATAAGAAGCCTTAAGCTGGTGAGCTTCTCAAATCTATACCCACATTAAAAATGAATGAAAAACATTTCACTTTTTAAGGCTCCAGTAAATGCTCTGAGCACTTTCCAAATGCTTACAGTGTTGATAAAGGTGATGCAAAAAAAAAAAGAATTTCCACATTTTGAAATGCTCGGTACTTTCCACCGTTCCCAGTGGGTCACCACAGCAGACGGATCAGCATTTTGATACAGATTTTACCTTCACAGGTTCCGTTTGTGCTGTCCTCCTGGTCTTAAACTGGGGGATCTTTTTGCACGTAAAGCAATCTTTCCATAATTTGCAGAAATATGAGATAGAAAACAAATCGGTAGAGAAATTTGAAGTGTATTGCATTACACTTATTGAAAACATACTCATGTTTTTCAATTAAATATTATACAACTTTCCGGTAAACGTAAATTCTCCGGGTTTTATTTGTGCTTTCAAAATCATAAATCTTCATTTATATTCATGCTCATTTTCAGTTTGAGCTTTGTTGTGAGAAACACAGTAAAACCCTGCAGACTCCTATAAAATCAAGGTCTCATTTAGTGTCTTTTTATTGTGATTCAAAGTAAATGTATCCAAGTTATCATTTCCCACAAGGATATGCTGCCAGCAACCCTGTAAAATGCGTAAAAGACTGGTACTTGACAACAATGCACCAACTTTACAAATGCACAAAGCATCCCATCAGCTTTGGCAGTGAGACAATGGGTGTGAATATTATGTGTGATTGACAAATAACAAACAACAGCAGTTTCCCAGCTACAGAGCTCCATTTCCTGATCATTACCCTGTAACCTGAAAATATACTGCAGCACGTCCAACATAATCAAGTTTCAGCGTAGAAGACAAAGCCTCACACCGTCTGGCAATGTGATCACTTCAGATTTAATGGCAATGTTGACAGATAGTGTAAAGAAAGCTCGTATGGGGGCGTTACAGATGGAGAACCTCAACTTAGTAGTCATCTGTCGGACCTGTTACACATGTAAAACTTGATCTGTACTCATTACAAATAATACTTCTAGGATCTCTTGCTTTCTCTCTCTCTCTCTCTCTCTCACACACACACACACACACACCTACACAAACACAGTGGTTGTCTGGGTAATGAAGCTGAGGTAGCAGGCACTGCTGTACATCAAGAAAAAAAGAATAAATAAATGTGGACCACTATGACTTGCTGTCTTGATGCAGAGAATCAAAATGCTAACCTTGTATTTACAGGTAGTTTACTCACAGCAGTTTATCTAAGCATCTCTAGCTGACATTCTTGACAAAACAATGGCCGGTATTTAAACTGACACGTGGTATGAGAAACAGAACGGGATTATATAATGAGTCAAAAAGTATGCCACGATGATTATCCGTGTTGAGCTGCTTTAATCAATTCTCAGGACTGTTGTTAAAAGACACACTTCTAGCACTTAATTATGGTAGATTAGTTTTTTCATTGACACTTTGCAAAGTAAATTAAGTCAGTTTGCTGCTTAGAGGATATCAAAAGCTCATGTTGCATATTAAAAATAAAATCCCTTCTTTTTATTATGTCCTCATAACATGCTAGCCTACATTAAATCCTATAATTTCAATGTGCTTTTTGACTCAGAACTACATTTAGTAATAGATTATCTGGTGCACGTACTGCATCTGTGCAGGTTTTCAAATGGATATTTTGATGCATATATAAATGTGATCCAATCCTTGCAGGGATGCTTTCACAGATTTTGTGACTTTTCTGATATGCACAAATCTGACATGCGCATTGGCTTTAATCTGTAGAAATAATATGATGTTTGCAGGGAAGGTAGTGCAGTGTTGTCTCTTTCCTCCAGACACGCAGTGCAAAATTAGACTGGTGGCCAAGGATCAGAGTCTACTGCCTAATCAACCCCTTGCAAGAAAAAATCCTACAACAGACCAGACAGAGGAAACAACTCAAATAAAGAGGAGAACAACAGACACAGACAGAAGGGTGAAGTTTTAATATATTTTCTAATTCTGGTCAAACGTGACCGACGCAACGTTTTCATTTCACAAGCCAGATCCAAACATCTTGGAAAGTGTCTTTGATTTCTGAGCTGTATTGTTGGCTTTTGATGTGCTGACTGTTAAGCGGTAATCATTAACTTCAAGTGTTTCAATCTCTAGTATACGGTACGCCTCGCATGAAACCGCAGAATGGTGCAAATATGTATTTTACAGGTTTTATTTTACAATGAAATTTCACCATGAGCACTCATTAAGTTGATCGGGTTTCCTTCCTTACAGCTACATGGATCTTGTTGTTCTTGGAGTCAACTAAGTGCAGAAAGATTTATATGTTTTTTTCTTTGTTCCCCAGGATGGGAAATAACATTCCTTCTTCTTCCTCATCATAAATCTTGTGTGTGCAAGGTGCAACATAATCTCAGCTACGAGCACCAAGAGAGTCAGGTGTAATTTAAACCTTCTATTATGACGACTAAATTAAAATTTCGATTAGCTTTACTTTAATATTTTTTTTAATAAATACTTGAAGTTTATTAAGAAAATTCATTTTGCTTAGGTGAAAAAATTTGTTCTGACGGCTGAGCATTTCTCACACACACCCCTTTTTATGCCTCATGTATTTGCGTGCCATTATTGTATGTCATACGTTATCTGCCTCCTATAGTTTCTGTCTTGCCACCTTTGTTGTTCGTCCTTCGCCTGCTTGTCTGCTGTGGCAGATGATGTCTCCTCCCTGGACCCGATTCTACCAGGTTAGTTCCTGAGAAAAAGGAGTTCCTACATCCCACTGTTGCCAGGGTTATGTAATCATATTTGTGTTTACACTTGTGTAAGATGCATTAATTCTGACTCAGTCTGTGATAGGTTCAGATGTTGTCATTTGTGTTGCAGTCTGTCTCATCTTCTTGTTAGGTCACTGCAGTGTGTCACTGTTACTTGTCTGGGCATCATAATCAGGGGCATTGTCCTCCTATTGAGCATACGACTCAGCGCCACACCAAACTAGATCATTGTTTGAGGGAATTTTTTAAGGAAATATTTTTACTTACCAGAATAGCAGACTTATGTAACAAATATAGTTAAACTGGTTATGTTGTTTCCTATTTTATGTAAGAGCGATGGGATGCCCAGCCCACATGAAACCGCATGGAAGGAGCGCAACGCATAACTGACAGTAAACAAGTCGATTATAAGTGCTGTAATGAAAAGTATCCTATCAAACCTCATGAATGAAATGAGCCAATTCATCAATAACCATCCAATCATTTTCAACTACTTTCTTTCAGTGTCTCTGATGGAGCAGATGTATGAGTTAGCAGCTAACAGACATGCCTGAGGACTCTCCCTATATCCATGTTAAAAAACTCATACAGAAAGCTGCAAGGACCCTGTACAAACAACAAACAAAACAAACAACAACAGTCGATCATTTATTAGCTCATTTATTAACTCATGTGGTTTGTAATGTTTCTTAAAGGTAATTTCATTCACAAAGATTCTTCCTGCTAGTCGTTCTTCTAATAGTAGCTCTGCAAACTTACTGGTTTGTAGAGCTATGACCGATGGATAGTGTGTGCTGTCAGGATTTGATGGTGACTGGAAAATGAAATGTAATCTGTTTTATTCTGAGAAAACAACAAAAACAAGTTCAAACAGTTTAAAAGGTTAAAAACTATTAAACTCAATAATATTAATAATAATAAAAAGTAATTTCTAATGCGAGTACAGTGCAGTATAATAAAGTACAGTACAGCATATCTGTACAAACATAGACACACTGTGTCACACTCATGTTACACAACTGGCTCGGTTCCAGTTTTTCAAGTTCTTTTAATACAATAATCTCCTGCTAGTATACACAATACATGCATTGTGGTTGTCTCTCTCATCTATAATGGCCACTGAGACATTTTTATACTGTACAGTCAAATAAGTTTCATGTTTTAAAAGAATATGCAAAATTGTTGTCTTTGACTAAGTCTACTTTACTTCAGATGACCATGTTAGGACAGCTTATTCAATATTAACGTATTAATTACTTAGAAAAGCATGTATACATTTCCTGAGTGACAAATACAGAATTAATTACTTCCACCAACATAAACAGTTTAGGTTTAATTGAACTAAAATACATAATTTGTGGTAACTTGTGGTTTTTACAAAAACACTGTGTAAAGAATGAAAACTACATCAGCAAGCAGACTAAGTACGTTTCTACTAAAAGCAAAGAATTTGTAGTCTAAGACTTGCTCATTTATTTGGTTTTGTTTGTTTTTTCTTTTTCTTTGTTTGTTTTTTGGGTGAAAGACTGAAACAGAAACAAAAGTGAAACCAAGAACAGAACTTTGTTTCTCTCTTAGTCAAACTAAAACTTAAAATAGAAATACAAAGAAACAAACAAGGCCATGCTGTTGTTAGATAAATGAAAACAAACTAAAAAACCATGACAATGTGAGCTTCAGCTAAATTATAATCATTTTTATAACACATTATTCAATCAAATGTTTTTAGGGGGGGGTTGCTTTTGTGTTGATACACAATTGTACACCATAAAACAATCTGTAATACTTTTATTTGGCCTGTATTAAGATAACAAAATCAGAGCTTATCTTTTAATTGTGAAATGATGGTAAGAAAGTCTGCCTGGCTTCTGTACTCGCTGCTAAATGATGAACAAATGCTGCCCTCTATCGTCTTCACAGGTGATGCTACGTGGTGCCGATAATCACAGTTTAATATGACAAAAATTCAACCCTGTTCTCTTACAGAGACGATTGCACAACCTATTAATTAAAGTGGATCAAATTCCAACAACCTGCCTCGTGCTTTCAATGAACTGAAACGGGACAACTCTCTTGCACCTTACAGCAGTTTCACACAGAGACCCGGGGTCTGTCTAATGAGCCGTGCTGTGAATAACTCAGAGCCAATAATGTATGTTAGATTGTCAGTGGCTTAGAGTTTGTGACCATAACAGTACAGAAGCAAACTATTTGAGTATAATTCATATGCAAAAAAACACTCAAAGTTCTAACAGTATTATCGATTGCATATGTTTCTTCCAGTTTTTGAACCCAATTAGAAAAAGGAGACTTTGTAAAAATCTCATATTGTTACAGTCCTAATGCCAATATGATTCTTCAAAGCTCCTGCTTTGAAATACTGAAGTTTAAAAATTGATCTGGTGAAAGATAATAATTCACAGTGACACACTGTCAGGATACATCTTTAATATCACTGTAGTCATCTGAATCAACTTTCTCGAATGTGCTGCGAATAAATGCTGCTGCAACCCACTGTGGGAAAGCTGTGTTATTAAAATGAAAACATCTGCGACACGTGGAACACATTCACAGAGGACACAAAGGGAGGACATGCAGAGGCTGTATTAAAGTCAAAAGTCCAAATCTTTAGTGAAAAACAGGCAGCGGTTACAAGACAAGGAGCCCATCAAACAGTCTGCAGGCTCAAGCACACAATGAATTCAAACAGAAGTAAAAACAAAACAAAAAACTGGACACTGAAAAATGTAACAAGGTGATGTGGGAGGGGACAAAGGGAAGCAGCACTGAATTATCATCAATGAAAGAGCAGAGATTGCAAAATAAATCAGGAAAGGACTTCAAACTTACTGAGACTAAGGCCTCTGCTACAAATCTGTCTCATACAAAAACATGTTGTACAGGTACAGTATGGTAAGCGCTCATAGTAATTCATAAGCCGGCTCTACCTGAACCCCTTCAATATTTCTAAGTTTGTGTTTTTTTAATTGAGTGTGGCTGCTAAAGATGAAAACACATACAGAATGTAAACTGAGCTTGGAGACCTTTGTTCCTAACAAATGAGGCCAAAAAAACAAAATCCAAACCACACAAACACGATATTCATCAATAATTAGAAAGCATCTAAACATTCTGGTGGTGGATTTTTACAGTCTTCCGCTCGCTGTCATCTTCATAATCACCGTGATCAATACGTGACTTGGCGAGGTCCTGAGGTAGGCGGGTTGTCTCGGGTGATGTTACCTTCACAGGCAGGAACAGCGTCTGGCACGAGTTGGGGAAACATCCCAGTGCACTGGTGTAGTTTCCTTTCCAGCTGTTTGACATTTGACACTTTAACATTAAAGGGAACAAGAAGAAGCAGAGTTAGGTCAGGTGACCACATGCGCTGTGTCCCAAACGTAGGCTGCATCCTTCTGAGGACCCGGCCTTCGCGGTCTACGTGTGCCGGGTAGTGATGGGATTTCCGACTCTTTTTAAAGAACCGGCTCTTTCGGTTCGACTCACTAAAAAGAGCCGGCTCTTTCGGCTCTGAACCGGCTCTTCAGGTTGTTTTGTTGCTTTAATTAATTTATTATTAACAATAATATAAAATTATGCACAAAAGGAATTACTAACGTAAAAAAAAAAAGTGGTTTTATTTATATATGTTTATATATAAATATATGCGGTGGCCCCTAGAGACAAAACACGTACAAACTCCAAAACACATTTCTAGCATGAACTGAACTTCCAAAACAGAGCTACCTAGATCAGTTAAATTACACAATTGAAAGCATGAAAGCATATGTGTATTGTTTGTGTATTTATACACAAGCACTGTATTCATATATAGTCAAATAATAAAAAAAATTAATTTAAAAAAAAAAGTTCATTTACCTGTTACTACCACACACCAAATCCGGTCGTTGGTACTTGCTGGCTTGTGTAGCCACTAGGTAACAAAAGCTCAACACTGCCCCTAGCATCCTGGAGCACTTCTGTTGTCTTTTGTACGTGTTTTGGAGTTTGTACGTGCTTCAGAGTTCGTACATGATTTGAAGTTTGTATGTGCTTTGTCTGTAGGGGCCACCGTAAATATACTTTTATTTATTCACTCCACATAAAATGTAATAAATAAATCATATAATACAAAAATCAACTATTCACATTTCAACTTTTAACTATTTAAATTTTCAGCTTTTTCCTTTTGCAAATTTAAAGTGAAACAACACAAAACACTGCAAACCACAACACAATTAAATATAAATTAGAATATGAAAACAAAAAGAACATGCATATTCTCTGTCATATGGGCCTGCATGAATAAACTCTCTGAATCCTTTATCATCTGCAACTGAAAATAGTTGTGGATGATTACTATACCTTTCTAATGTGACGTTGTTGTCCCTGGCTCTTTCTCTCTCTCTCCCTCCTGCTCTGTTCCTGTGCTACTGAGTGTAACTACCGCCCCTCCCCCCTCTTCCCAGCGTAAAGCACAAGGCTCCCATGCTGAGTGAAGTGGAAAAAAAGTGCGAGAGAGAGGGTGAGAGAAAGAAAAAAAAACCCACGGCTCGCGATAAGGAGCCGGCTCGCGTCGTTCACGTCGCAAGCTCTAAGAGCCATTTCGTTCGCGACCGACCCATCACTAGTGCCGGGGTTCCTCGAAGACCGAGAAGGCCAGAAGTGCGAGGCTTTTAAGTGGGATGGTCTAGCCTTCAGATTTGCAGATTTGTTGCCCACCGCTGTCTCGGTGGAGTTTAATAAACTCGGCTGTCTGCTCCTTGCTATCTAAAATATAACAGGACACTGGAGTAAATTCTCGACTGTCTCACACTTCTGTTTGTCCGGCTCGAGTGACCATTGAACCCCCCAGCTTGCTATCGAGCGGGTGGGTAACAGACGTCTCCAAAAACGTCGGCGCACATTTGCAAATATGAGATGTCTTAATAAACCAAGCAGATATTTGAAGATTACACACCCACATTCTTGCCTGAAAATATGTTAAAAGTTTATTTTGTGACCCAGAAAGATTGATAAGAGTAATTTTAAAACTTAGTAGCGGCCGCCATTGTTGGCAGCTGAAATTTGGCTGGGCCGCGCTATGAATTCTGGGATATGGTGGGCCACGAAGGACACACAGGAACAGGCTCATGTGTGGTGGTCCCTGAATGCTGCTCTGTTCTTGTCTCTGTCCTTTCTTGAAGTTGGCAGGTTGGACAGTCCAGTAGTAATATCCTGCCCATCTGAGGAGCAGTTTGCAAACACACATGCAGTGCTTTGTTTGTCTTACAGTCAAAGTTGGATGTTGATGTTTGTCCTTTAAAAATGTTCCTGTATTTAAAAGTACTCTAGTGGCTCTCTCTAAGTGTCTCCTTTGAAAGCGGAGACGGGTTTATCCACTGATCCACATCACTTTACCCGGATGTTTTCTTTCAAGCTGGATGATGACTCCTCTCTCCCTCACTCCAGTTCCAGCTTCACAGACCAGTTGCCCTCTGAGGTCACAGTGATCATCGGAGGCAGGAGACTGGAAAATTCAGATCGGTTTCTTCCATCTTTTTTCTCCATGTTTAGAAAAATACTCCTAAAATAACCAAGCAAATAAATATTATTAAAGATTTACACACTTCATTGGACAACAGTGAACACATCTCCCTTTTATTCCATTCCTGCTCAGCACATCAGGCAACAAATGTCCCAGTCAATCACAGTCAAATGTAAAGCACATACTATGTACAACATGTGCCTGTATAAAGAACATTCAATTCTAAAACTCACTTCTTTTTTAGCTGTGGATGGTTTATCTGCTGCCTCTGATGAGAGATCAGTCAGCAAGTCAAGGTGGTGCGGTGGACTCCTGCCGTTTGTGACTCTGGTAGTTCTTCTGAGAAAAACCCACCGTCTCTCCACACCGTCTGTGAGCACAAACTGCTGCTCTGCCAGCATCTAGAAAATCACATATCACACAAAGACAGGTGAAAAATGAATTTTACAAGGGATCAAGATTCCAGCCAAGGACGAGTCCGACAAAGAAGACGTTGAATTTGACTCAAATAAACATCACAATAGTCAGAACAAGCATGGCCGGAGGTACGGTGATGTATTTTTTCTCTCATCTCTCTTCACAAAACCGCTGTGATCCTGACGGGTCCTGTCAGCATTTCATGTTTGTGCACATCCAAACCTGATCCGTACTTCCATGGAAGTACGGATCAGTACGGACAGTGACTAGAGTTCGAGCGGCAGGAACAGTGCTCGTCTCGGTCATCTCCCTCATCTCCTTCATGCACGAGATCACACAAAGAGTTCGGCCTGGTGTTCTATGCTTTGCTAGCTGCAGTAGAATTGTCTCTGATAGCGTCCATTTTTCCCTCGATGGATGATCATTGACAGGATCCGAGACTGCCCATATGGAAAAGATATAAATAAATCTTATAAGGTTTGTATCTGTCTTGTGTGAAACTAACAAACAATTGGACTGCTTATTGTACTGTAGTAGGATTTTTTTAAACATAAGCACAAGTTTTGATTTTATATACTGTTTTGTTTGTTTGTTAATTAGTTTGTTCGTTTGCTTGTTTTAATCAATTTTAAATCATGCTTTTTATTTGTTTTTGTTTCTAATGTCTCTGTAAAGCACTTTGAATCACCTTGTTGTTGAATTGTGCTATACAAATAAACTTGCCTTGCCTTGCCTTGCCTACTACTACTGCACTCAAAATATCAATGCTGTGATGAAATGGTACATTCGATGAAAATGTACTTAAAATGTACATAAAAGAACTTGAAACGGAACAATATCACCTGTGACAGGCAAACATGAATGTAATATAAATATAAAATATTGCTGAAGCTGGAACATCACCAAAATGAAAAAAAAATCATATTTCAATACGTCTTCATTCTGTGAGCAAAAAATATTGTAAAGTAACTGAACGTGTCAAAGAAGTAAAAAGTACAATATTTCCCTGTGATGTTGAACAAGAAAGTGTAATGTCTCCATACCTGTCTACTGTTCTGTATTACCATACAGCCTGTTTGCAAACAGTGTAACAGATGTGTTTTTTAGCTCCAGGACTGACATGTGCCAGCTGTCTTTGTACCTGCACTGGTGTGATGGAGCCTTGGGAATGCACTGTCAATGAATGCTCTGTGACAGACATGGAAACATGCCCCACCTATTTGTGTCCCAAGCAGGACACCTACTAGGTATGAAGTGGATACAAGTTTGAAGACAAACGGAGATATTACACATATTTATTACTGGCTTTCATCAGAAAATGACTGTAAAACTCATCATGTGAAGCATGATCAAAGTTCATCTTTTCTGCTCCTGATAACACTTGCAGATAACGCTCTTCTTGATTTGTTTGACGCTCTCTGGTTTTCTGAGGATGACGCTCTGTAGACCTCTCAAACCCTCCTCACTTAGGCCACATGACCAACCTTAACAGTTGAACATCAAATCATTCAGTCTGCTTTACTGGCTTTAGAAACAGTCAGTGTTGTGTATGCACAACTTAAATACATACTTTGAAATATCTCGCTGGAAAACAGGCAGCACGGCTCTTTCAGGGTATCATCATAAGTTGAAAGAGATTTAAAAACATGAGGACTTACATGTAAGCTTTAAATGAGCAGTCCTTCCCTTTAAATCTAAGCTCTCTTCTTCCTCTCCTGTCCTCTTTCTTATCTTTCTCCATCTGTCAGTGAAGTTAGCTCTTTCTTCTCTCTCCCTCTGAAATAATATGCAGATTTGGTGACTCGCAGTAAAATCTTTTTGAAAATTTTACTGGGAGTCAGAGGCTGATTGCAGGATTTCATGTGTGTGGGAATCTTGGCAGCAGCACTTTACTAGAATCCAGGGTGTGATTTCATTAGAGTAATAAAGGACATGACAAATTCACTGATGACAGTTGAGATACTGAAGAGGTGAAATATGCAGATTTGGTGATAGATCTGATATGGTGCTCAAAGATTCAAAGATTTGTGGTCATGTACCAAAGCACACGATAGAAGAAGCTACAGAATTATATGATTCATATCATGTTCAGATTTTAGGTACTTGCTTTACATTTTTAGCCACTTCATACTGAAAAGTTATTTTGGATAATTTCCATTCAACAAAGAAAAAAGTGGCAAATTGTTTGTATACAATACCAGCAATGCAGTTTGACTGGAAGCTCTTCTGAAAGCTAAAGAAAACCTGCGCCACTTCCTGAAACACATCCTGTTTCCCACCCACCTCCCTTTTTAGCCACTCAAGAATCTTTACTTTCACTTTAGTCATCTGTGTGCGGACAAATCCTACTTCAATAGGTAAGCAAACATATGATCTTAATTCATAAAATATGGTTAATGCAGTCTGTTATTATTGTATAAAGTGAAGTGGAACGACTTTGTGTTTTATTTCAGATAATCAGCATTTAACTTAAATGGATGATTTTATGCCTTTAGTGTTTAAACCAGGAACATTAGTCACATATACAAACTTTCTTTCAAGTTATAACAAAGTTAAAGAGTAGTTGTTATACAATTTATTATATAATTTTGCATACTTTTATATATATTGCATAAGAACAAATATTTCCATCAGATTTTAGAAAGAAAGAATAAAGAGATGATAAGAAGTAAACACTTGTAAAAACTAATTTGATATAAAAACTAATACAATAGCATTTTCAAGTATATAACAATATTAAGTAACCATAATTTTATTACAATACCTCAAAATCACCAGATTATGTTAAAGTGGCCCAGTGTATCAGTGGACGGTGCAGTGCAGTGTGTTAGTGGGTGTTTGGCGTCCTGACAGTCCAGACTTTGAAAACACAACAACTATATAAAACTGTTAACATTAGATTTGTCTCTGTTGGGCAGATGTGTTGAGTTACTGTTTGAGTTATTGAAGATTTCCTTTGTATGACCCTGTAGCAGCCGAGCTGAATCTTTGTTAGAGGAGGTGTTTGTGGTGTTTGCAGGTTTTGTTTTAGTTTTTATAAAAAGCACAACAAGTTTAACAATTAGAGATGTTAGTAAGTATAGCACATCAGAGTTAAACAGATAATTGTATGTCTAAAACACACTGTGTATGTTGCTGTAGTTACAGCCCAACACACTCAGTAACAAATCAGTCGTCATAGTGATCTTTACACTACAGGCTTCTGCAGACAGTTAAAGAAAACCACACCTATTTACTGTAAATGACTAAACTATACATTCACTTTGTGATGCAGTAATAACTGTAAGGTAGCAACTTGTTATGCAGCTTTGTCTCAGAACTTTTTATAGATTTTATTGATGTATTATAAAGAATGCGCTTGCATTGTCAGACAAACATGTTCTGACACAGAAACTAAAATGATGCTAACAAAGTTATGAGATCTGCAGGTGAGTTACACCAGTTGCTGACCGCAAGAACTTCCTCTTCATAGCGCTTCAGCTCATGCAAATATCTGCTGCCAGTGGGAACCTTCAATAAAGATTTACATTTGTTGGAGCCATTTAGTCTCTCAGCATTAATCCAAGACAGGATTTTACTTCAGTCATCAGGATGCGATAAATTCATAGATGAGGTAGAGTTAGGAATGTCGTCCAGTTTATAGACATGAAGCACAGCGAAAAGATTCATGTTCAGTATATTTCAGTACATTTTACCTACTTCATACTAAAACATTATTTAGATAATAGTACAGTTTGTCATATGTGTAGCGTGCCAGCAATGCAGTTCTGCAAGCTAAAGAAAACCTGTTCCACTTCTGTGGACTTGTTTTTGTGAATAGTTTTGAAGTATTTGCGTGTCAAACATTTTTTGCAGCTCATGATTCTTCAGGTTCATTTTAGTCATCTATGGCTCCAGTTCATGACCTCAATAGGTTCATAACTTTTTAATATATTGGAGAATAATAACCCATTAAAGAATCTGTGTAACCTAAACTGTGATGAAAGTCAGAATGAAGACTCGTTCCATGATGCCATGATGGAGTGTGTAGATTGTGAAAACTTTCATGAAAGTTACCTGTTTTAGAAAAACTCCTGTTTATGATGCAGCATATTTCAACAGCATGTGAATGATTTATAAATGACAAACTAAATATAACTTTTAAGAAAGGAAAGCTTTACAGAGCTTATGTATTACGATGGATGGACCTTAACACTGAACTGAGTTGTTGTTGAAGATGTAATCTACACCTTAGCACAACATGCTTAATTATTACAAAGAATAATATAAATTTAATGGAATGGTTTTTATATAGTGCTTTTGTACTCTGAGCACTCAAAGCATATGTATATTATTTTCTAAATTATGTGTGAATACCACATGGTGAAGAAAAATATAATGACATTATAGAGGGAATCATTATTGCATTTGGCTTGAGATGATAAAGAGTTATAAATTTATATTTGCTTTACATTTTTGTGTATTTGTTTTGCAGGTTCTGAGAGTCATCAGGAAAATTAAATCTGTCTGTTGTCCAAGGAGAAAAGCACCGTTATGCCGCCAGTACAGGTTCGGAAATTTCACTAAATATGTCGTTTCTGTTTAATCTAGATTATGTCGAAGAGTCTCATCAAATCAAATGTGCTGCAATAGTTACCAAAAAACTATTGATGTCAAAGTTTTTCTTTCTTGTGATGATAAGAAACCACAGCCCGGGGACCTGATTGAGATCTCTCGTGGCCTGTATGCGCACTGGGCTGTGTATGTTGGTGATGGCTTTGTTGTTCACTTTGGAGTGCCAGGTAAGTCTTTCACACAGCTGACTCACCTTACTCCTCCATATTCTTACTCTGAGTGGAAGAAAATGTAATTTATCTGACAGCCCGTATTTGACATGCAGTTTTCAGACAGTAGCTTCTTGTTTAGTACAAACTAGTTAAATTACCGTACTAAAGAGAAAAATCTGATGGGATTAGTATATAAACTGTCTGCAAATGATCCAGTTTTTTCCTCTTTGATATTTTTGACCTTAAAGCTGCAGACCTTAGTCCAGGCTCTATGGCAGTGTCTTCCCAAACTGTGGAGGGCTGTGTGATGAAGGAGAAGCTGGAGTCTGTAGCTGGAAATGACAAGTGCCAAGTCAAGAACAGTTTGGATGGGAAGTATAAACCCCGTCTAGCTAAGGAGATTGTGAAGGATGCCCTTGCATCGGTTGGCAAAGTGCGGAAGTACAACCTCAAAGAGAGTAACTGTGAACACTTTGCCAATGAGATGCGTTACGGTGTAGCCGTGTCTCAGCAGGTGGGTTGAACTGCCTCTGTCCTTTTTACAGGTCTGATAGAGCACAAGCACAAAATGACAATACTATGATTTCAGATGTAGGTCTGCAATGCCACCCACAAAGGTCAGCACAAACTCAGCAACTCAGTTTGAATTTTACTGGTGTGAATCAGGGTTGCATATTTATAGTTTGGGGGCACATTTCAAAGGAAGAACACAACCAGTTTACTGAACAGCTACATGCTGTTGTAAATCAAGTGTTACTGTTAAAAAAAACACAAAAAGAAATTAAACACACAAACAAACAAACAAAAAACCTTTTGCTTTCTTAATACTGTGGCAGCACAAAGTGGTGGTAATGATAAGTAAAAGACCAAATAACCAATGATGTTGCACGCACACACTGAAAATGGCAGTGCAGCGAGTGGAGGCTCAAAAGCTCTTTAATTAAAGGGAAAAGCCGACAACGCCACCCTGGGAATTTCACCCAGACAATATTTAGTTTGAAACTATGCTAATTATCAAGAAGACACTTTGGTCTATTAGGCATGAGACAGAGATGAGGTTCAAGATAAAACAAACAATTTATTGACAGCTATTAACAAATGTCTCATAAAAGAGCCGATGAATCAGTCGTTCATGTACTGTAAAATTCAGACCTGTTGTTTACCAGTAGATGAAATGGATGCCAGATGAGGACAGGTCCAGAAAATCAGAAACTCATACATGCAACGCTCACACTATGGTGCAGCTCAAACCAGGGGCGCATAAATATTCACTGCACACAGAAGCTCCCACCACCCAGTCACCTCCACTTTAGGCGATCTGCTTATGAATAAATGAAACACAAGTTCTTAACATATCCAAAACAAAACCCAGACCCACCGCTGTGGTTAACCCTGCTGCAGAAACACACTGGTGATCTGCAGCTAGACAATGGGCCTCCTCCCAGTGGTGTAACATAAAAATTAGGATCTACAAATCAAACATTCAAAAACCAAATGTACAAACAAAATAAATTAAATTGTCAGTTTAGAGCAGATAACTTCATAGTACTATTACGAATTGTTAAACATACAATTGTTATAAATAAGATAAGATAAGATAAGATAAGATAAAACTTTATTAATCCCTCGGGTGGGTTCCTCTGGGAATTGAATGCATTAAAATGCACATTAACAGTCTTTCATATATTGCACAGACGGCTCAAATGCTATTCTAAAAACCAGAGCGTTGCAGGCAAAGCAAACAAGAGGGCCAAATAAGGCAACAAGGCAAAGCTTAAAAACTTCAACAAAAAAAACCCCAAAAGTGGATGCAAAACGGCAAATCAGCAGCACTTCTGTAAACGTAGCCCAGAGAAGCAGGAGCAGCCCCACTATAAAGCTATCAGCCACCCACTCAGGCCCAGACTTCCTGTAATGCATCATAAAAGTAGCAAAAAGACAATTATGACAGAAGTAATGCTAAGATCGTAACAAATGAAAATTACATACTATTCAAACGGCGTTGCCCAATTGACAAGCAAAGGGGTCAATAGGAGGCTTCTGCAGCTACAACCTATAAACACCTGTTTACTACCAGGTAAAATAATAAGCATACAGCATACAAAATAAAAACATACCAGCAATCGGTAGAAGGCTTCAGAGGAAACAGTCAGTAGGTAATGTCTGCAAAAACAGGAGTAACACAATAGACAAAAGTGGAGCCAATTCAGGCCGAGGCAGCAGCGACATGTACGTGACTCCTACCTGTAACAGCTACGGAAGTCAGTCCGAAGGTTTGGATGTGTACTGCAACAGGTCAGAGATGCTCATATGGCAGCTACTATTTATAGTAGCACCATATAATGTGACTGGCTACTAACAGTGATTAACAAAGCAATATGAATATATAATATTCATTTTGCTACAATAGCAATAATCTCTTCAGAAATTCTTGCTTCTATGCATCTATGATGCAGTTTCTGTCATCATACTGAATGATTCTGGACTGGAGATACAATCCTAATGTTTCCCATGTTTGCTGGGTTATAAATGTAAATTCTTGTGTTAACTTAAGGAGTTCAAAATAGTGTAAAAATGTATTATTCTACAAAATATGAATAGAGTTTAAATGCCTCTGATTATGTTCGTGGGACCCAAACTAAAGCAATTATGTTTCCCTTGCAGGTGCAGAAGGTAGATGAAGCAGCAGCAACAGTACTACTTTTTGGTATTTTTGGGAGTCTGGTTATTGGTGTTAGTGCTTTGGCAGGAGCTGGAGTTAAAGCCAACACAAACTAACTGGAACTTAAAGCAAAAAAAAGTAAAGACTAACTCAGAAAATCATTTTGACTTACTGATCACAAAGAAATCACAAACCTAATCTGATCTTTTTACTCTAATCTGTCCCTGTCCATTTTTAATGCCAAGCAGGCTGATTTCTCAGCTAACTTCCCATCATTTGTTCTAAGTTTTATTTAAAATACATCAGAAATATTTGTTATGGAAATCATGTGGGTGATTCCTTCCTTGTGTCCTCACCTTCAGCTCTGACATTCCATTCTTCTTTTTTGGTTTTAAATACAATGTAAGGCTGCGTGTTTACACTGATCAGCCTCTCTGTAACAACACTGCCTTTTCTAATAATAAATTCATACATTTAAATGTTGCTGTGTGTTCTGAAAAGGCACTACAGTCTGAAAACTAAAAATAGCCTAAATAACACTTAATGTAGTCATCATTACCACACTATTAAATATCTAAGTGCCCAAGTAAAGTCAATCATATAAATGTTAATAAATAAACAACAAGCAAATATTCACCTGCTGTTTCTGCATGAATGTTCCTACTCCCCCCCCAATGCTTACCATGATGCAACTGATATATTTAGTCTTCCTCTGACATCATTATTCCTGAATGATTTAAATAAAGAATAATTTGGGTTGTTTGGATGTCAGTCTGTTTTTTATTCAGACAAACTCCCTTCATTAGCGAACCCTCTGCAAAATTCCTACACTGAAAGAATTTCCCGAGAAGTACAAATGTTTAATTTATCAATAATATTTGAAAAGGGGAAAAGAGTTGCACTATATTTTTCATATTACTGTATCGATACAGTATCACCATGAAAACTGAGAGCACACCTGCAGCTGAACTGCCTGTCCAGCCAAGAACACCTTGGTTTATTTCATTACAACTGAAAGCAAGCTATAATGAGTTCTTTATTTTTGGAAAATGGATTCATTAGAGGTATAAATATTATTTCTTTGTCATTTTTCAATCTGTGGTTTTCTTACTTACATTTTTCATGATTTGGTGTAATAATAAAAACAAAGGTAAAAAAATCAGATGAAACAGACATCCTGACTTCCTTATACAATACTGCAGCTCCTCTCTTGGCACCCTGTTAAATATACTTTCTCATGCAGTGCTGACTACAAACATGGCTGTTTATATGACAGGTCTTCCTAAGAGCTCCCCCTTGTGGAATAATTATACTATTATTATATGTGTGTATACTTATAACCCCACCCCAGCAGAGAAGCCTCCTATTTTGAAGTTTAAACTCAACCTCAACATCAGTGTTTGCTGTCCGATTTTTTTTTAATCTTCTTAAACCCGTATTAGTTTTGTTTTGTTTTTTAATTTAACTTTTCAGGGTTCAATTATTCTTAGATATGATCACACTGGTTTCAGTTGACCAAATTTTACATCTGATATTTTAAGTTATCATTTTTTAAATTCATCAGACAGTGCAGAGATGCAGGGAGAGTAGGGGAACACACACACAGACTGTAAATCATTTAAACCAAAACAGCTTGAGTAGTTACATTTCTATACGGTTGCTATATTTGCTTTCGACATTAACTCCTTGACAGACTGTTTCTGATCATCACATGATTTCATTTGTAAACTGCTGCTAAAAACCTTTCAAAGCAACTCAGATTTTGTTTTTAACAAGTAGCAGTTTAAGACCTCCTGGCCTCACTCTGATTAATAATGATTGTTGATTAATAATAACTACAGTGAACATATAGTGTCTCACCCCACATTGCCTTTACAGCTTTGAAGTGTAATTTCTTCGTATATTCTCCAATTTTTAGCAGTTCTGGGCCAATCTCCTTTTCTATTTCCGATATTTCCTTTAACCATGACCATCGTTCATTCGAAAACTTAGAAATTTTAGTTTCCACACCACTGAAACCATGAGATGATATTATGATGGTGTTACCCGAGTGGGTGAGTGCAGTTACACACCATTTTATGGATAATTCCATGAAAAAAAAAACTCCCAAAAAGAGTTAAAGTGAAGCTAAATGATTTCAGAATGGATTATGTAAAAAAACAGCTTCGTGTGGTTTTAGGTAAATAATAATACAATATTAATTTTATCACTTAGAGATTCTAAGTGATACTGAACTCTTAGTCTTTCCATAAAAAAAAATATAATGAAATCTTCATCACCTGAAAGATTTAAAGAGCTGGAGTGATGTTAAACATCCAGTTTATGGATATGTAGGCCCCAGAACGTATGAGAATGATTTTGACACAGAAAGACAATCAGATGTGATTGATTTTGTTGTTTTTCAGCTTTTCAAGTTCATCTTTTTCTTTTTCTATAATTCTTTTAATTTTCTTTTTCATTCAGCTCTTCGAGTAGTTTGTCTTTTTAATGTGAGCATTCTGTAGTTTGTTGTTTGGTATACTCTTTTACTCTTTGGTATATTTTTCCTGATGTATTTCGTTTTCATGCTGTTCTTTTGCTTCAGCTCCTCATTCTGTTTTTCTATGAGTCTTTAAAGTCTTTGGTGTATTTCACTCTGAAATTTTATGTTCTCCTCTTTATCATTTTTTTCATACTCTCCATTTTTCTCTTTTTTGCTTTTGTCTTTTTGTTTTGTTTTTTCAATTTGATCTACTTTTCTTTTGTTTTCATATTTCTCTATTTCCTGCTTAAAATCTTCTTGAAGCTTTGTAAGTATTTTTTCCTCTTGTTTCTCCATTTCTTCTTTCATTTCTTTTTCTTTCTGACTTGAGACTTCTTGTAATAGATTGCATTCTCCAGTATGTTTTTTCTTTTGTTGTTGTATTTTATATTTTTTTTCATGTCCTCCATTTTTCTCTTGTAGCTTTCCTCTAATTCATTTTGTTCTTTTTCTTCAAGCTCTCTTCTGATTCGATCATCTTCTTTTGTTTTTCATATTTTTCTCTTCTGCTCCAATTAATCTTGGAGCTTTTTCTGCTTTTCTTCCTCCTCCTGACATGTTTAATTTCCCTGTGCTGATTGTCCTGCAATTTTCTTTCTTTCTTGTCCCAGTGCTCTTGTTTTTCTTTTCTTTGTGTTCTCTTCAGTGAAGATGAGGAATGTTTCTTTGTTTTTTTGCACCACGTCTTCAGTCTTCTTCATTAACACTTTGAGGTCATTGGTAAACATGTTGTAGTGTCTTCCATCACAGTCCTGAAGGAGTTCGTTCACAGACACGCTTGTTTCTTCCCACTGATGTCTGTATGCGCTGATGTTATTTAACCCAATGTGCTGCTTAAAATGATATTAGTAACATGTATAAAAGAGGATTTACTTTTTCTGCTCTTAAGAAGGTGAGTGCCAGCTACATACAGGGCTCCAGGACAACCAAAAAGCCTGGAGCGACGCAACCTCGTCCACATTTGGCTTCTACAGGCTAACCCACTAGCAGGTGAACATAGGGAGCTAGGTGCGCTCCCTTGGGATCCAACCAGCACTGTGTTTCCAGCCTGCCAGGCCGCTGCTTAGCACCACTCGCCACAGCGGCCAATCAGGGCAAATTTGTTGTATTTAAAGTGCTGACTGAGCATGGCTGCAACACCCTGTCGCATGGGGATGCCACCTTTGCTTTGTGCCATCTTTCACCAACATGGGCCACAGGCTCTGCCTGTGATGGCAAAATCAGCACAGACAGCCCCGCCTAACTCAAGACCTGCCAAGTGATGTATTGACCTTTGTCATTAGCCACATGACAGGCAGCAGAACTAAGGCTGGGAAGACAGACCAGCAGAGTATTTACATGAAACATTGTTATGATTTGATGTTTGTCTGTTTTGTCTTTTGATTTTTGTCCTGATTTGTTAGTAATAAAATTGAGCAAAGTCCGAGAGGTAATGTTTTTTGATGATATAAGAAGGTAGCGAGGTGAGAAATGAAAGAGTAAGAGTATAATAGAAAGTGCATTGTAAAGTGGAGTTGAGTGAATTGTATGAGTGTGCAAAAAAGCAAAGTGTTTCGCTTTGGTTTGAATTGCAGTGGGCTGGGGCGAAAAACGAGAGCAGGATTCAAGTACGGAGCAAGGTAGAGGTTTACACAATGCAGCGCTTTGCAGGCTGTGGATGAAAAACTGAGGAGGCACATAACCACATGTGCACCAGCTGATTGGAAACTTCAACCTTGGTATTTGAAACCTGCCCTGTAACCCATCAAATGGCGGCAAATTTGGTCCATTTAAAGTGCACATTCTTTCTTGTTGAAATGAGCAAATTTGAAATGATTTGCAGACAGTGAAAGTGTTACAGCTGCAGAGAGCTATGCTGCTATCTTTGGAAGCTGTTTACATAGCAAATAACATGTATGTACATACCTGTATATGTTGCCATGGAGACACAGTCAGGTTAGCTGGCAGTGCACGTTGAGTCAATGAGGTGATTGTGTGCACAGTGTCATCATGATCATGATGATGTTGAGTTATAAAGCACTTTAAAACAAGCACAGCTGACACGTCCCCACCTGCAGACAGCAGGGAGCGCGGGTGTGCGCTTTAAATATAGCAGAATTGCCTGGGAACAGGGCAATTCTTCAATTTTTCACACACAACTTCGCTTCAATCTCTCAATCTGTTCTTCATGTCCCAACAAACGCTCCTAACTCGCTCATTTTCCGCTCCATCCACACAATTTAGACATCAAAACGTACCTATTTTCCTCATTGCCATTAGTTAGTTTTCCTTTGTAGATAGTTTTCGAGTTACACAAGGTTTTTAACAGGAAGAAACGGTGGTTTTAACTTCTCATTGTACACGAAAAATTTAAGTTGTGTTCATAGAGCCGGCGGTAGCCCACGTTTAGCTCAGAGAGTCCTGGTTCAAAACCTCCCAGCAGCAGTATGTTTTGAGCAGACACCTCAGCTTTTTTTGCCCCTTTTCAGCAGACCATTTGCAGCTACACGGCAGTCACTACTTTACATCCTTTCTTTTTTGGTGGATATACCAGTGCTTGCAGGTAAGACCCTTGAAATACCCACTATTTATAGAGTGCCAGCCAGTGTCAGTAATGTTAATGTGCTTGTGTGGAGCAATGAGTGTATAATAGATGAAAGACACAACAGCACTTCCTCCCATTGTGCAAAAATGAAGCCAAAATATCCCGCTTGTGGGAGCTGCACGTTGCACTTTTGGAGCCGTGACTTCAGGCTCCGGTACACTTTTTAGGTAGGCAGACTGATCCAGTTTATCTGTTAATGGGTTTATATCATGGTTTTGTTGTTATTTCAGCATAAATGACCTTTGGTTTACAGTGGCTCATTCCTCTGTCAGGTGTACGTGGAATACAATAAAACACAAAATAAGTACAAAACCAAACCATTCAGTAATCTTCTCTTATGTTAACAAAGTTGTATCGTTACATATTGGCATTGTAGTACTTTAGCTGTAGTATCACTGCTTCCTTGTAGCTCAAGTACTTTTAGACATCAGTGTTAAAATACTCATTTAATATTATCATTGCAGTGTCATGGGGGTAGTAGTGTATGTTTCTTGTGTCCCAATCAGCTGAGTACCGTAACTGCACAGTTGCAGTGTTTCTAATGCAGTATTAAATTAATACTAGAAAGCGAAAATTTCTGAAGAAATTTTAAGTGTGCCTATGCCGCTGCCAATGAGTGTAGTTTGTCATTCATACGGCTCCAAAAAAAAAATCCAAATAAGGGTAGACAGGCCGTACTACTGCTGGCATACCACTAGAGTGAGCCAACACCACAAATGAAGTGAGTGAGCCAACACTCCACAAATTAAGTTTCACTTTCGTTTCAAGTTAAGTTTCACTTTCCGTCCCATTCATTTCAATGGGAAAAAACTTGCATTAAAATATTCATATTTAAAAAACTATAGAAGTAATAAACACCAAAAGTCATAGCACACCATTCCTGATCCAGCCGCACAAAATGGTATAACATATATGAAGCTTGTGTCAAAACTGTGGGATGAGTTACGCGCGGAAATTTCAGGCTGAAAAAGGAAAATAATAATAACTAGAAAGCGAAAATTTCTGAAGAAATTTTAAGTGTGCCTATGCCGCCGCTAATCAGTGTAGTTTGCCATTCAAGCAGCTACAGAGAGCAAAACTCAGCAGAGCAGCCATTCTCCACCATGAACTATGATAAAACCAAACACCGCTCGCGCCTCACAGATGACAGCTTACAGTTTTGTGTAAAGATGAGGTGACTTCGTACAGCCCCGATTTGCAGACGCTGTGCGCAGAGGTTCATAAGCAGACCCGACAATGTTTGCATGAACACGCTTTGAAGCATTACGTTATGGACCACTTTTCACACATAGTTGCTATACCCACACAGCCGGCTGTAGCTTTTCATCTCACAGCCCGACACATACAAAAAAACAAAAAGCAGAGAGAGCACAGACTTTACACCTGAGAGGCGTGATTGCAGATGCCGCTGAGGTGGGTCCACCTCCCCTGCAGCGGCACTGCAGACCACGCCCTGCCACACACATCAAACACGTAAAATAAATATTTATGCACTTTTGCATTCACTTTTTGTTTTTTGTTATTTTTACACAGTGTTCTGATGATTAACAATGGTCTACAGCCAATCTTGTGTATTATTTTACAAACTTTGGTTGTAAGATTCAGATAACTATTTAATAAAAGCTAAATATTTTATATGAGAGTAAGAAAGAAAAGTATATCTTTGTCTCATACTCTCATCAGACAATACATGAACCTCTCAATAAACAAAATATATGCTCGGCTTAAATGACAAACCGCTATTTTACACAGTGGAACACTTATTTTTAAACAAAACCAATGCAGTTCGCCACTGACAGTGCTTACCTTTGCACATCACAGTAAACACTGAACCAAGATGGCGCCCACGCGAACGAGAAATCTGAACTACGGTGTCCTGCAGAGGACAAATGGTCAAAATTGCTAAAATTTACAACATATATGCAGCTCAACAGCGACACCTTGTGACTTATTCCAGTCACTACCTTACATATACATAACGTCTTACCTGACATTCAGTTCACCGGAAGTTCACGAAAGACTAGGGGTGACACGACAGCGTGAGCGGGCCTGGGTGTCAGCCAGCCCAGCCTGGGTGTCAGCCAGCCCGACCTGGGTGGCAGCCAAGCCGCGCTAGCCAGCTAGCTGCCATGCGGCGGTGAAACGAGAGTGTGAGCCGGCCTGGGTATCAGTCAGCCCGGCCTAGGTGTCAGCCAAGCCGCCCTAGCCAGCTAGCTGCCATGCGGCGCTAGCAGTAACATCGTGAGAGATATGGGACTTCTTGATAAAATATGGGACTTCTTGATAAAACGAGCAGATATTTGAAGTTTACACCCCTACATTCTCGCCTGAAAATAGGGGAGGCTGTCATAAAGTTCAAAATCAGTAACTTAGCGCGCACAGCTGTATAGAAACTCCGTCGTGCTAGCTAGCACGCAGTACAGTTATTGTAACTGTCAGCACAACAAAAATAAACTACACCTAAACTCGGTTTATATCTGACCCAAATAGAGTGCAGTTAATAACGTCTTACCTGAAATTCAGTTCACCAGCCGCCTGCTTCTCCTGCATTGGGTTTCCCTTATCCACGATTGAGCTCCGCGTTAGCCACCACCGGTCGATCGGTGTTTCTTTCCCCGCATACGAGGGGAAGAGACATATACCGGTGGCTAACGCGGAGCTAGCTAGCCACCAGTATATGAACAACTCAGTTATTTTTTCCACATCGACCAGCATCATCGGCCCATATAAACGAAAAATAAGTCCAGCTAAGACAAAGACTGTTTGCGGAGCGATCGGGGGTGAAAGGAGTTAGAGACGCCTCACTGAAAGCCAAGCCTGGGTGCTTTTGAGCGAAGCGGCGATAGCTAGCCGAGCTAGCTAGCCGGCTAGCCGGCCGGCCGAACTAGCTAGCCGGCTAGCAGCAACATCGTGAGAAATCTGTTGCTAATATGGGATGTTTTGACAAAACGAGCAGATATTTGACGTTTACACACCTACATTCTCACCTGAAAACCGGTCGATCGGCGGCCGCCTCACATGTTTCTTTCCCCACATATGAGGGGAAAGAGACACATACCGGTGGCTAGCTAGCTCCGCATTAGCCACCACCAAACAACTCAGTTAGTTTTTCCTCATCGACCAGCATCATCGGCCCATATAAACGAAAAATACGTCCAGCTAAGACAAAGACTGTTTGCGGAGCTATCGGGGATGAAAGGAGTTAGAGACGCCTCACTGAAAGCCAAGCCTGGGTGCTTTTGAGTGAAGCGGCGCTAGCCGGCTAGCTAGCCACGCTAGCTAGCCAACATCGTGAAAAATCTGTTGCCAATATGGGATGTTTTGACAAAACGAGCAGATATTTGACGTTTACACACCTACATTCTCACCTGAAAATATCGTAAAAGTTTACTTTGTGACCTAGAAACACAAATAAGAGGAATATATTAAACCAAGTGGCAGCCGCCATTGTTTGACTGGTAGAGGCGTGCTTTGAATTGTGGGATATGCAGTTTTCCACCAAGCATACACCCTTGCCGTTACCGTAACTATTCAATGCTTCGTGCAACCTTAAGAATTCCAATGGTTCCTGAAAGCACCGACGCTGTGCGCGCCGTTCATATTGTTGTCATTATGGTAATCCAAATACGGGGACATACCACTAGAGTGAGCCAACACACCACAAATTAAGTGAGTGAGCAAACACACCACAAAGTAAGTAAAGTTTCACTTTCGTTCGTTCCCATTCATTTGAATGGGCAAAAACTTGCATTAAAATATTCATATTTAAAAAACTATAGAAGTAATAAACACCAAAAGTCATAGCACACCATTCCTGATCCAGCCGCACAAAATGATATAACATATATGAAGCTTGTGTAAAAACTGTGGCATGAGTTACGCGCGAAAATTTCAGGCTGAAAAAGGAAAATAATAATAATAATAATAATAAGAATAATAAATCCGAGCAATAGTAATAAGTGTGCCTTTTGGCATAGGCACACTTAATAATAATAATAATAATAAGAATAATAAATCCGAGCAATAGTAATAAGTGTGCCTTTTGGCATAGGCACACTTAATTATTGGAGTGTTACATTAGTAGTTTAGCACTGTGTTGGTACCCTGAAAATATTAGCATGGTGTAACATTAAATAAGTATTACTGTAGTATTATGGTGGTAGTATTGTAGTTATTGTATCCCTGTGAACTGAGAAAGTAATTGGAGTAAAAAGTAATTGGACGTTGGCAGAGATGCTCTTTATTTCAGGCGACGTTCACGATACAAATGTTGAAGGACTGACTTCCACTGTCTTTTTGTCTTTGTTTAGAAGCAGAGCGGTGCAGATGGGTCCAGTTCTCAACCCTGTCATCGCTGTGGTGGTGGGAAAACTTTTGTTGTGACCTTTGTGGAAAATCTTTCAGTCATGCAAAGAGCCTAAAAATACATCAATGTAGACACACTGGAGACAAACTGAAATACTGCAAAGAATGTAGGAGAAGCTTCACCAGATCAAATGAGTTAAAACACCATGAAGTCATTCACAGTGGGGTTAAAAAGCACCTCTGTGATCAGTGTGGGTCATCGTTCACCACTGCAGGTGAGCTTAAAACACAAATGAGTCCACACAGGAGAGAAACCATACAAGTGCACACACGGTCACACACACACAGCTGTGACCGGTGTGACAAGACTTTCAGGAATCTCAGTTCATACTCCGAACACAAACGATCCCACACTGCAGATAAACTGTTTCACTGCTACAAATGTGCAAAAACGGTCACTTCGCTATCTGTTCTGTGCAAACATCAGCGTGATCACGGTGAATCTGGTGTCAGGGTCAGACTTAAAACTGTTGAGATCAGGCTCCACAGAGTTCAGCTGGAACCGCATGTAAAGAACTAATGAGGCTGCTGTAAATATAAATGTTCCTGCAGTTACATCTTAAGCTTTCTAAACTCTTCTACTTTAGTGCTCTTATCGAGTGGTTAGCTTTTTTTTTTTTTTGTTGGAAGAAGAAAGCTTGTTATGTAATCAAGTTTTTATTGAATGCATTTTGATCCATGTGTTCTGTAGGTGTTCTTTGTTCAGGCTGTCTGTGTTATGAAACTTTGCAACGGTTAAATAAAAAATGAAAATGTTAAATAAAGAAATGGTTTAATGACAGCTTGAGCCATGATGTCATTTCCTGTATTTCAGAGTAAAGACTCGAGGGATGAATGGAAACATGTTTACAGTCAGATTAACTGTTTTCAGTGACCCAGATGGAGGTTTATCGGAGGACACTTGGCTTTCCTTCCCTCACACTGAACAGGGTTCCTGCAGCTTATTACAAACTCTGATCTTAAATTTAAGAAAAATAAGATCTTTAAAATCTTGTATTTCTTTTTATCAAACTTGCTGTAGGTGTTAAAACTTCTGATTTTTTTTAATTTTTTTAATTTTTTAGGGAAAATAATCTTTCATAGTTGTGGTTTCATTTGCTCAGAGTTTATCAGCGTTTCCTGATACAAGGCAGGATGGATCCACGCTTTTGTGTTTTTTAAGACAAATTCTGAAGCTAAAATCTGAATGTTACAGAGATTGAGACCCATCAGATCAGGCAACATTTTCAATCTTCTGTTGTCCACAAAAGGGGACAACAGAAGATAACTGTGGAAGGAGAATGAACTGGGAGATCTCAGGTCCAGTTTACCTCCTGGGTACATCAAGCTCTTCCTCTGCTAATTGTTCCAAACACGGAAAGCTTTTAGGAACATTTAAAGTTTGTTTGGTTTTTAAGTAAATTTTGTGGAAGCCTCAGTCTGAGATGATGGTTACAGAAACTGTGCAAGGATGACGTTTCGTACTTATTTGATATATAGAAGTGAGTCACCAGAGAATGGACACGTTAGTTAGTCATGCTGCAGATAGTTTTTGTGTCACAAAAGACTTCAAAAAATATTCAGACTCACAGACATAATAATGATCAGAAGAGCATAACAAGCATACGGATGCAACGCCCACTTTTTCTCCATTTCATGCATGAGAGCAGATTTTAAGAGAAATGCATTGTCAAAGCTGTCGTCAAAGACTGCTACGGTAGCAACCGAGCCAGCTAACACACCTGGTCAGGAAACCTGAAAGTACTAAGTGCTGGTTATTACTTTCAAAATAAGAGTGTGGGGATTGTCTAATAATAATAATAATAATAATAATAATAGATTGGATTTATATAGCGCTTTTCAAGGCACCCAAAGCGCTTTACAATGCCACTATTCATTCACTCTCGCATTCACACACTGGTGGAGGCAAGCTACGGTTGTAGCCACAGGTGCCCTGGGGCAGACTGACAGAAGCGAGGCTGCCATATCGCGCCATCGGCCCCTCTGGCCAACACCAGTAGGCGGTAGGGTAAAATGTCTTGCCCAAGGACACAACGACCAGGACAGACAGACAGAATCAATTGTGAGCGCTCGTGTCGCCTCAGATGGATAAATAGAAATAAGTCAGTAGGTAGATGCCTGACCTTACTTGTATTATCCACATGTCTTGATCCATGGAAAGGCACCTAAAGAAAGCTCCAGCCGATCCAGGAGAGAAGGACAACCGCTGCCCAAGCGAAAACCTGTAGTGATATGTGTCAGGAGTATCGGAACAGTTGAGACGCATTTTTTCGAAACACCTTCACAATTTTGTCATTTTAATTCAACACTATTCAATAACTTTTACCCCAGCACTACTTGGTCACTTAAATACTACATAATGTTCAAAGTCTAGAGTCTGGTTACCATAACGATTGAATGGATCTACAATAGCTACCATCCTCCTAACCTTATTCTGGTGCAGGGAAATAACCCTGAAGTGACAGGTTACAAGGCAGGACAACTCACAAGTCTATCACAAACCACCATTTGCACTTACATTCACAGGTAATTTAGAATCATCAATTAACCTAACTCTAACAACTGCTTGACTTTTAACTGTGGGAAGAAACCAGAATACCCAGAGAGAACCCATTGCAAACTAGCCAGATTGTGGATTTGAACACAGGACCTTCTTAATGTGAAGTAACAGCACTAACCACCATGCCACCAATCCAGACTTAACAAAAGCTATGATTTCAAGGCTTGATGCAGAATTCTTTTGTACATTTTTGTCCTTGACAGGTTAAACCACAATAAATAGCAATAGCATACATGTGGTGTGTGTGTAGTTGTCTGCCTCTTATAACTCCAGTGATTTTCCTGCAGTTTGACATCTCGTGCAATCTTGTGAATTTCATGAGTTCAGCAACTAACCACTCTCACTAGATCGTATCATGTCATCTCAACAAGAACAAATTAAGTTGTTGAATTTCGTACAGATTCTTCATGATTTAATTACATTCATAGAAACATGAAATTATTGTGTTTAAATTACAAGTTAGACTTTTTTAATGCAACAACCACCCAATTTACTTAGAGGCGGCTGCTCGATTTGACTGAGATGGATGCCTTCCTGAAACCACGATCCAAAGCGTGCGAGACTGAAATCCCATGCGGTGTTGCAGTAAATTATTGACTTACTTCACTCGAACATGATATGAACAATTTAATCTAGCCTCTCTGCATATCATGTAGTTTCTACACTATATAGTTACACTTAACTTTAAAGCATGAGGCACTTATGTTAAATACACGCAAGATGCTTACGTAAATCCAAGAGATGGCCAATCCCTTTTTTTCAGTGCAGAGCGACGTTTCGCTGTATAGGAGAAGGACCGTCTGTTAAATCATATATCACTAGAAAAAATGTCAGCTTCCTTTAAGCAGCAAACGACTGAATTCAACAAAAAATGGTTGGTTATAAATTAACACATTTCTATTATTTATAACTAACCACCCCTAATGCTAGGGACTGTTGATGTTCCTATGGTTCATTACACACACACACACACACACACACACACACGTTTTGTGTATTGTAGTAAGATGAGATGCTTTCAGTATTTTCCAACTTTATTTAATAATGACCATCATCTTATTATCCAAAGGGACATTGTAAACATCAGATAATTAAATAAATAAATAAATATATCTTCTATGGATCATTCACATGTAAACAGTTGCAAGTTGCTCCATAGCATTCATTGTGACAGTTATTCTCCTTTAGATGATACAAGCAGATCTCTAAGTCATGGTCGGTTATCTTAACACGTACAGTGTGAAACGCAATTTATAGAAACTCCTGGTTCAGACATAAACACTAAGGTTAGTGAGTCTGCCTAAGAGCTACTAGCTCCATGTTATGTATCCACTTCACAGGGTCGGCTTTCCATTATTTTATTATCATTGTGGCACTAGTCTGATTCTGCCCCGGTGATCTCAGGTGGGATCCTTTCTATGGATTCTGTGGAGGAGCTTTGGGATTGTTGGGACTCTGAGGCTTGAGTGCTGTCCACACCGGACTGCATCAGCGGTAAGTAGATGTCATCCATGTTTGGCAGTACTAAAACTTTCTGAAGAAGAAAAGCAGGAGTGAGCTAGGAAAACGCATCAGAAACATTTGATGGCAGCACAGAATTCGAGTGATTTTTGACTACCTGGAACTCGTCCTGCAGTTTCCTTTCAATCCACTCAGTCACATGGCAGAAAGTCACCTCCCTTTCCCCCAGTTTAGGACGGACATGCAGATCCAGCTTTGGCGGTACACAGAAACTGTACCTGCGGATGACATTCAAATATTCAAATGCATCAAGATGATAACAAGTATGAGAATGTTTCAGGTCTATTTCGATCTCACGTTGTTGGAGCGCTTCAAAACAGTCTCAGTGCTCGAACAGATTTATCAGGCGAATAAATAAATGTTCCTTTGGCAAGCAGTGAAAAGTGAGTCACTCCACAGAGAGTCAGAAACACATCACACAGCTGATTTGTTTTTGAGAATTTGTTAAGTGCACTTATGGCATGCAGCATAACCATGTCTTTTAAATCTCACAGTGTTTTTTTCCTTGAATATATGTAAACTTATACTGTGTTATATCTTAAGAAAATCAATTAATCAGGACGTCCTGGAGTAAAATCAGATTTTTTGTTCATGTTCTCCATATTTTTTTTCTCCGCATTTTATGTTTTTCTTAACTTTTGCATTAGTTCCAATCTAAAGCTTAGCAATCTTAAGCTCAACTTGTTTGTCACCTCTTCATTCTGTCAATTTTTAAAGATGCGAAATATAGAAAATCTTACTCTAGAAGGTGTCACCATTTTTTTTTTTAAAGACAAACCCAAGTAGCGATTGGTGGCACTTCCATTAGCTTTATTTTTTTTATATCAAAAAAGGGTTAACAGTCACTGGTCATTTTATTACACCTTAAACTGCCTTGCTTCTTCATGACACACAGATTCAGCAAGGTGTTGGAAATGTTTCTCTGATATTTGTATCCATTTTGACACGATAGCATCACATAGTTAATGCAGATTTGCCAAAGTTGCTTTGTGACATGGACGCAATCGCCAGAAGACGACTACACTGTGGTTACAAAGCGATGGACATGAACAGCAACAATGTTTTGTCATTTAAACAATGCTCACTTGATACTAAGGAGCCCAAAGTGTGCCAAATAATCTCCGCCTCAGTATTACACCAGCAGCAGCACCTGAACTGTTGATATAAGGCAGGATGGATCCATGCTATGATGCTGTTTACACAAATTTTTCACTCTACCATCTAAATGTTGCAGCAGAAATCAGGACACATCACACCTGGCTGTGTTTTCCAGTTTTCTGTTGTCCAATTTTGGTGAGCTGGTGTGAAGATCAAGGTATAATAAATGAAGTGACCAGTGAGTGTAATTACGCCTTTGATGCCGTTTCATGTTCGCTTGATTCATTGTTAATATTTGGATGCTTTAAACTGTTTTCAAACTATTAATTACAACACATGCATACGCAATTGTATGTTTTTCGCTATTTAAACACATGCACTCATAATGGTCCAAAGCCTCCAAAGCCCTATCAGCACATACATGTTTATCTGAATTGCTCAATCCTCTTTAATCTTTAATGTGGTTATTGAATAAGCTATAGCGACTGATCTTCTTACTGGGCCTGAACACTTTGATCCAACATGGTTTTGAAGGGCTTCTGAATTAGTCTACATGTTTATATGCAGAAAGAAATAATCTGGATCAACACTGAAGGGCTGCTTGTGCCTCGTTCCAGCTCTAAGGCAGCGGCGTGTCTTTTCATACCATATCCTGTCTGTAGGGGGCGGCGGGATGTTGACAACCAGAGTCCCTGACAATTCTTGAACCTCGACAGTGAGCAGCAGGGGCGTGTTGGACATCTCCTCGAACTTCTTCTTAATGAACTCGTTTTCTGTCGCCTTCTGGAAGTACTTGGATTTGGCGATTTTGTCCACAAATCTCAAAATCTTCCTTCCAGTCTTGCCACCCCCTGTCCTGTTAGAGAGGATTAGAGGAGACGAAACGACAGCACTTGTGTGATCCTACGAGTCAGAATTTTGAGGAGACGAGAGCCTCGAAATGTAAATGAGAGCAGCAGCCATCTGGGGTGTGATGTCAGCACAGTTTAAAAAAAGAGCATTTGCAAGATAGCAGGGTGGAAGTAACACTTTCTTTCACACTTCTTACTGAAACGTTCCTTTTAGAAGCCGTTATTGCTGATCATTCCACAAAAGTAATATAATGTCATTGCTGCAACTTTTTTTTTAGCTCTTACTAAGCATGATGCAAAAGTAGGATATATTTTCCATGAATGGATGACATGAATCATTCAAAATTTACCCTTCTGTAGCTGGTGGGCATCCCTTCTCCCCCACCGGACCCTGAGGCTCAGAGAGAAGCGGCTCCTCCTCGTCAGATGAACCAGCGCTGGAGGACTCCTCATCACTGTCGGCCAACACACTGAGGATCGGCCTGCAGCTGGGAGGATAAACAGGCAGGCAAGTTAGGTACTGACACAGGCATAATACAAGTATTCAAAAAACATTTCTGAGGCAATTCAGTGCTTGAAACACTCACTTATATCACCATGGATACAATCTCAAGTGTTAAAACATTGAGACATTAGATTTAGAATTAAATGCTTGGGACAATGGGACGATAGAATTAAATGATTTGATCTCATAGACCTGAATTTAATCAAAGCAAAACAGAGAACAAACTTTTTGAACTGAGAAAACGTCGCATTTTATTGGCTCATTTTGAATTTGATGGCAGTAAAACATCTCAAAAAATGAGAAAAAAGACCATTAAATTAAATTAAAGACCATGTTTACCACTATGTAGCATCACCGCTTTCTTTTTTTTAACAACAGCCCATAAACATCTGGGAAATGAGGAGGTTTTTATTCTACCATGAAGCCATGCAATATGCGGTTTAGCATTTGTCTTGCAGAAATATGAAATATGCAAGGATGCAGGCTTTTGAACAGAGCACGGATATCAAGCTGGATCCTCCCTCTCCTCTTTAGTCCAGACTATGTGACATCCATGTTTCCCAACAAAACATAGGGGTGACCGTGGCGCTGGGGGTTGGGACGCTCATCTGTAACCGGGAGGTTCGATAACCCAGCTCTCTCTGTCCTGGTCCTTGTGTCCTTGGGCAAGACACTTTACCCTACCGCCTACTGGTGTCGGCCAGAGGGGTTGATGGTGCGATATGGCAGCCTCGCTTCTGTCAGTCTGCCCCAGTGCAGCTGTGGCTACAACTGTGGTTTGCCTGCACCAGTGTTATTATTGTTATTAAAAATAATTGAAAATTTTGATTAATCTGACCACAGAACAGTTTTTCAGTTTGCCTCGATCCAATTAAAATGACTTTGGTCCAGACTATATAGCAATGTTTCTGGATCATGTTCATATATGACATATTTACTGCACGACAGAGCTTTAACCTACATTTGTGGTTGATATGGTGAACTGTGTTCACAAACAGTGATTTCTGGGAGTGTTTCTGATCCCATGAAGTGAATCGTGACTGTTTTTAATGCAATGCTGCCTGAGGGACAAAGATCACAGCATCCAATACATGCAAACTGAATCCTTTCACTGATATTATGTACTGTACAGGATGCGATAGTCAGTCCTTGCAATTTTGTGTTGAGGAACATTGTTTTGATAATTTGTACACACATTTTTTTCCAGACTGGCGAACCTCTGCATATCTTTACTTTTGAGGATCTGTGCATCTTTAAGATGTTCGTTTTCTATCTAATCGTGTTACTGACCTGTTGCCACTTACTCTAATTAGTTGCAAAATGTTCCTCCAGCTATTTATTTTTAGTACCACTTCGTTTCGTTGCCCCCACCCCTGTTTGTGAGGTGTGTTCATGCCAACAAATGAAAAAAGAGCAAATATGTTTCTTAAAATATCCTGTTCTATTCTGATTAAAATGTCGCTTTCTGAGATTTGCGAATCATTCTGTTTCTATGTACACTTCACACAGCGTTCCAACTTTTCCAGAACTGGGGACGTACATGTGCAGGAGCCAATTTTGCATCTGCTATTAGTGAACATATCTGCAGCTTTGCTATCTTGACTTTTAGCTTCAGATGCAGCACAAAGACGGCTAATGTGAAGCTTTGCCTGGACTTTAATCCCTGTGGGTTTATGACAAGAAGGTCTAATCATTATAATGTGCGGCTCTGTAGATCAGAAAGCAGAAGGGATCAAGGGAGAGAGATGTGTAGGTGTGTGCATGCGTGCAATAGAAAGGATTAGAATGAAAAACCCATGTTTACTGTTATTTTTTACATTGCTCGTGCTACTTGGGCAAGGCAACATGATGAAATATGCATTACAGATGATAAAAACACTATTAGCTTTTTTAAAAATAATAATACATGACAGAATTTAAAAATAGGAGGCAGCTCAGTAGGTAAGTCAGGATGTATCTGTCTTTGTGAATTTCACCCCCGCGGTGATTAGTGCATTAGAGATGAGGATGCAATTAATACACTGCTCTGTGGGGGTTACTGGAATATGAAAACAAAGTCAGTAAGGTAGCTAATTAAGGAGATTATCCACAGACATCACTGGCTATTACATTTTAAACAGCATCTTGTTTAAGAAAGTGTGTGATATGTAAGAATATATCTATAGATAGGTAACTCTATAAGATTACAGGGATGCGTCACGTGTCACAGTGCGAATGGACATGTGTGCAGCACTGACCGTGGGCTACCAGTTTCCGTCATACAGTGCACTGTCTCCTGACCGCCATCTTTACCCAGCTTGGACAGGTTGAACTTGGTCTGCAGGGTCATCTGCAGGTTACCGGCGTAAACCAGCTGAAGCTCCACCCACAGGCCTGCAGAGGGCACCCCAAACAGGTCAAAACTAGACTAAAATTAAGACAAATGCTGCTAGAGACAGCCTAATCTGGACATACGCTGCTTAGTAGGCAGATTAAACAGCTTTCATTGAGATTATCGAGGCTTGGAATTAAATTCATAGTAAATTACGAGAGACTATTAATTCTCTTTAGGAGGTGAGTGGGGGGAAAAAGTGGGGGAGGACAGAAAACAGCAAAAGCTGTTGACACACGGTTGCGTAATGGCGAAGGAGGCGGAGAAATCGAAAAAGGGGAAAGTCATGATGTCACACAGCTACATTCATGCTGATAAGCTTAAATTTCCCTCATCGTTAGGAGCAGCCAAACGGCCTGATTTCAAAACACACACACACACACACGCAAATATGCTCCAAATTGCAGAGTAATGGTTGCCCTGCCCCACAAGATTACGACAGGATAACCGTGTCTGATCTGATGCTGAGGTCGTCGCTTGCTGTGTTTGTGTATTTGTGTAAATCTCTTTGCATTTTGTGTTGTCCCTTATGTTTTGCGGTGTTTAATCTCCTCTCTGCACTCACCTCTGGGGTTAACCTCTGGTCTGGAGGTAGCGGTGATTTGCGGCATTGAGCTGCCCATATCCAGCTCAGTCAGAGTCAGTTCATTCATAAAGTAAGGCAGCTGTAGAGAATATTGCATGATTTAAAATCACAGGGGGGCAAAAATGTGGTGTAATTATGGTTAACCTTTCTGACTCGGCAGCTTTCACTACTGCTCTCACTCTAATTTTGCTGAGTTTCTTCTGAATCTTGTGGGAGACGGCGTCGGCCCAGCGCTTCTCTCGCAGGAAATCCCAGAAGATCCGACCGATTAGAGCGTTAGCCCAGGCAGTTTGGCTTTTCCCTGGGTACTCTGCTAGATCACAGGTACACTTAAAAAAAATAAAGACAAGAAAAACACAAGTTTAGAGCAAATTAAAGGCTGTATAGTTTGTAATGGTGAAGCTTACATCTGTGCTGCTGGCTCCAGGACTACAGAGTGGGGTCAGCTCCTCTGTAACCAGGAGACGGGCCATATAACTGGGGTAGTCGAGCACAGAAAGGCCCCTGGTGCTACTGGAGGGCGCTCCGGAGATAATGGGGAATGGGGGTGTGGATGGGGCGTCCTCGTCACTGCTGCCCACTCTGCTGGAGCCTCTGCTGCTCGGGACATTAACCTGTACACTGGTGCGCTGTGTTTGGTCACCTGGGAGAACACAGGATCATTTAATCATAGTTCAAAAAGTAACTCTGATAATTTTTCAGAGCAAAGCGACCCACTTTAAAACCAGAAAATCTCACCCCCAATCATAAATCTTCTCTCTAATTAAAATATAAAATAAAGTGATTTATTTCTTGAAAACTGTATTCAAAAAACATAAACAACACAGACACGGATTTAAATGGCTAATTCTACCCAGTCAATGCATGGCCGACCTGTCACTGGGACACAAACTTCAAAAAAAGAGCAGAGTAATATCACAAACTAAATATATGTACATATATATGTAACTATACATACGTGTGATACTCTCGGCCTTGTTGCTATAACAACCCCATGCACATTAAGTTCTGGTGCTGGATTATAATGGAAAATGACCAGAACCAAGTTATGTCGAGCTGATTAGGTACTAGCGGAGAAGGGCTATTTGCAACTTGCAAGTTGTCTCATTTTCAGCAAGGGATAACTTGCAAGCTACTTTGGCTAGTTTCACAACATCCACCTTGGAAATCGTGAGTGAGAAATATTGTACTATGGGTTTTAATTTCTGAAAGCTTTTTTTTTATAGTGATCATATCATCGCTTATGTTGCAGTTCCTCATTAATCCTCTAATATATTTTCCACATGAACAGGGCAGCTGGAAGTCTGTTTTTGATGGACAGACTTGTAGATGATGGTATCTGAAAGAAAATTCTTTGCAAGCATATATGTTCAGTTTCTGTTGACCATGTAAACGCCACTGGAACCTGGCTGACCATTAGTTTCTAATCATATCTACAGTATGTAACGGACAGACATAGTTTTCAGGATGTGAAAGTGAAGCTAAAGTGGAAATACCTCAAACCTACAATCTTTTTAATGACCAACAGGGGGCGACTGTACATATAAGACAGCAGCGCTACTGCTTTATCCATGACTTCAATCACTAGTTTGAAGTCAGTATATCAATAATGTTCTCATTTAGAATAAAACATCATTTTGGGTGTAGTATCAACAATTTCTTAGTCGGGTCCACCCTTGCCCCCTAAACCAAAAAAATAGCCAAACTACTCAAGTTGCGCTTTCAAAACTGGAGTTCACAAAAAATAGTATTCTCAGCTCCTCAGACACAGGAATAATCATGCATAATTATTTCAACTATTACTCTATTTGAATTTACTAAAATGACCGTTTAGATTAAAAACCAGCCTTTCCCAAGAGCGCAGCATGACAGATACTTTTAGTGCCGCGGATTTCGGATGAATAAAGCTGCCAGTGGAAGAGGGAAGTGTAACAGAAGCATGATGAAATAACAGATTTGATTTAAGAATATTTGTAGTAAAACCGTTTCAAGTTTCCCCAAAACAAGGCTGGTCTCTGTTTTTTATTGCATGTTCGCTTGAAATGGATTGCCAGAGCACGTAATCCATATTCCACTCATATATTACAGAATCCTAACGCATTAACAATGTGTCATACCCTTTGTGCAGGAGACATATTTGCTCTGTCTGTTTCTCTCCTTTTCCCTTTCTGTGTCCATGGATGCAAACAGGAAATGATGGAACCACTCTTCTTTCTCTCTTCCCGTACGGCCGAAGAGGTAAAGAACGGTGGGAAGCTCATGGTCATATTTGGAGGATCTTGGTTTTGGACTGGCTGATTCGGCTCCGGACTCCGATCCTCGCCTCTCCTCCCGCCTTCCCCCCTCATCCTCCTGAGATTTTGCCCCCCTGGTTAGCTGGATGCAGATGGGATACTTTGGGTTCCACATCCTCTTCTGCGCCAACACAGATGGCAGCAGGAATACCTTTGGGAAAAGCAAGCAGAGTTCAATGGTGTTGAAGAAAAACTGTTAAACGGGGAACGTAAACAGTTTATTTTAATCTTGAGAGTTAATTTCAAAATCAAATATTTCATTTCAGCCAGTGGGGCCTCAGATACAGTAAAACCTTTCACTTAACACTATTACTTAGCGAGTTCTCATACTTTGCTATTTGCCAGCTGATAGCAGCGTGACTTGACAAAGGTGGGCTCGTGGAATCTCTCGTCATACGTGGCCCTGCGGCTGATGTTCGATCGTGGCGTTTCCAGACGGAGACACGATCCCTCCAGGGTGGCAAACACAGAGTGAGTCAGACCTAGATGGCTGGTTTCTGGGTCGTAATCAAATATCTCATTCATCCAGCCCTGAAAAGAAAGAAAGTAAGAGGTGATTTAAAATCAACACTAGGGGGTTTTTATGCACATTCAAGTGAGAAGTAAACACTTCATCTCGAATTGTTCCAGCCGTGAAAATCCTGATCTTTGTAATCAGACTGAGATGTGATGTGGAGAGCGAAAAGTAAAGGTGCATTTTAAACGCTTTATTTGTCAGTGAAGGTTTCAGTGAGAGCTGATGTCTCGGGACCAAACTAGGCAAATTATATTCAACTCTCTTGATTTTTAAAGATATGCTTTATCTTATTTCACCTTTACAAATACTCAATGTGCGATTGAAGTGCAGACTTCCAGATTTAATTTAAGGCAACAAACAAAAGTACCTCATTAACTGTTTGTGCACTCCACTTTAAAGTTCCAGTCAACTAACTGGTACATTACACACAGTAATTTAATAATTTAAAGCAGAGTCACCCTATGACCTCTGAGACTGCCTCACAAACCTCCCCAGCTTTCACGTTTTAATTGCTTTCAAACTGATACCCAACTGCTAATGGCCAAAAAAGGGAATTAGCTCAATAGCGAGACAGCAAACATTGTTTTCCACTCTTCTCCATCCCTAGTCTGCCGAGCTTCCTGACAAATTACAGCTTATTCCTGTCTGTATTTCCCACTAATTGCCTCTGGAGCTGACAGTGTCTGGGTGGTGTAGTCCTTCCCGGTTGCCCCGTGTCAAGCTAAGCCAGGAGCAGAACAGCAATTATCACTGCAGCTCCAGCACTTTTCATTATTGACGGTTTTAATTGTGTTCCAGGATCCTCGTGTACGGTAGTAGCACGCCACATTCAGAAGCTTTAATCTGAGAACAAAACAGTCAGACCTGCTGAAGCGACTCGCCAGCATGACATTGTTATTTTGGACCAAGTGAGCAGCAGTGAAGACTAATAACAACTACTTGGCATACTCTAGGTGCTGAAGTTTACTTGGAGGAACTTTTTAACAAGCTTTTTAAAGTGAATTCAGAAATTAGTAAATTTTCATTCGTATAAGAGGTAAACATTTTGAAATAGCCATAATCCCACTGTGACCATACTGAGGTACATGTTTCCATCCATCTGCTTCATGTGAACATTTTAGACAAAACTGAAGTTTGTTTACAGAGTAGGAACATGCCAACATGAAAAAACTTTGTGCACTACAATATGAACCTGTTTCAGCTCTCTGTGCACAGGGGGGTCAAAAATCAGAATTTGTTCTGAGACTATTAATGTCCTATTTTGCAGTAACTCTTGATCCCATCTCCACATAATATTTATATAACAGTATTTGTTCAATTCATTCTTTTGAACACTTATCAAATTCAAGGTCACAGGCAGACAAAACCTGTCAAAGCTGGATAGAAATGACTTTACACCCAAGAGAGATTGCCACTCCATCACAGTGTTGACACACAGAGACCCACGTCCACACTAATACGTTTTCATTTTAAAACGCATCTTTTTCTCTCCGTTTTGGCCTTCCATCCACACTGAGATGCTGTTTTTGGTCAAGGAAAACAGAGTATTATGAAAACGCTCTCCAAAGCGGATCCATTTGAAAACTCAGTTTTTGCGTCGCAGTGTGGACAGCGAACTCGGAGCCTTTTCGTAAATGACACATTTTAGTCATGTGACGCAGTCATGTGACCAATTAAACTAAGATAGCGGAGGGCATTACACAGCAGTTGTTTTGTTTGCTCTAAATTTTGACAGCCCTATTAAAGATTAATATCAGTCTGAACATGCTCCAGATAGCTTTTCTTCAAATTCTTTAATTCTCACTCGCTTTTGCAACTTTGTACTTTGGTTACTCGCAGCAACAATTCCACCTCATTGTGAGTCCATTTAAAAAACTTTCCCTCGACATTTTGCCACAACGTTTCAAAGAGCCAGAAAGTAAATAAACGGCAGACAGAAATGACGCAGGTCGATTCGTCTTGCATTTCACGCATGCGCAGTACTGGAACGTTTTCAGCCATTTCAATGTGGACACACAACTCTGTGAAAATGAATGAAAACGATAGTGTGGACGCAGAGCGTTTTTAGACGTATACGCCGTTTTCAAATTTATCCGGGCTAGTGTAGACGTAGCCCCACAAACTCTCACATTCACACCTATGGCCAATTTAAACCTCTGAGATCAAAGTTTTCAGCAGCAGTACCAAACCCTAACCTTAACTCTACCTATGTAATTAGAATAGTTTTTGGGTTGCTTTTAAAAAAAATCTGTGTCTTGACAGTTAAGGAACAAACAAAGAAAATGACCATCCTAACACAAATTAAAAACTACTTCCCTTTTAAAAAAAACGTTTGACTATCTCAAAAACAGAGTTAGGTTAAGTTGAGAGTCAGAACTAGAGTTATTACCTACAGTAATTTATAATTCAGAGAGTTAAAATCTCCAGTCGATGTAACATGCATATCTGAGCCTGAAAAATAACCCATACCAGGGAAGGCGGGACACACAAAAAGGCCGCAGATGACTAAGAGCTTCAATCCAAGAACTTTCTTGCTAATAAGTGCAGAAAATGGAAAAGCCAATGTACAGTATATATACATTTGCTTTTGCCAGTTTTCAAACATTTGGTGGAAAATTGTTCAGCTTAACAGCCTCTGAATCAAAATAGAGCCAGTTGAGCTCCTAGTATAAAGACTATAAACAGGTGTAATGTGGGGTATATGTAAAGATCACTGATTGATGAACAAAAATGTAAAATATATCCTCAAAATTTTCATCCAGGACTACTTAGTTCTCCCTCTTGCCAGCCTTTTTCTAACACTTCAACTGGCTGTCGGGTCTAGTCTCATTTTTAACCCTGTTCCCTGTGAGTTGGAGAATGAGGAAAACAAAGAAATTCAATTCTGTATCTGTTGAGCATTATGGCACCTTCAAGTGCCATAATGCACTTGATTCCCAGGCATTTTTATGACAAACTAAAAATGTGTGAGTACTGGAGCTGAACAGAGGTGTCTGAAAATAAAAGTGACATTTTCATCGTTGATGACTCATCCATTTACCTTGAGTGTGTCAGGCTCAGTGCTTACAATGCCACCTGTCAGAATCCCTTCTCCCAACAGCGTCTGTGGCGGTCTATAGCTATGGACTGAGTTGCTAGACCTAGAGGAACCCATCCGAATGAGCCAAAGCCCTAGCAAGAAGCCCAGTGCTAATCCCAGAGCCAGGCCAGAGAAGTATGGACTGAGAGGTAGGATAAAGTAGCCGTATGAAAGCACTGCCACACAAAATAAACTCATTCGTGGCAGAGGGTGAGGGGGCTGTGGAACGGGAGAGGTCGTGGGTGCTGTTAGAGCCTGAGAACCAGGCAACCTCCTCGCCTGCTTATGAGTTTCGATGGCAAACACTTGCATCATATCACCATCTGTACATATTTCCAGCTCCTCATCCCTGTGTTGCTGCACGTGGTGATGCACCGGGCAGGGGCAGTGCTGAGTTCTCCCGAGATGTCTTACAGAAGGCCACTCAAAGACAGAAAAAACATCAGCATCTGTTTTCCTGGCGCTTCTCACAGGAGACTCGGACAGAACAGTGTCTGTGCTACTTTCCCGCCCCAAACCTCTGGAGCTGATCTGGTGAGTTCCCTGGTTCTTACACTGGTGTTTGGGGCTGCCTGAATTTTCTTCCCTCCTGATCTTACTGAACATGCTGCTCAAAGGTTCGTGCACAACCTCAGTGAGCTTCCTCTTGGTGTCCTCCAGTTCCATTTTGAAGAAACCACCTTTCAGGCTGTCTCCGCTTGGGGAAAGCGAACTAGGAGATGGGGGAGCAGTCCGAGAGTCTCCATTGCTGCGGGTTTTCGGTTGTGTCAGCTGCTTCCACAGGTGGAGGTTAAGTCGGGAGTCTGATTTGGACTGCGACACCTCAGGCTCTGAGCGGGAAAGCTCTGTGGAGATTGACTTGACGAGGCTGAGAAAAGGTTTGGGTTTGAGGGTGGAGCTCTCTTTCAGATCCAGCTCTGTGGACAGAGACTTGACCAGGCTCGCTAAGGGTCGGTGGGTGGGTGAGGGCGGGCCAGGCAAGAGGAAGCTTGGGCCCAGAGAACCAGAGCAGTTCCCCAGGGAACCTGGCGTTGAGGGAGACAGAGGGACATGGAACTCTTCGGACTTCACCCCTCTGTCATCCTCGACGGAAAAATGTTTGTCCTTAGAGAGCGATATAGCAGGGTAGTCCTCATCATGCTCAAGGGAGAAGATGAACTCACTCTCATCCAGGCTGTCCCACTCTCCTTCAGTTCCTGTTAGCTGGATCACAATCCCTCGGGGGAGATGCCTCTTTGTCCCGAGGGAGGTGGCACCCACTGAGGAGAGACCGTGGGGTTCCTCGGGAGATCTGCCACCTGCTCCACCTTTGTCCTCGCTTCCTCTCTCTCCATTTTTACCACCTTCTGCCATTTCTTGACTTTACATTTCCAGGCCGAGGCACTTATGTGTCACTGAAAAAGAATAAAAAAAGACACGGTCAGCTACATCACTAAGCCTCAAGGGCAGAACAAATGAAAGCAGTCAGGGTCTGAGCTGTAGAGAATGAGGAAGGGCATCTTTTCTGTGCTAGTGCGTAATTTCCAAAGAAACTGCTTACTGATGCCAACTGCGCATTAATGCGTGAATGCCGCTTAGTTGAGCTCTGAAGAGCTGTGGAAACCTACATTAATCTGAAGACCAGTGAGCCTGAATCACAGCCAAGTAAGCATGTCTCCCATAGCTGTCGCTCCACATACTGAAGGTTTTTTAGAAGCATGCAAAAATAGACAAGACAGACTTTCTTCCCCAAATGTTGCACAAACTAGGGCAACTCAGGCTTGGATCTATATGCTTTTTGGCCCTGATATGAATGCCTTTATGGAAACAGAAAAATCTGTGCATGATAGTAAAAAAGGGGTAATTTAAATATGGTAAGATCCCTTTAAAGCAGAAACAAACATAAAAAAGCTCCACTCATTCTGTGAAGCAGTATTCAGAATGTAATCTCTCTCCAGCGTCACCCTCCAAAGAGCCTACTGTCAGAAACTGAAACTGAGCCACAACGCTCCCTGTGATGTCTTCTCAAGCTGCTTTGAAAGTTACTTATGCAACCCTGAGATGAATAGTGAGGGGGGATGTTTTCTGTCTTTCACCCCCCACCTCCATCCCCGCATATGGCCTTTGTGTGTCACAACAGCATTGCGCTTTTTCACATAACACGGCCACCACCTACAAACTTGTAAAATGATACAAGTAAAAACCAACATTGGAGAGACACATTAGATCAGCTCTGATTTAGTGAATGAAAAAAGCAGTTCTGTGTCCCCAAACACAAGTTGGAAACCAGCATAAAGGCCCAGTGGGAGCCCTTTTATTTGCAGTCTCTTGAGGTCAAGTGCCCTGCAAGTTGAACCCTACCTCTTACTGTTCAGATTTACGTAACTGTATTAGGGCACTGTGTGGCACAGTTTCACCCACTTCCCCAGCAGCTGGTGGATTCTGACTAATCTGCTCTTGCCCAAAATGGACGGAGGGGAGATAAACTAACACACACAGATGTGTTGAGGCAGCTTTAATTCTTCCTCACAACCTTTAACGGGATGGAAAGAGGGACCAGAAGCTGCAAGGTGCTAAATGCACTCACACATTAAACAACTGTTAAGCTAATAATGTTTTGTCCAAGCTGACTGTTGTCTTATCATCATGTGAGTTAGGAAACTGCTGTGGACTCCAGATGCTGCTGTAGTTCTAATCCAGATGTTTTTATAACAATCACGGCAGCTATAAATCGGCTTTATGCATAAACTCATCATAAAAGGGTATGAACCATTGGGGCATATAAGATTATTGTATTGGTCAAATAGCATAACACAAAATCCACAGTGGAGAGGGCTTTAAGCTAAAACATGTGCAGGTCTTCTATATGTCTCAAATAAGACAGAGAGAAAATAAAACTGTACAGAAATTGCTGTTAAACACCTTAATTACACAGGATTCACGTGGAAGTGTTGCTTCAGTGATTGGCTATAGTTGTTCCTGTCACTTGGGGGGACATGTCTGCAGGTGGGAACCTCATAAGAACTAGAACCAATCATTACAAGCCAAGATAACCAAGCTTTGCTTGGAAGGTAGCATTAGCCGAGCATTAGCCCATTAGCGAGCTGGCTATTGCTAACTTGGTGCATATACAACAGGCTGCTTATTCACAGAGTGATCAGTTTCCTACATTTTGAAGTACATCTTACACAATGTCCACGCCGTTCTCTAAGGATGTTTGCATAACGTGATTTCATTCGCTGACTGCCATGCTGGAGCATGACAGTTAGCGAATGAAATGAATGTGACTTGACAGGCTGATGTCAGTGCTGGTGCTTCAGAAGTTAAATTTCTCTCAGCTTTCAGCACAAGCATGGACAGGTTAAAAATTGATATAGCTTTCAAGTCAGAAAAATGAAGCCAGTGTCGTAAAAAAAAAAGGATTCTAAATGAAGGACCCCAGACGGCGATAGCTGTGGTTAGGGCTGTTCGATACAACGATATATATCGGATGACGATATAAAAACATCGATCGTTTCATTTTACGCTATCGTTTGTTTCGTGGTGTCGCAAAATAAACTGTTTACAGCAATATTTTTTCATCGTTTTGATGGTCACTGTAGTGGCTATATTAATTTCTTAAAGTTCTCTCTTTCTCTTATATTTAATATAACCACACTACGGATGGACAAGCGCCTGTTTTTAATGGGTTGTCGTTAGCAACAACGACGGTAACACCATTGCATGTCCGCTTGTTTATTTTCCACATAAACCTTTCACAATAAAGCTCAAGATCCTGTTGAGACTTTTCAAAATAAACGGAATCACTTGAAAGAGGATGCAGAGTATTGATGGATGAGAAGCAAAAAAAGAGCCGCCAGGTGCTAAAAAATAAACCTTAGACTCAAACGTTAGAACAGGCTTTTCCCCGCAGCACGCCATGTAATAAATACTCAAAGAAAACAGCGGCCATTACAACTTATGTCTAAAGATGTATAGTTTCATACATCGGTTAAAACACTCGACTCCAGGTACACGACGCCCAGCTGGAAACACTTCACCTACCCGAGATTCACAGAATTTACAGAAAATATTAAATTTTTTGTGATTTATATCGTTATCGGGACGATAGATGTTTTATATCGGGATATGAGATTTTGGTCATATCGCACAGCCCTAGCTGTGGTTGCAAAAAGACTTCCAGGGCTATTTATAGAAAACAACTTTCTGTCTTGACCTCTAAAGACATTCCGTTGGTCAGTCATTTTTTTCAGTAACTCATTTTTGAAGAAGTTACATGCTACAATTTGTCACTGTATTGATATATAACAGGGCTCTAGACTAACTTTTTGCCACGGTTGCACTGGTGCGCCTAAGAACAAAAGCACCAGCACAAAAGTTAGGTGTAAATGATTAACTAACAATCTTGTGCTTGTGCTTAAAGTGCTTTGGCACTCTTTGGCAATATTTTAGACAATGTTAAATTTAATCATCACATCGGCCTCTTCTGACGACCTGTTTGCTGCTACCTGCCGCTGAAAGGCTGTGGGGAGAGGGGACACTTGGGCAGCGCATTTACCACGACATATAATGTGTTTTCTGGATACACTGTGCTTTTTCAGCGTTCAAAGATTGATGGCTCTGTGTCAGAGCACTGCCTATGAATTTCAGACAGATTAGGCCTTAACTTAACAAAAAAGTTATCAATCGTTCTTTTCAATAGAATCAATAGTTTCTTTTCAGGCAGTGAATTTCGGTTGGAGAGACACAAAACCTGCAGCTCAGAATCTAGCGCAAAAAAGACGTAAAGACAGCGCAGACCCGACGCATCAGAATCAGTGAGCTGTCGGCTTTCAGCCCCAACGGCGTGTCAGTCTACGTGCCGTCAGGTGAGAAAGCTGAGAAAGAGAAAGCTGATTTTGATGCGTCGGGTCCGCTCTGTGTGTCTTTGTGTGGAATCCGTGTACCTGCTCTCATTTACTGTTTGGTGGTTGTTGAAATAGTTTTGTGAGCTTTAACCTGAGACTCTGGGGTTCCTGGCAAAATACATTTATATTTAAAAGTCGATTCAGGATTTAATGAATCGATATCGCTTTATTCAAGCTCACCTCTCTAAATCCACCTGCACTTTCAACTGGACCACGGCCAATCAGAAAGGTCCCGCCCCTGACTATCTCTGATTGGTTTAGACCACAATAGGGGCATAATGTGTGTCTGCTGTTGACCACACAGAGACTTTCAGAATTGCAGAGACTTTTTTTTTTTTACTCGAACAGTTGGTCGCACCGGTGCGACCTAAGATTGTTTTTTAGTCGCACCATTGAAAAATTTGGTCACATTTGCGACCAAATTGGTTGCACTCTAGAGCCCCGTATAACAAAATTTAGAGCCAAAATTAGCCAAATGTCTTTTTATGACATTTGGATAAAAGCTTTTCTTCAGTCTAGAGGGAGGATCTGTAATGCCTTCCAGAGGGCAACCATGTAAGAAAATGAGAAGCATCGTTGATGATGTCTCTGACCTAATGTACATATGCTCAACTGAAAATGGCTAAGTGTTGGTGGCCATCTGTGCTGATTTATTAACTCTCTCAAAAGACTTTTTGTTTGTATGCCTGCTGCGCTGATGCTAACAACTGTTTTGACAGATTAGCTTTCCTCAGTGTCTCAATTAGCGCCACTTCTGCGCCTTCTTTACCAGACTGGTTGTGTTTATAATTCATGTGAGGTTCTGGAACGTGTGTGCTAAAAAAATTAAAGTTGAATAGTCTCCAAACAGTTTCTCCACCTATGTTTAATGGAACAGGTTCCTAGAATAGAACAGAATAGAATTCAACTTTATTGTCATTGCACATGTCATAAGTACAAGGCAACGAAATGCAGTTTGCATCCATCCAGAAAGCGCTTTAGTAATAATATAGGTATATTACAAGATATGGATCTATTATAGGTATGTTACAATGTACATGGTGTGAAGGTATGTTATGAATATGCTATAACTATAAGTATGTATAGGCTGCAGTCAGTGTACAAGCTATGTACAGGCTATGAACAGGATATAAATATGGTTAAAAATATGAAACTATACAGATTGTAGATATACAATTGTAAGTATTAATAAACAGTTGTAAACAGACCAGAACAGAACTATAATTATTGTATTGTACAGAATGATTGTCTATACAGAAATAGTTCTGTATAGGTTCCTATTTCTGTCACCTGAAGCTAGTGATCAGTTCTTTTGCTTTGGAGGTATTGAATGCCAGGTTATTGATGAAGCCCCACTCTGATAGTTTGCAGAGTTCATTCCTGTTGGCAGAATTGTTATCATTATATATTAATCCAATGACATTGGTACCATGTCCAGTCTTGATGACTAAGTTGGTGCTGGGGTGGATGTGCAGTAGTAGGTGTACAGGGAGTAGCAAAGTGGGCTTAGCACACAGCCCCGGAAGAGTGTCAGAGTGGGGAACTCCCAACTCTGTGGTCCATTTGTTAAGAAATCCTTGACCCATCTGCATGCGTGCTCACTGTCACCAGTGTGCTGGGCATGGCTGCGACTTTAAAACAGGGCTTCAGAAACCAATGGGTGACATCACAGTACCTATGTCCATGTTTTATATGGCTTATGATCCATATCTACAACTAACTACATGTTTGTTTAACTTACACTACTATCTTACTGTATGTTTACATGCTAACTTGCAAAAAAACAGTTTCTGAGGTTATTCCTTCTGTACCAAAATGCAGACCAACTGATAAATAACAAGTGTGGCTCAGAACTTGATCCCTGATGTGTTTTTGAGAAGAAAATTAGACACAAAGTCTAATGTTTCAGAAACATTTACACAAATATCAAGATCCCTATATGATGTGTTTGTGTGATCTCTGGGGATTCCCCTGACTTTGTCCTTTTTGTCCACTTAGTTAACTGTGCATTTGGTGCATCTGCGGCAGCCCCATTGGGCATTGAAAACTGTGTGAAACAAGGGCAAGAAAAAAGTAATAATTTGGTGTCTCAACATTACTACTCCTAAAGCCTTTCATTTGTATTTGTGATTCCAGAAACTCATTTCAGTTTCTTAACCGGCAACATGAAAAGCTCAACCACAAGCTCACTTGTCAAACAATTAGGCCATAACAGATTTTAACATGCAGTCCAAGCATTCAAATGACAGGGTGTCTTTCACTCACTTTCTCTGTATGTGAGTGTAGAGGTTTGTGTGTTTGTGTGCCGCGCCAATCAGACACAAACAGTAACAATCTCAGATTAACATTAATGCAGGGTTTTACTGTGAAATCTGACAAATCACAGAGCCGGATTATGGGCTAGACCAACATTTGCTGGAGTGTGTTTCCAAGCTAGCTCATCTCAGCTGACCCAATGTTGATTGTAGTTATTAGTACCAGTGCAATACTTTAGAGTCCCTTAGCTATGAGTCATCTTCCTGGGCTTAAAGTGAAAGCCAGATGATTGACAAATAAAAAATTGCAGGAATCATATCCAGACTGAGGACTTATGGGAGATTCTGCTCTTACATGAACCTGAGATGGAGGCCGGTGGAGACCACAAACAATATAAAGATACCCTGAGATTTTTTTTCTTTTCACATGAAAAGTCGAAGAATGTCAGTCCCTGTTAGATTAAATATTACAAGTAACAACTGACTTCTTGCAGCAGTTTAAAAGCAACTTCAACCTCACTAATAATAAAGTTATGAGTTTAAAAATGACACTCAGGGCTCCTCCCACGACGTTCAAACTATAAATGTAATAAATGATACATCAATCATTCAATCAATAATCTTGAATCCTTTTTGCACCAACATATGTGATAGATATGAAAGAAAATATAAAATATTATTGGCTGACTTCACAGCCAAATCCAAGAACAGTTGTCTCATATAAACTATTAAAGCACAGAGTGCAGCTTTGGAACAGCGCATACAGACCGTGTAGCAGTAAAATCTTCACTTTTGCATCCCTCCCTGCATGCACAAGACGAGCGTGAAAGGAAATCACGGCGGGAGAGGTGGAAGTTAAAGAGATGGCGAGTGCGCACAATTAGCTAAAAGAGCAGACACGTCTCCTCCGCTTATGATGTTTGGAAAATAAAATAAAATAAAATAAAAGGAAGATAAAAATGTGTTTAGGGGGCGTTTACTTACCCCGGGAAATTGTATGTGTGCGGAAAATAGTTAAACCGGTTCGTTAGTTTTGTCTTCCTCCGGGTTCCTCTCCATTTGTGAGCGAGAGGACTGCGAAATGCGAAAGTGTCGCTCTTCTGTTCGTCTGCCTGCCCCCCCCAATTCTCTTTCTCCCCTCTTCGCACGCGCGCACACCTTCCCTCCGCCCGTTTCCAGATGTGTCACGCGCTGCTGAGAATCACAGCTCAACAGCCTGATTATGAAAAGCGTGGCCGCGCGGCATGGTAATCCAGATTAACCACAGAGTTCTGCGGTCCCAACAGACACTCGCACAAACTCACCCACGCACACACGCACGCTGGCACAGTGTGTGTCTAATAATCGTCTAATTGTATCCTACACACCACAGGGTGACAGCTGAAGTACACCCTGAGGGTTGAATACCGTTACACAGCCTACTGCATTAAACTCCGTTACTCGTTTTATCGATCAAAAGTACCATAATCAGCAGAACACACTGATACTGGAATGTGCGATTTTTAAAAAGAGTATGTTTAGCTTGGGTGAAATGCCAGAGAAGACTTTTATGCGATGCTAAAAAGGAAAGAATAAATACGGCTCCCTTCTTCTGTGCAGTTTGGCCTACATAAAACACAATGTGAGCCCTAGAAATGACAACGTGAGGAATGGGGCAGACTGGCCTGCAGGCTGCAGCTGGGGTAAGAGACAGTAACCCCCATCCATCACTGCCTGGAGGAGGAGACTCAGTGAAGAGCTACAGTCTGTGTACAGTTTGGTTTTTTCATGGTTCTGTTTTACTTTAACTCTGCTCTGTTGTTATTATGGTGTTACACGTTTTGTTTAACTTGTTGGTGTTAACATATGAGCAGTGAGTGGAGTCATGGAACCAGAGGGTCCTTAAATAGTCCTGAAAGGGTTTGTTTTTGCTCCTGTGAGAACTTAAAAGATTCCTTGAATTAAATATATGTCCTTAGTCACTGTCATTTTTCTGGTGCGCTTGTCATTGCTGCAGCACATTCAGTTTGCAGAGGTTGTCCAGCTCCTCCAGGATGGCACATCTATGCATTTCATTGCAAGAACGTTTGCTGTATCTCTCAGCACAGTCTCGAGAGCGTGGAGGAGATTCCAGGAGATGGGTGATTACACAAAGGTGAGGTGAAGGCTGTTAGAAGGGCTTCAACCCAGCTGCAGGACTGGGATTGGCTTCTTTGTGCGAGGAAGAAGAGGAGGAGCACTGGCAGAGCCTCACAGAGTAACCTCCAGTGGTCTACTTGTGCATGTTTCTGACCAAACTGGCACGATGTCCTGATATCCTTTATTAGGACCTGTGATCACACCACAGTGCTGTGCAGCTCCATTGTCATTTGCATGTGAACAAAAGAAGTAACTACTCCTCAGACTTTCTGTCAGACCATAAATTGGTGTTTTTTTTTATTGTACTGTGAAGCTTAAGCATTAGTTCTCTTTAGCAGTGTCATTTTCTAAAGACTCTCTAATGGCCACTTGAGCTTTCAAACACAGAGTGAAAGCAGCATGCTAGATCAGCGTCTCCAGCAGGAGGCACAGGACTGAAAGCAGGTCACCAACTTGGCAGCTGGCACAGCATATAATTACTGTACTGTAGATGTTAGACCCCCCAAAGTAGAACACTGTGAAGTGCATTGGGTCAAAAATAAAAAGCTTCATAATAAGTGTATTTACGAAGTGTGCAGATTTTGTGACATTTTCAAACACAGACCAGGTGGAAGCTTGCCTCAAAGTAAATCTAATCATGCAGTATGGTAAAGCATAGCTTTAAGGTATTAAACATACTTTAAGGTTTTCCCCTATTTATTTAAAATTTTGTTTAATTTTTCTGTTTAATGCTATTTCCTGGAAGAACGCTCTTTTAAGCTTTCTGGTGCAGAGCTTCTTTTCATCACATTATCATATTAACCTTCAGATATTGAATCTCAGATAAAGAACCGAGTCCCTTAAAAAGACAATCGCTGTGGTGGAGTTATGCAATCTCCACCACAGCAGCTGCATAATGGAAATAGTTCATGTAGGCAGTATTCACAGGAAAAAGTAAAGAAAAGTCGTATCTCATAGCATATATCTCTGCTGAGCAACACAAGAATATATAAACGTGCTTTTCATAACATTTGGTTGCACAGGCCACGATGAGCTCGCCGCCACGGTAACCCAAGTGATGTATTTTATTCTCATTAGTTTAAATGCTCATTTCTAACATCTTATTTCTTTTTTTTTTTCACAGTTGCATAACTGCTCTAATATGACCTGGTTAAAGAACCAGATAGCTTCACATTATATTATTTTATTTATACATAATAAGTAAAAAACCTCTCATCACATTCCTCCTTTAAACAAAAAAAAGTAATTCTTCTTCATATTCTCCACGGCTCTGTCTACCTCGGTATGTTACTTTAATTGCTGCTTTACATAAGAATGAAATCCCAGTCTGTTTGCATGAGCTATTTTTAGAGTGCAGCCATGAAAGGCCAGTATTTTTACATATCTGCCTGGCATATGGTATTAGGATAATTACGCTGGTATTTCTTCAGTACGTGGGTTCGTGAAATCAAAAATGAGCACTCAGGCCCCGGGGGCTTCATCGCTCCAGCTAACCCCTGCTCAGTCCCTGTCTTTCTCCGTGTCTGCCGTGTGAGTGACTGTGGCCGTGCGAGTGTTGGCCACCCCCTCCTCAACACACACTCACACACATATCTTGCCATCTGTTGACATGTGCAGCTGTTCAAAAATAGCCCCTCTACCAGAAGCTTCCGTAAGTGGCCTGCAGATCAGCAGAGAGGGCTCCTGTCCCACGTCCATGCAGGTTGTTTTGACTCTACAATGACCACGTGTACTCTAAAACCACTGCAAGATCATTTCTTTTGTTCATTTTTTAACCCCTCTGTTCATCTGGGGTTTTTGTTCTTTGATCATTTCCTGATCCAGAGTGGCTGCTTGAAGTGCTGCAACCAAAGCTGGAAATGGAGCCCGTTTCTGACCAGTTCATGCAATTCCACCCCATCCATGGTACCAATGTTCGACTGGACCACTCGGGAACCCAGGCCACAAGAGTAGAGAGCTTTGCCAACGGAGTTTGTTTTAGCAAATGCCCCCTGAAGCCTGGAGAGATTTTTCTAATAGAGATTGAAGATAAGGAGCTGGGATGGTGTGGCCACCTCCGGATCGGTCTGACCGCTAGGGACCCCAGGAGCTTAGAGGTGGTACCTGAATATTCCATTCCAAACCTGACAGATTTAGGGGACAGCTGGATATTTGCTATCACGCGCAACCATAACAAGATCGTCGAGGAGGCTGAGGTCATAGAGCCCAGGCAGGGAGAACTGGTCGGGGGACGGAGGCTTGGGCGAGGGGAGGAAGAAGACGGGGCTGGAGATCAGGCAGATGAACGAGCGGCCAGGAACAGAAAACCAAAGACTTTCTTCACCGACACCCACTTGTACATCGAGAATGTTCGAATTCCCAGAGATAAGCTGGTTGGTCGGAGCCGGCCCGGGCGCTACAGTCACATTTTAGACGACTTGTATAAAACCAACGCCCTGCCTCCCACAGCCAGACGCAGCAGGATAGGAGTACTGTATGTGCCTAGAGGAGAAGGCCTGGCTGACATGCACATAGTCATTAATGGGGAGGACATGGGAGCTTCTGCAAAGGGAATCTCTACTGCCGGGCCTCTCTATGCTGTGGTGGATGTATTTGCTGCTACCAAGTGTGTTCGGATTGTCCAGGTGGAGTATGGATGTGAGTGTAGGAATGATTTTGAGATAATAGGATGCAAGGTACTGACATTGATTAGCACTAAAAAAAGATACAACACAGCTACAAAGGAGTCATTGTGTACACGCTCCTTTATTAACATCTTTGTGGTCATCTTCACAGTCACTTTGCATTTCTCTGTAGTTATTTAATCTCTTTGTAGTTGTCTGGCATCTCTTTGCAGTCTGTTGTGTCATGTTTTTGTCATTTTGAGTCTCTGTGTTGTTGTGTTTGTGTCTGCTTATAATTTTTATCTTCTCTTTGTCAGTTTATGGCGGTTTTTAGTTTCTTATGGACTTTTTGCATCTCTTTGTGTTCATGTTGTGTCTTGTCGTGATTGTTCTCTGCATCCAAAGGGTCATCACCTTTTTGTCATGTTGGGCTACAGTATGGTAATTTGACCGTCCATCAAATATTAATGACTGTTTAATAATTTCAGTTGCTCAGGCTCAGGGGCAGCTGGGCAGTTTGCATGTTTAGAAATTCTTTTGTGCTTTTTATTCATCTCTTATTTTCTCCATTGCCTTTAATCTGCTAAAACACTTTATATTTTTTGTCATTTTTCTCTTTTCTGTCGCTCCAGTCTCATCCTTGCAGACACTGTGTAGGAAGGCCATCCAGAAGCACATTGTTCACAGGATGGCCATTGACTGGCTCGAGCTGCCAGAGGCACTCAAACACTACTGCAAGTATGAATGAAGGACACATGGACACGTGGATATCACTTAAGTGCTAGGTCCCATCAAGAATTTGATATTTATTTGGATGACATTTATAAATTATAGCGTTACACTCTTTTCAGTTGGAGCTGACATGAATTGTTTGAGATGACAAGATCAAAGTAAAGTAAATTTAAATAGTTTGTTATGTGTCTGTTTGATTGATTAGTTTTAATGTTTGCATCACAGGGAGCATCGGTGTGTCACACATCGCTGTGTCTGTAATGAATAAAGTTGTTCCAGCTGCGGTGCAGCTGCTTGCAAGCAGAGGGTTAAATTCATGTGATGATCTGGTCACACGGAGTCATTTCCACATTCATGTTCACGTTTCACCCTTTTTTTTTTCTGACTCGATGGATGAACCAGTGTTGTGTCTACACATAATACAGAACTTAGCAAAGAATTCATTTTAAATTGTATGTTTAGACTTTGTCATTAGTAGCCTTTCAGAGGAAAAAAAACTATGGCAGATAAACAGTATTTATAAGTAATGTCCTTATGAAGTAGGAGAAATCCAGCAAAGACCCTGTAGCAAGGCACAGGGCCTACTCATAATGAATATGTTGCCCCAACCTAGTTAATTTAACTACACTTTACTTCAGTTTTTTTTTTTCTTCAATGAGTTTTTGAAGCCTCGTCAGAAATGGTCTCAGTGGAAACTTGTCAACAATCTGTTTTTGCCTTATATATTTCCATGTTTGCACAAGTTCCAATAAGATGACTGCAATTATTCCCCAGTTTCCCAGCAAACTAAAAAAAAATGATGGGTTGCTTGATACTTTTTGCACTGAAATGTGATTTCCAGATTTCCATATTTCAGAATAACAATCAATCTCCTTGTAAAGTTAAAACGAGTCTGGCTGTGGTGGAAAGTTATAATTAAATCAATCTTCTTAGTTCTTCTTCATCTGCCTCCATAACCCTCTGCATGTCCTCCTTCACTACATCCACGAATAAGGCAATAATAAGGCTGTAATTGAATTTTAAAAAAGTATCACGTGGTTCCAATTGAAAATATGATGCTCCATTTCCGGTATGTTATGTTGGTTAATGTTTGCTCAGCCCATCAAACACATAAATTAGAGATAACACATCTGTTTCAGTCCGACATCAGACTCGGAGTAACACGACCGTCACCTGTGCGTCTGCTGTCAGACACTGACATCTAGTGGCCGTGGTAATAACGGCAGTGGGCGGAGCTCCCGTTAAATCCCAGGCCAGGATCACGTCACACGAGAGGAAGGGAAACCGAAGACGTTCCGTAATCGCTCCCAAACGGAGGAAGAAACACCGAGCAGGCTTAGGAGAGAGAATTTTCCCTTCAGCTAATCTATTTAGACCAAATATCATGTCCTTCTGTCAGTTTTTCGGCGGTGAGATCTACAAGGATCATTTTAAACCAGGTGAGCAGCAGGCGGTCCCGTTATTCGGTAAACGGTGATGTGATGTAACCTCCCCTGGACTGTAGTATATAAGTAAGGATGAAAATGAACTTTGAGGCGTCATGTGACTGTAAAATTAAGTAAATCCTGTGCAGCATCGCAGTGGCAGGATACAGGATGTACTGTGGCGAAATCTGGAGGAAGATAAAAAATGTAGCTGGATTTTACCAGGATCGCAATAGAATAAAGCTGCTGTAATAGTAAAAACAAAGCAGTGATACAGCTTAAGAATCCAATCAAGTATTTAGCTACAGCTATTAAAGGGTGGTATGTTCAAACGATTTCTTCAGATGTTGTCATGGCACTTGGAGGAATTTTTGTAGCACACAGATTTTAGTTTTTGTTAATGAGCAAACAAACTGTAGAATATGGAGCAATGCTGGAAGGATTTTAGCCCCCAAAAAAAGTACAAAAAAACCAGCACGATCTCAGCTATTCAGAAAACAAAATAAACCCAGTTCTGTCTAACTAACTCAAACATCTTTAGATTATATTGAATGTCTTTTTGCAGGTTGGAAATAAATAAAGGTACCAAAGCTTTTTTTGCATGTCCCCCTGCAGGAGTGTATGTGTGCTCCAAATGTAACCATCCGCTCTTCTCCAGTCGGTCCAAGTTTGCTCACTCGTCTCCCTGGCCGGCTTTCACAGAGACCATCAGGGAGGACAGTGTAACCAAGATGATGGAGACGCTCACCGCCTACAAGGTCCGAGTCACAAGCAAGCAAAGTGTGCATTGCAGCAACAAAAATCACAATTACAGTCACCTGTTGGTTCCAACGGGAGGTTTGTGTACTCTGGTGTTGTGTGTACACAGGTCCTGTGCGGCAAGTGTGGCAATGGACTAGGCCACGAGTTTGTAAATGACGGTCCAGAGGAGGGAATATCGCGTTTTTGAATATTCAGCCACTCGCTCAAGTTTGTCCCCAGAAAAGGTAGAGAACTGTGTTTACTGCTGTTTTATAACAAGTTAACCTTGGAAAATCCATGCATGCAGGCAGAAAAGGTCACTTCACCTATATTATAAAACCTGCTTCTTAGCAATAATGCTTTGTTAAGCTGTGAAATGAATACTCCCTGTTAAAAGTTTTAATTGGTAGCTGTTTCTCTTAAAAGCAGAAAATAATAAGCGTTGTCCACAATGAGGTCAGTTGATTCTCTCACATATGAAACAATCCTTTCTTGCAAAAACCACTCACCACTGTGGATTCAGGCTCGATAAGCATTAGGAAAAAGAATCAACTGTACACTTACTTGACAATATAGCTATTAGAAGAATATAGTGGATTTAAAGTACAATATTATTGAATCTGAAATGAACTGAGGTAGCAAATGCTGTTCTGGTTCTCTCGTCTAATAACTTGTGTGTCCTGATGTTGCTCCACAAAGTGCTCGATGTTTGAGATTTGACTGGTAGCTTCCTGTAAGAGTGAATCAGCATTTTTCAGATTTAGCCTCACATGCAATCAAACAACAGCAAGTGTGTTTCTCTTCTCTGTCCAAGGTAAGGACAAGCAGTAAAGAGCGAGTGAAGTGTTTCGTGTCCAGCTGCTGTACCTGCTACTCGGCTCGAATCCGGCGAACAGGTTGGGTCGGTGGGTGACGTGGATGGGAGAAAGGCCCCGGAGGGACGTCCTGTCCACTGAAGAATCTTTGACCGGGCCTGTGACGCCGAGCTCGGACCGCATCTCTGCAAATATTCCTTTAAAAGATGGCTCAAATTTTTTGAATACCTCATATTTAATGTGCATTTAGTCATTTACTCTCCTCAGCTGAAACACGTTGATGTGAGTAGACACACTTGAAAGCAGTTTCACTTCCAAAGGCTGCTGTCTATTTAAAAATATCAACTATGCACCAAAGTCCAGATAATCTGCCTGCTGTTGTGTTACTTGAAATCCATGCAGTAGCAAATAAACCATGACTTAGCTGATTTGTTCTTCCAGTTTGCTGCATTTACTTAACACTGATTTCTGTTCTCTATATCCTTTACTTATAGCAAGTTTACAGTCGAATGCACATCAGTTTAATTTGTCTCCCACTGTTAGTGTTTTGTTGCTTATGCGAAGGAAAAACCAAACAATAAATTATATTTGATAGAGTCCGTCTTTGTCTTTAAAGATGCATTTGCAGCACTTAACATAGCTACATTAGGGATGAACTTGCTTATTTAAATTTACCTTCAAAGTGGTAGAGCTGTCATTCTTTAGATTGAGCTCCAGATGGCGATATTGTCCTTTCACATGACATTCACCGTTTTCCACAAGTGAGGATTCCCTACATTTGCCCCTATGATGCAAACGGTGTACTGTATGCTTTGGTATACTGACTACGCGTGTGATTGATGCACAGGCAGAAATCTGTGTGTGTGTTTGTGGGAGTTCTCTGGCATTAATTCCTTCAGCAGGGGCTTAGGCGCTCTATGAGGCCCAGCTGCAGGCCATATTCTCTGGGTTCCGGGGGTTGGCAAAGACCCTGAGGTTTAGAGGAGTAGCTCGGCCGCCTGGTGAGAGATTGAGGGCTATCATTACAAAGGAAGTAAACATACACCCTCGTGCACACAAAGCTCGACAAACGTGTCAGTCGCCACCCTCTCTCGTCCATGTCACAGACGTGTACTACTTCAAAGAGATGTATTATTTTTTTCCCACCTAATGGCTGTCACATGCATCGACAGTTCACTCGCTTTCTTTTTTTCCCTATGTGCAAAAACATGGAGCTGTACATGCCAAAACACACACAGAACACACACACTGAACTCCATTTTATTGGTCTCACCACAGACAAGTTAAGTTTAAAGCCTATTTTCTTTCCAAACATCACTTCTTGTAGTGTGCAATTACGAGAGGTCATCATAACATTGGGAGATGTCGATGAACTCTCACCGTCCGCAGCTTGAATATTCAGCTGCAAACATTCCATCCGACTTCACGTGTTCGCGCTGCCAAAGGTATTCAAATGCATTCAGGCCTCAGAGTGGCAGAGAAGCCTGACCTTGCACCGAGGTTGTTACGGCTGAGTGAATTTCCTCTTGTGTTGTCTTGGCAGGCAGACACTCAGATTATTCTTTCAACATAACTTAGCTTATTTGGTGGATGTTTTTACCCAAGATGCCGCACTGCACAGCATTTTTAGCAGAGGTGGTCCCGCTAGGAGTTAAACCCATAACTCTTGGCAGTGGTTGTCATGCTCTGCCTGTGGTATACTGTACAGCCCTGTAGGATAAGGTAAAAGCAGATACATCTAGGGGACTGTGATTACGACATCAGATAGACGAGATGAAGTCTGTAATTACAGAGAAAGGAGCCCCATGGATCATCTTTGCTGTTATATTCCACGAGGCTGTGACATGTGGTTCATTCCTGTCATGATTGACTTCTTTCTTATGCACTCTTTGTACCTCAACGAGTCATTCATATTATGCAGAAATTTGCTCGTATTTCCCACAATAGTTTTCCATAAAAATCTTAAGGGACTAACTCTTTCCAGTTTGGTCTGGGCATCATCTTTTTCTTTCTTTATTCATTGTCATCTTTAAACACTAGGTGACATCAACCACCATAGACATCATCCATTTATGGTTAGTGAAGTCCTGTTATGTGTTAGCATTTCAGTGTTTTGGAAGCCTGTGTGACGATCTTTGAAAGAAGCTTGCTACACCCTTGCTGACTAACAACTTGTGCTTGAGGAGTCTACCCTTGCTGGCTGTTGAAAAGAATAAAGCGCCTTTTTCGTAATCAAATCTGGAAGGTACCCATCTGTTCTGCTATCCATGATGCTAACATGGAATAACAGTGATAGCATGCTAATGTTTCCTGGGGGTCACTACGGTCAGCAGCTATTGCTCAGAATCTTTTATGTTCTTAAACTGCGCCCGCATCCCATTGGATTACTAATGCTGGTGTCAGTACTAATGCTAGGTGTCAGAAAGGAGCCCCCCAAGAGGAGTATCCAGGCTAACGTTGTTAGCTAACAACGTTGTTAGCTACTGAGCATGTTGTTTCACAGATAAATTTGCTCCTCGCTAACCACATGCAGTTCAAAATGCCAAAATAGCGAAGCCAGAAACGTTCATCTCAAGGCTTTAAAACAGGACTTCACACACAATTCAGTTAATAGTGGAACACTACATACTTCTTACCCTTATTCACAACAATTAAGAGAACTAGCCTGCAGCACTTTTTTCGTTTCACTCATGTATATGCCGCTGTATATATTCAGATGAGAAAAACTTGGTTGTTTATAAAACTTCACAACAGAAAGATACATGTGACAGTGATTCATCATCTTTGCAAGCTACATATAGCCTGTAAGCCTTGGATTGATGTTGACGTGAAATTACTGTTTCACGTCAATTACTTATTATACAATTACTTGATATAGAGATGTTATTAATTGCTGTATGTGTGGTTATGTTTGTGCAAGTTTCGTCCAGAAATTTTGGCCAACACATTAAGAAGATTCAAACAGACATACATACTTATTAAATTGCAATGCCAATGCTAGCTATCTTGATAACATCCATAGGTTTTTATCAGGCATTGATGTTACATCTGCCATTTTTTTTGTTACTTTGTGTTTAATTGCCATCTTCACTTGTTTCAGTTTAGTTTCTTGGTCAGAGGCTTTAAAAATCTCAGATGTTTACAAAATGTGTTGCAGTCAAATGCTGCAATTGTCATTTCCACTGAGTGCCAAACTTTCCATTTTTTGAGATAAACTACACTGGTCAAAATACAAAGTGTACTAAATGAAAGTGCGCCAACAGAAGGGTCTGATGTGAGACATAATAACCATTTTAATATTAGATGTAATGCTACATTTGATAATTGGCCGTGAAAATCTAAACAGAAAGAAACAGTTTCACCTCTTGTTGTTTATGGAAAAAAAATTTCGTCATATATATTTCTTTTAATTTATGTTGGCGTTTTCTGCCATATGACTAAACATGTCTGTTTTCTAATGGCACTATATCATCTAATTTTGCCCTCAAGAAAAAGAGTTGCTTCACAAAGGGCTGTGCTTACATGTTTTACAAGGATTTTTCCATTAAAAGTTGGCATCTGTAAATGTTCATAACACTACTGTCAGTGATCTGAAGTTATATCTCGCAGGAAACCAAACAAAGTTGCACCCCTCTAAACCACAAATATGATAACTACCTTTCTGGTCTGAACATCTTTGCACGTCATAAAAGGCTTCCACTTGGCATGTTGTGCACAGCTACTTGATAGATAATTCAGCAATAATTGATCTTCTCATAGCTATCATTAACCTTAGCATGACTCATACGCATCTAGCTGCATTTGGGTTTCACCACTGATGAAATGAAAGACGCAAAACAGAAACAGAGTGCTTTTTCAATGAGGTGTGTGGACGTAGGACGTCTGCGGGTTAATGGCGACTCTCTCCGAAGGGCAGACATCACGCTGTTGTTGCAAAGGCGCCGCATTAACCTGGCTGCCCTGAAACGTTTTAAGATCGAGCTAATGTTTGATCCAGTGAGAAAAAACATTTCTGTACTGGTGTGAAGAAGCTCAAATATATGTTACCTGTGCAGTGTTGTAAAAAAAAAGAAAGGGTATTCAAAGAACTACACCTTTTCTTCCCCGGCTGTACAGATGAATCTTTCATTACAAACGGGGAGTTTATGGAGGGCTCTCCTACCACAGCTTAATTGAAAGGGTAAATGAATCCAAATTAGTGTATTTTATAAAAGAAAATGTTCTGGTCTACAAAACAAACACTTTTCAGACATTCTGCACAGCACTTTGGAGAAACCTAATGGAAAAAACCTTTGTTCTCCAATTTTTCCCAAAGCAGTAAATCCCAAGGGTATTTCCGAATAGACGACTTTTCACATTCATAGGTACTATTTTCTCTGGGTTTCTAGCCCACGGGCTCCAGATCAGATAAGATGATTATTCAAAATTGTCCCATCAGTCATCGCTGCCCCTGAGCCAAAAAACAGGTGGATGACATCATGGTTATTAGGGCATATTAGAGCCACTTGCTGAGCCAAAACACACACAAACGCCGAGACGCACATGCATACCCACATATCAGTTTTGCTATGGGACGGTGAAACTCTATTGTCTCGATCTAGATAAAGAGTTAGATTTAACCGTTATATATTCAGCAGAAATGCCTCCTCCATAGGGGCGACTGTTAGACGACGAACAATTAGCTGTACCTGCATCGCGGTATGTTTATCCTTCCTATTAGGAAGGCATTTTAAAATGGAGCATGTGAGCAGGAATGACTTGATGGTGCAGTTTAGTGTTGTGTTTTATTGTAATATTTTATTCTTGTAATTATGTCCATGTCATGATATATTGCATGGTCAGAGACTTTGCCTTAACGCCTTACTTTGAATGTACCAGAGGTCAAAGTACGAGTTTTGGTGGTAACAACTTGCTCAGTAGATGGGAAAACCCCCAATGAGGGATAGCATTTCTATCAGTTTGCTAATATGTGGTATATATGTGCTAAATGATGCAGCCATATTGGACTCCCACACTATGAATCTATTTGAGGTGCCAACAAAAATAACTCATTATAATTTTTGATATATTATATATGAAGCTTTAAATCTCAAACACATGTGCATGCTAGCAAAAATGTCACGATTCTGTATTTGTTTCATACTTTTTAAATAATATCTATTATATGTTTATCTTTTTTTGGTCTGTCGCTGCTGTTTTTTGTTTTTTCAGTTGCTTTTGCAGTCTGTAGGTAGAAAGTTTTCAGAGTGCTCTATGCAGTCCTGTGAATTCAGTAGCTTGTAGAACCACCTTTACCAGCAATAACATTTTCTTAGTTTATCAGTTTCTCACATCATTGCGAAAGAATTTTGGCTCACTCTTCCTTACAACCTATGCTATGTTGCTTTATTTTATATCTTAGTATTTTCAGTATAGTCTTTATTCTTTTCTTTTTATGCTCATTTTTATCCTACATATATACAGAATTTTGCCATACTGTGCACTGTTTACATGATAAAAAATGGAACAAAAAACAAACATCACATCACTTAATTGAGGCTTGCTGGCATTCATTTGTGCACAGCTCTCTGAAGGTCCCACCGCAATAATTCAGTCAGGTTGAGGTCTGGAGTTTCGCAGGACCATTGCAGCACTTTGATTCTTTTCTTTTTCAAATGAATTAGCTGGGATGTTTCCCAGGATGCTCCTGGGAAGATTCACAGCTGTCTTGAATGCCTATTTCTTTCTCGCTGAAGAATGGCGGACTTTCAGATTCTTTTGGCGGTGGTCTTATAACGGTTGCTCACTCACTGTTATTCCTCCCTGACGTTGTGTTAACACGCAGCTGGAAGCTCGAGACCAGCAAACTGCCAAAATGTCTGCTTTTATAGAGGTGCTCTCATTTGCTAATGATCACTTAATCAAATGCATTTCATTAGCAGCACTTGGCTGCTCCTTATCCTCTTAATTCCTAAGGAAGCAGAAAGGCTGTGTTTAGGGTTTTTTACAGGTCTTCTTAGTGTCTCTTTCGCCTTACTGCACTTGTTTGTATAGTTATAAACTATTTTTCCCCCCTTCTTGTGTACTAAAGAAAGTTTGAAGAAAAAATATTTTGCTTTTTTCTACAAAAATAGATGCCTTGAAGGGTTACTCCAACAATGCAGTGTCACTTCTATATTGCCATCTGAGTCACAATGACTTTGAGACTGAGATGCACACTTTTTTCTTTTCTTTTCTTCCTTCTTTTTTTTGTGTTTTTTGTGTTTTTGTTAGTGCAACTCACTATCTTCATGGACATGCTATGTCTGAAAGTAAATACCCTTGTGCTTCAGGCGCCACACCTAAAGTTTGGAGCATCATCAAAGACATTTCAAAGCGTCGTGCCAAATCTGTTATAACCTCATCCCGATGGTCATTTGACTTTACAAAGTGTTTTCGCAGTCTGAATAGTACTCATAATGATGAGTAAACCAACCTACTTGTGTAAAATTTGTAGAGCCTCTAATTGGCTCTGGTGCATTTATGCAACATTTCACTTCAAACGCACAACCTGATGGTGTTCCCCGTGGCTCCCCTGATAGCCATTTAATGATGTAAATCAAGGTAAAACATACTGGAGATAGAAAGCAGCTCCAACTCGTCAGATCACTAACCACTTGCTGTTTATTTACAGTGTTCTGGCACGGGCAGCATTGAAGTTCGGAAAAGCAGGCCTAGGCTATAAATTTGTCTGAAGATGTAAAACCATCTGAGTAAAAAGAGACAAAGCACGCTCTATGACCCGTTCCTGCTGGGTGAAGATCGTGCGGTCAGAAGTTAAATCATGCTGCAAACAGGATCGACCCACAGGCAGCTACCCAGCCAGGCAGTGGAACAAAAGTCACTCAGCATCTGGGCTGAATTACGTTCCATCCTCTGGACAAATCTCCACCATCCATCTTGATGCCCTGACGCCTGTCGACTTTAGCGCCCAGCTCCCTCGGCCTGCTGTGTGTCCCCAGTGTCAGCGGCATCTCTCGGGTCCCAGCGGACCCCACACGTACACCCCCATACATCATGCTGCGAGATCAGAGCATTGAGCTGCTGCTCAATAAGTCAGCACAGACAGCGAGGTATCGACAACTTTCAGCTCCAGATGGGATTTGAGTTAAAAATGCAACAAGGGGCTATACTGGCGTGCTTTTCTTGCCAGATGTTTAACAGTGGCTTTGATTCTGTAAAAGGTCTGCTATGCATCTGTATAAAGTTAATGTCCTGGTATGGGGCTCATAAATATGTACTACACCATTCTTCATTATTTCTATTAGAAAGGAGACACTGTTTCAGATGTGTGCCAAATGTATTTTTTATCAAATGGTTACTCGGTACAGCGAACTAAAGCTGAGGCCGGTTTATATGCACGGTTCATTCAAACCACTTTTGTGCAAAGTGTCACTCAGCCACATCTAAAGGCATAATTACGCCTTAATGGCCACACTCGGGGACAGCACGAAAACCCTGCCATCACAGAGAGGGCAGCAATCGTTCAAACTGGGATGAAGGTGTGCTATTTTCATGGTGCTGCACTTACTTGAACCCACAAGTGGCAGAAAGTATGAAGACAAAAAACAAGTGAAAAAGAAGCCCAGTCCTTATTACCTGCCCGATTGTTGCAACTGAATTTTGAGCTCTTAATGAGAATCTCAGGAACAGTTAAAGCACACTGACAGTTAAAGCCTTCATTGTTGTGGCCTTTCTGATGATCCCAGTGTGTTTTTGTAATCTTTAGTTCTTGTTTGCTTTGTGTGTTTTCCTTGACCTTGCTTTATTTTGAAGTTTACTTCTTCATGTGGCTTTCTGTATTTTAACTTTCCACCATTGTTACAGCTGCCCACATGGGCAAGCCAAATGCCTTCTAGAGAAGGATTGTACGGTCAGACGAGACAAAGATTTAGGTATTTGGCCAAGAAGTGTATTTGGAGGAGTAAAGGCCAGGCTTTAAAACCTTAACACACTGCACCCGCAGTCAAGCATGGTGGTGGTAGCATCGTGCTCTGGGGCTGTTTTGCTGCCAGCGGTGGATAGAAAACTTAAGAGGGACGTCTACTTCCAAATTCTTCAGTTTCACCTTAGTGCAACAGCTAAACCATTGAAATTTGGACACAGTTGGGTGTTCCAACAGGACACATGAAATGCATTTTGTCAAGGTGCTAAGAAACATTTAACTAACTATTAGTGGGTGTGTACATATATATTGACCTTGTGTGTGTTAGAAAAGATAGATAAGTTCAAACTTGTGCACCAAATTCTTGTTTTTTTTAAAGTCATTAAGCAAATGGTTAAAGGATTAAGGTTAAATAATCATTAAAAGCCCCAAATTACCATGAGATTTGTGCCCATGACCTAAGTATTCAGACCTCTGACCACAACTCTTTGTATTTAAAATAGTGCCATCACTTTTAAAGAGTCAAATTATTAAAAGTATTTTTTTAATTACGCATCTTCCTGTGTTTTATCTCATCATTTCTGCTTTTAATATACCATTTTCCAACATTTTAAGCATCAGACGTTAAGTTTCATTCTCCCCCTGTGTATTGGTTAAAGGTCAAACATACAGTAAAGAGGAAAAATGGAAAGTATCCATATTGGAAAAAGGAAAAACTATCCATCCCTCTGTGTCATCATCAGGCCAAAAATCTGTCTTAGACTTTACAAATCCCAGAAACATAACTCAAAACCAGTGTAAATAAATCCAAATCTGCTTTATGTGAGTAGGAATATACTTCTAACCTCAGTACGAAAATGTCACTTAATTTAGTATAATTTAGTGAACTGACCCTTTACCAGAAATATAGCAGGGGGAAGGAAAGAACTGAATATGATGTGATACAAAGTTTAAGCAGAAGTGCTTTATGGGATGTCTGGCCGCAGCAGGTAGAAGTGCATCCAGGTTTCAAGCACCATCTGCCCAGTAATCACCATCTGGTTTGCTTTCTGAGCCTCACTTCTGCGTCGCCGTGGATTCCTCCTGTCAGCACCGCTCGCTGTTTGTAAACATCGTCTTTTACTGCTGTCTAACTGCATTATCTTAAGTCCAAGAGCAGATAAGAGAAAAACCGAGTGACTGGCTTCAAAGCAGCCAAGCTTCCTGAACCGCAGCGGCACACACTCCAAAGAAATGTAATCAGGGGCTTTTCTCCTGGCCATCGCTGCAGAACTGGTGCTGCGATACACTCTGTTGTTTGTGTGTGCGGTGTTAGTGGTTGAGGGGGTCATGTTTGTTTAGGCTCTGTCTTTCCCTCTGTGGGTACGGCCTAGGTTTATAGAGGTATAATTCTGTGGTGAAACTGCTCAAGATCTTACAAGTTTTCTGAGTTTTCCTTTGCTCCATCGATTTCTCCTGCTTAAACAACCACATAGTGAAATCAATGCCACTCTATAAAGCTCCTGTATTCAAAACACAGGCATTCACGCAAACACCATGTAACTGTAATAGCCCCAAATGATCTAACAGCATGGCACGTGTCTGAATTTATATTCGTTTCCAGCTTCTGATAAATCTCTGTGGAATTTCACAGCAGAGAGAAGAAGTGACCAGAATGATTATAAACCACTTTTTTTTTTCCAAATTCTGTGAATGACATCATGATTGTAGATCAAGGAATGGTATGGTTTTGGAGATCACACAGCGCAGTAAATTGCACGGTAGCTGTAGCGTGCAGTCTGACATTTTGGGCTAAATGTTTGATGCGGAGGAAAGAAGAAGGTGGGCAGAAGGAGGCCCTCGTGCAAGGACTCACCAACACACATACATATGAAATGCACTCGCATAACCTGCGAGCACAGATGCCGCTGTGAAGCTTTAATCTGCTCGTATCATGGGGTGGTCTTATTACTTTGAGTTACATCTGTCAGATAATGTATCGGAGAAGACAATTGCTGCTGTGAACTGTAGCCCAGATAGGGCGATTGCTCTGTTGCCATGAAGTCCCCGAGGTCTCCTGTAACTTCATTCCAGGGTTTGATTGTGGGCTGTTTCATGAAGTTGGGCTTTTTTTTGTTTGTTTGTTTGTCCAACGTGTTTTTTTTCTTGCTCAAAAGTGCTGTAGAGGTAAAGATCAATACTGCTTTTGTAATTCATATGAAAGTAAACAGCCAGAAGTTGGCTAACCTGGTGAACTTTAGCTGAAAAGTAAGCGCGTGCACATAAAAGTGCACATATAAAATTACATGTTTGCACTCTTGTCTAACGGAGATGACGGGTTTGAGTCCACTTTCATGTCTTGTTGATAAATAAGAGGCTACAGGCCGCAGACAGCGTTAGCGTAGCGTAGCTGACACTGCTAACAAGCAGTGCTGATAGAAATTTGACACGTTATAAGCTGCCACTTGGAAAAACTTTTTTAATGGCTTTATTTACTTGTTTAGTTTTTTGTAGTGCTGTTAGCGTTAATCTCATTAAAATGATGTTAACGCCATAACCGCATTAACGCGGTGAATCTCCATTAGCGAGTTAGCACGGTTAGCAAGTTAACTCGCGCAGCGTGGGGCTGCACAGCGCGGGGCTGCAAAGCGGCGGTTATTTATTTTGTTATTTTGTTATTTTTTTTACGTGCGGTTATTAATAATAAAATAGTTCTTGAATATATAAATAGAATGCAATAATAATTTATATGTATATTTTTTAAAATGGCAGTTTGATGCTGTTTGTAACCAAGACATGGAATTCAGGACTGATTTAGGAGTGTATGTATGTGAAGACATATGCAAATCTTGCACTTTATTTATGTTTGATGTTGTATTATGTTGATAATTCAAAGTAAGTTAAAATATATACATTTTAGCGGCGACTGGTATCGCTTTCAGCCTTTCAGGCTATTTGCTTTGGTGTCTGTGTCATTATTGCAAAATTTATCATTACAGCGAAACGTGCTGCAGTGGGAAGGGAGACAAACACGATACTTTGTTAGGTGTTTATATGACTAACTGAGGACAGGTCTGTCAGTGCTATAACAACAAAACTGTGCCAAATGCAGTCATGAAATTTTACAGGATTGTAGCTGAGATCCAAATGAAGTGCACGTTCAAAGATGGATGCTGTCCAGCCAGTGACTACTGAGTACTCGCGGCTTTATGTGGTGGGGGTTATTCATGAGGCAAAACACCAACATGCTGAGCGGCTTCACAGTTCGCGTGATCCTATAATATGACCATCTCTAGTTAAACAATCACGTTAATGTGCAACAGACTAATATTTTCACTTCTCAGGTTTAAAGAAACCCGGTGTAGCACGAGCTATCAGGAAACTATCATGAAAGTGGTGTTGAATGTTTTGGCAGGTGTTTATATGTCTGTTAATCTATGGACCGATTTCGACATGATGGTGTAACAAGGGCACAAGATAGTGTTACGAAATCTTCCAGGTGTGTAGCTGAGATCAGAATCACGGGGACTCAAAAGCTTTTCTTTGGGCCACTCTCTTTTATCATTTGCTTATGCAGGCATGACTGCCATGTAGATGTGCAGCGTGAGAACTCGTCTGTATATGGCAGTTTTTTTTAAAGTGACCCTTAATGACTTAAAACATCTGGAAAGTCTCTCAAGGTCACGAGATAATTGCAGTTTAATTCTGCTGTTGAAATGTGTGGCAATCACAGCTGTAGAGAAATGGGGGAAAAAATGGATGCCACTCTGAAAAGTATACACTGTAAAAGAAAACTGTGAAAAAACAGGAAACATCCTGTTAATTTTCTAAATGTTGTATTTGTAAATGGCAAATGGTAAAAAGTAAATGGTTAAAAAATATGGATAAAAAAATCAATATTCCTTATTTTTAATAACAGTTCATTGTACCATAAATCTTAATTTTTTAATGTAGGTTTTTGTAATGCATCGGTATGTGGGAAGGTTTCATTATGCAAAATTACTTTGTAATGTGTAAAGATGACCTGTGCCTTTTTTAAATTATAGTCAAACATGAAAGTCATTTAAATACTAAATAATTTGAAATTACTTTCGCAATATAAAAAACAGACTTTTTTGTGGTCATTGTTAAGGAACTTGACGATTCAAATATACATCATTAAATGAATTAGGAGACTAACTATTGATTTTCTTTTATAACAGAAAAATCATTTCAAATAGCTATATATCTGGTTAATGTGCCTTTTTCTGGGGGGGGGGGGGGCTCGTTCCCCTCTCATTCTTTAAGCAACAAAAATGTTAGAAGACGTCAGCAGTAGATAAGCCGATCCTGTCTGCATTGTTGTGTCTGAATCTCAGCCCTGCGTGGAGCACCTGAAGCCTTATCTCATCCTGTGTTGTTACTCCACCGGCTGGAGGAGGAGGTCCAAAATGCTGGCGGTGTGTCACTGGTCAACATGCTGTCAGCACAGCTCAACACATCATTATGGCATTTCCCCAATCCTATTACACAGGGAGTGCATTCATAATGACTGAATGAGAATCAAAATATTTGCCTTAGTGTTAAAGAAGAATGTTTCCACTGAGAGGGAAACATCTGAAATTCATTTGTTCCCCTCCGGTTTTTCTCTCAAATTTGGAGGCCTTTTCTTTTTTCTGCTTTATGAAATCAGAAAAAAATTGAGAAGCAATTAGACGAGAAATAAACAAAAGAGCGCTTCCCCCCCCCTCAAAACAGCTTTCTTTTGTTTTTTATTTTAGATAATGATCGGTTGCTTGCAATGTAGTGTTGTAAAAGTCTAAATATGAGAAGGCAGCCGGTCATTTGGTGAGTGTAATTCCTGCTCTCGCTTTTCTCTCTGCAAAGCTTTAAACTGGTAAACAGTTTTCATAACTGCCCTCTGATTTCCCCAGGTCGCATAGTGAGGCAACAATCGTGTGCAGGCATGCCTGGCACTTGACGTGCCTTCTCTATTGAAAACATTTTTCAAGTAGCAAGCTCATAGCCACACCCATGTGATAATGTACAGTGCTGCTGTGCCCTATACTTACTCAGCTCGCCGCAGAGCTCTGCCCTGCAGTTATGGCTGAGAATATGGCTTTGCCACTGGCTCTCTGTGTGCGTAGATGTGAAGACTCTACGGACTCTCCCATTGGCTGATGCCTGCGCTTTGTTTGTGTCTGAAGTTTTCCTGGTGACAGCTATTGTATAGAGTACAAATTCCTGCAGTGTTTTCTTTGCTGAATGGGAGACGCTGTCATTCAAAGTTTTTGCCTGGTGTAGCTTTTTTCCCCCTTAAATGTTTTGTTGACTGGGTAAAGAGTGTGTCCAGATTGGTCTATTTTTCTATCTCTCAAAACATCGAAGAGTAACAATAGGGGATACAGCGACGTATATTAGGACAACTAAACACCCAAAAAATCAGCAGGGCCGACTGTGTGAGTGGAACAAAAAGTCTCTGGTGCTCAAAATGCACTCTCTCTATAAATTACTGTGAAACTATTGAAACTGTGCATATTTTATAGAGAATGAATCTTAATTATTATTAACCACTTGTTTTCTAGTAAAATCTAGTAAAGCATTTTCACCTGTGAATATCTATGTATCTATCTATCTCTATCTGTCTCTGACTTGCCTTCAATTCAGGCACTTTGGATTCTTTGTTGAGTAGTCATAGATAATAAATAAATACATAAAAATTCACCTCTGTCTTTGTAGGAGCTCACTGGCTAAAGCCAGGGGCGCCACCAAGGGGGGGCCACGGGGTACTGGACCCCCCCCCCCCCCAAAAAATTTGCTGGTGGTTCCCTCCATTGCACCCCTGGAAAAACTGTCCTATGTTGGTAATAATTCTATAAACGTGACCACAAGAGAGAGGAAACCATCCTACAATGAGTTGAAACATTAACTTGTTATTCCTGCTCAAAACAGAATTAATTATGGATTTAAAAATCTTATCTGGTTTTCATATCTGGGATTGACCAATAAGCCTATTTGAATAGAGCTTTCCCAGTGTCTTCCTGCAACAGGAACACCTTAAAAAATCATTGCACCAATCATTGCTCATCAGCAAAAATAAGCAAATTTAACGGGTTTAATGGAACCTGATTGTGACACAGAGCATTGACAAGGGAGGAAATTCTTTAAAACTTCAAGATAGGCCGGGGTTTTGGCATGAACTTTGGTGGAGGATGGTGGTGGAGGATGTTGGTGGAGGATGCCACTGGCACCCTCGGTGTGTCCTACTAGTTTGTAGAGCTGCGTATTATCAATAAAACAATAAAAAGTAATAAATAAAAAAGTTTAAAAATGAGAATTTGTATCATTTGGTCTACGTTTATTAAAAGTAACAGTGACACACCAGTGCCATCTTGAGGTCAAATGGACAACAGTGTGCAGCATATTATAAAAAATAAAAATATTTTTAGATGCTATATATGAGGCTTTTTTTGACATTCTGCCAAACCAAATATAAAATCAGAGGAATATCAGGAAGGTGTGTGTTAAAGGTCCCTAAACTCCTGAAGTATTCCTTTAAGGTCAAACAAAAACTCCAAAAGTGTTCCCTGAACTCTGGGTTGAATCAGTCAGACTAGCTTAAAAAAAAAAAAAACCCCAAGAAGCTCTGCATGAAACTCATCCTTTAATCCACAGTCCTCTTTAATGATGGTGTCTGGTGTGGTTTGGTGATACATTTCTTTGTGTGTGTGTTTGTCCCAGGCTCAGAGCGAGACACATTCCATCCAGGTGACTTAACAGCTCTTCAGTTGCCGGTCGCATCCATTGTCTCTTCAGAGAGGCAGCACAATACAGGTACAATGCTCGGTATTCTCCCGGGGGACAATGACTACAACGCCCTTCTGGACAGCTTGAGAAGTCATGATGGTGTATTCACTCTGAGAGGAAACAGTAACAGATTTTCTATTGTGAGAAACACAAAACTGGAAGCATTAAAAAGAATCACAAAGCATGACATCGGGGTAAGTCTGGTGTATGTCTCAGTGAAATCGCTGATATGACGTCAGTGATTTCAGATCTAAGATGCATTTCAGGTCATATTGTTTGTCTAAAAACGATGTTTTATATTTGGCAAGACGTCATTTGGTTTCATTTGATAATAAAGAAAGATCGCCTAAGTCTCAGGAGCAGGGGGATGTGAAACAGATCCTGTCTTTGAAGCAGCCGCCACAGGTCATTTGAGGGACTTTGTACAGCTGTCTGTGTTCCCACTGCCTCAGACTGTACAGAGGTGTGCAGGAATTCAACCCACAGGATGCCACTCAGACAAGGGCCTATGTGAAAGAGTGTTAATACCTTAGTTCAGGTGTGTCCCTGTAAACTGAGCAAAGTTCCCATACAGTACACTGTCATTCATGATTACACAGCTATAGTACACAGGCCCCGTAGTGGCCTATTTATACTACATATCATGTACTGTAATTGTGCTGATGGCCTACAAATACAATGCAATACAATAACAACATGACATTTTTATTTCCACATTTTATCTGTGCAGTAATTACATGTTTTTCTCAAGAAGCAATAGTCTAAAGCCTCCCCTCATTTCTTTATATTTGGCTTCCGAGGAGACTTTGTTTAAATGAAATTCTTTCTCTCATCTTTAGTCTACTAGTTGTACCTGACTGTTTTCAGAGGAATGTTTGTTAGTTTGCTTGCTTGTTTGGCAACATAGCTCTGACCTATGAATCACCGGAGAATAAAAAAAGGCTCATAACTCAAAGGAGGACCCAGTGTCGCGTTTACACATAACAGAAAAATGGCAAAGAACCAGTTTTAAATGGTGTCTTTAGGAACTTTGTTGCCAGCAGCCTGTTACACCAGCACCTAGGTTGTTCCCATTCCTTTATTTGAATCTATGAAAAATGCCAAAGATAACACAGTTTGACAGGCATGAAATAGTGTTTGTGCACAAAAATGTGATTCACAAAGAGCTATTAGCCAAAATTAGCAGCTATTAGCCAGACCACAACATTAGTGAAGCAGTGTGGGATCCTGTTGACAGCCAACGTCCAAAGAAGAGCTTTGAATGTCCTTCAGGAAGACTGAAGAACTATTCCTAAAAACTACTGAAATAAGCTACAACAAGCTGCCTCAGAGTTCAGACTGTGTTGAAGAATAAAGGTAAATATTGACTCTGAAGCTCATTAGAATCGTATAGTACCTTATATACCGTGTTCCCATTTGTATTTGCAGATTATAGAGAGAAAGAAAGTTTCGCGTTTAACAAAATTGAGAAATGGAGCCCAAATATTGTAGATGGTTTGCAATCAATCTCTGAAATACCTGAGTATCCAGTGAGTGGCAGTTCTCTGGGTGAAAAAGCCTTGTTTATGCTGGAGAGGAGAGGGAAATGAAAAGACTCCTTAAAATCTGATAGGAAGGCAACAATAACTGAAATAACACCTGCAGAAGAGCATCTCTGAACGCACAGCATGTCAGCCCTTAAAGCAGAACGGCTACAGCAGGCCACGATCTCTCAGAAATCTCTGTTCCCAGCACATTGTTGAATCTGTGCCATGAAGAATTAGGGCAGTTCTGAAGACAAAAGGTGGGACGGGTCCAACCCACCGCCTAATAAAACGGCTGGTGAGTGAATTTAAGTGCACTAAATACTTTAATATGAATATGCCAACATATTGATTTTCAGACGGGAGTCCTTACAGTAGACGGATTCAACTGATTCAAATAAAGATGGACATTTAGCTATGTGTCATCCTCTCCACTCTCCTAATGTGATAAACGGACACACACAGAGATAAAACGCACACTCACATATAGAAACAAACTTGTCGTAATGGACAAGAAAGCTGAAAGAGCATTAGTAATTTCAAGATTTTCACTTTAACTTCCTTTGAATGTGCGCGCACTTTGCCAAGCTGTCGTCAACCAGTTTAAGAAAAGAGAAAAGAGCTAAACTCGGTCTTAAACATTAAACAACACAAGGCTAACCGGCGGTATCGATCACTTTGACGAGAGAGAAAGGCACATCTCCGATTGTTTTTCAACATCACGGCAGATCAATACGGAGGAGTGCTCCAGCAGCGGAGAAGAGTAAATGATGTCTTCTCTGTTTAGAGACTGAGAAATTGACATACTGCTGGACTGGAGGATGCCTGTGTCGATAGATATTGTCATCCCCTTCAGATTTATCATCCACAAGAGCGTGCTGCCATGTACCCTCACTTATATTTCGACATATAAGGCGAAGGTGCCGATATTCTTCAATTTAGATTGCACCATTTTAGGTAAAGGGATTTAGTATCCCGTGTCAGAGCACTCTCTCTGACACTGGATGGTTGGCATTTGGAGATTTAGAGAATTCAGGCAAAATCAGCAGATGAAACTTTTAAAACTGGAGCTGTGTTGCTGTTGAGTGTCTTGGGTTTTTTTTTTTGTTGTTTTAGTCTCTCTGTTTGAGTCTTATGTGATGAATCTTTCCCTGTGAAATCCTTCCTGCATACTCATCACTTTGCGGTGCATAAATAAACACTTTCAATCCTCGATTCCTTGATTTTGGAGTACACCGGACACTAAAAAATCTCATTTTAACACTGGTGTGTCGCTCGTGTTTCTCATTACTCTCCAGATTACAAGCCTTTAATTTAACGTAATGTCATGTTGGGCAGTTATTCATAGATTTCATACTGACTTGTAGAAAAAAGGCCATAGAAGTGCTTGGAATTGCCCTTACGTGCTCTGAAGCAGGCAGATTGTAACATCTACCCCAGATAGTGGACACTTTTCAGCCTAATCTGAGCTACTTTTGGCACTTAGAGCTCCGTTAGATCGCTGACATATGTTTTAGGGGCCAGATGTGCTCCAAACGTCACAACATACCTGACATCTGGTCCATATAAGGATGACTTCGAGGCAGCCAGACTCAGTCCCAGAGTCAGCAAAGGTCCACAGAGGCCGATAAGAGAACTGCAGATGTGGATTATTCCTCTCCGACCTGCTCCTTTTTTCAGTTTATATTAGTTGGCATAAATGATAATCCGTCGGTGCTCAGTGTGTTTGAAACAGCTGTAATAACATATGAGAACTTGTTACTTATATCCAGCAGTACAATGCATTGCTTTAAAAGGCACAGAAATCATAAGTGTGCCAATAAAGTTATCAGCGTTCTAACTGCTTAATGCTGGAATACCTTTGGGATCATACAAACAAACACACACACACAAACATAGTAACCATAGTATATTCTTTAGTGTGTTTAGCAAGTTTTGAAGCCACTTCAGCTGTAGCCATGATGAGTTTCAGCCAGCATCCTCAGGTTACAGAGGTCAAGCCGGGACTCTTAGGTGTTTTTTCAGTGTAGCGGTACACCTCATGAATATCACTGGGAGGAAGGGAAGAAGCGATGTGGACTTTTTATCTGTCTGTGTCACTCCTGAAAATATCATCTGCATCCTGGGGCTTTCTTGGCAAGATTCAAGAACAAATGAGTAGACGTCTCAGGGAGATGAACCCTTAATCCTAAACCTGCACCAACATGTACAACAACAACAACAAAAAGAAATAAAAAGAAGAGCTGCTATGCGTGACTTTTTTATATTTCCAAGTGTGTTTGTTTTTTCTAGCATTTGTCTGTAGGAGAAAGTAAATAAAGGGACAGACTGGTGGTGGTCTCAATTATCTCATGTTTACCGGTATGGTCTCACATATACACACACACACCCACTCACAAGGAGAAAAGAAACAGAGAAATTGATGACACCTGTTTGTTACAGTTAGCCAGGGGTGACAAGGTTAAATGTGTGTGTGTGTGTCATGGCTGGCACGACTGGTGTGTGTGGTCCAGCAGCCCAACTATAGCAGGCAGCAGGTGGCCGCTAGTTGGCCATACAGAGCTGCTCAAAGCGACCGGTTACCTGGAGCTCAGTGCGTGGTTTTCCTGTATGCGGAGAGTTCAGCAGTGGATGTGGTGACTTAAAGGGGAAATGAAGGGAAATTGCTTTCAAAAAACTAATATCCCCTCTTCATCATTTCCCAGACGTTTTCTCCTCTCCCGGTGCATTAAATACAATTAAACTAACTACCATATTTCTCTAAAATTGCTTTCAAAATAACGCGATATGAGCGTTTTCTCCTCTCTGTCACTTCGGAGAGGAGAGGGGACGCGCCGTGCCCGCGTAATTATTTTTCGCTGTATTTTCAGCGTGGCACGAGCTGAGGATTGGAAGGGGGCGTGCGCTTGATAAACAGGGCGTGGATTTGGCAGTCACACGGAAAGGATCGCTGAGGGTTTCCTACACAGCCGCTGCCAGGGAGCCGCAGGGGCGCACAGAAGACACGGAGAGCTGTGCGGCTGATTTTTTTTTTCAACCTGCTGAATCTGCGTTTTTATTTTGTGTATTTTTGCTCCAGTTGTTAAAGAAACTTTGTTTTGTTTGTTTGTTTTGTTTTGATGACTGCAGGATTCAGGGACAGTCACGGGGGGTGAGAGGGATAATAAGGAACATGTGGAGCTTTTGGATGCGCGGTGGACAAGTTTTGCGCCACTTGGACATGTGGCACAAAACAGGCGCTTTTTAAGCTGCTGTCACTTTGACTTTAGTATCCAACCCCCCTGATATGGCATGTTTCCTGCGTCGTGTCCCCGTGCTCAGGATTGCGACCCATGGGATGTAGTAAATGGAGAGCTGCGTTCAACTTTGGACACCTGAAGGTGCACTCCAAGCTGCCTGTCTTCTTTACCATGATTATTCTCTTCATTTACCTCTTTTACTGCCTCAACGGTTACTGCGAATCCCTGCCCAGACCCGTGTATGACCAGCGAAGTAATCTCCAAACCAAAATTATCTTTAAAGATGGACAAGAAACGGAGCAGCTCGGCGCGTATAACGCGTCTCCGGTCTCGTTTGTCCGCGAACAGCTGTCGGACTTGACGAACAGTGATCCCCCGTCCAACAATATTTCTATAGCCAATAATTTTGGCAGCAAAAAATTCCCTCAGGCCATCATCATCGGGGTGAAGAAAGGTGGCACTAGGGCTCTCCTGGAGTTTTTGCGCATCCATCCAGACGTGCGAGCCGTGGGCGCTGAGCCGCACTTCTTCGATCGCTTCTACGAGAAGGGACTGGAATGGTACAGGTAAAGGCGTGTTTACTTTGTTTTCCTTTTTATTTTATTTTTTTTATTGAAAGACTTATGAAATCTTTCATAAAAATCACGAGTTTCCTTCCAGCAGTCCTCAAACAGCAAAATGGGCAAACGGATACTGACCTTAAAAGACTCAAGAAGTCTTTCTGTTTGTGGTGACTTCAAACTTCCGGAATATAAGTTTAAAAACACGCTTTCTCTTTCTTTACGTAAATGTGAATACCCCATTTATCCTTCGTTGATAATGTTGGTTCACGGACACATTTTCCCCCACGAATTCGCATTTTAAAAACGCAAACATGTATTTTATGGAATATTCAGCTTCATAAAAGACATTTAAATACGACAGTGGTGTATTCATAACAGGTCATGTGCGGGAATTAAAAATCGAGCCCCTCTGTACGGGCCTGTACTATCTGTGCTCCCCTCCGGATTGTATTGAATTGCTCTGTCATGGAAACTTGAACCAGATATGGCTTTTATCTTCAGTAGCTGCGGTTTTAATGCAGCTTGTCAGAGCAGTTTGATGTGGCAGACGCCTGATTAGGCAGATGTTAAATCAAAAGAAGAAGAAGGGGGAAAAAAATTTGTTCCTTTGGAATCTGTTTTGCCTTCAATCAGCAAAGAAATAAACATCAATAACTGATTCAGTGGGAGGATTTTAAATTATATATACATATATATATATATATATATATATATATATATATATATATGCTACATTTGAAATAAAGGTGATATATCCCAAGGGGACTCACGTACTGAAAATATGTGTTCGTGTCTCTTCCTTGTTGCACTAAATATTGAAATAGGACTGCCTGGCACATGATAACACAACAAATTCAACACACGCCCTCCTTATTAGTGCAAATAAAGTCTCTTTTAGTCCAAGCTGTAGTGAAAGAGGAGAGGTGAGGAGAGCTGAGCTCTTCTAACCTATTTCCTCACCTTTTCTCTCTTCATTAATATCTCTCAGCACCAATAAGATGCTCTGCTGATAGCTTGCAAGGATGGCAGCATATTCAGTCCCTTGCCAATAAATTGCTGTTTATTGACCTGACACACCGCCTGGCTAAGTGTCCATGCTGGTCCCCTGAGAGCCTTCGTCACTATCAGCCCCTGATCACACAGAGAGAGGGTGGGTTATTGTGGATGCTGGTGGTGTCGTTGATCTGATGGTGGCCCAGATTTTAAAGGACATATTTCTTTCGGTACAAGTTGCTCTTTCTACTGAACCAATGAAGCAGTTTTTTGTTTTTTTTAATGATAGCACGCTCCAGAGAAAAACGTTAACATTTATCTTTTTTACTGTCTTTTAACAACATAGATGGAAGTTACAGATCACCTCAAATTTGCAGAAGACAGAAAAAATCAAGAGCTAGTGTGCGGAGGAGGAAAGATGAGAGCCATTACAGAGGATCGGCAGAGTAAATGACAGTTTGATGAAGAGATGTGGAAAGGGTAGAGGTGAATGTGGAGGGGTGGCAGGAAAAAAAATGAAGGGTGAAAAAACAAGAGAGAAAGATGTCGTCAATACACGACAGGTAATCAGCTGTTCGCTGGAAGGGTGCAATAACTGCTGAGTGACATCAGAGATCAAAGTATGCATGCACAAGTGTAGGCTGGCATTTTTACCACTTAACAGTGGTACTGAAGGCGGAAGAGGCTGGGGATTTCCTGCTAAATGCACGGTGCATGCATGATAACAAAGAGAAAGATGAACGATGGGGGATGTTTGTATGTGGGAAATGCTTCTCGGGGCAGTTTCAGTTTAAGATCTGAAGATAGGTTTATCATCAGTGATGCTGAACTTTGGGACGATTAAAGCACAGCACAGAAGTGGACTAGTTCAATCCCATAAAACCTTTAATTAGACAATAAAAATTCCAGCGCACACCAGAGTAAGTGACACTTTTATCTGCAGAGTGCAATAAAAATCTAGAAGTGAGTGAGCTGTGCTTTTATTGCAGTTTTATCTTAACAGATTTGCTCTCCATGCCAACAGGTGTGTCTTTGAATTGTCAGGTGCTGGTCCAGCAGATTCACCCAAAAATTTAAAAAAAGCACGTTAAATGGTTAGGTGGCAAAAGGTGGTATCTGTAAATTTAAATACCAGCTGTGATCCTATCTTACAAATCTAGATCATGAACGGAGAACAGATAAAGAGAGAGCTGACAGAGTAATAAGTATGTCTGAGAATCACAAACACAGACAGGGGATCACTGTGAATAGAGTCAGCAATAGATGGGTAATACAAAAAATGCAAAATTAACTGTTAAAGAAACAAACTGGAATTTTTAGCTCATTAACAGTGGAACACTGTTCATGTTATTTTCAGTTAATATGTATATTTACTTAGTAATCAATTATTTAATCATCTTATTTTTCCTGGAATCCAAAAGTTGGGCTTGAAATTAATTGTTTTATTCACCCGTCCTCCGTAACCTCTAAATTATAATTAAATGCAGATTTCAGTTCAGTTTTTTCTATTTATTTTAAATCAATTAATTAATTGCTAAAGTGATAAAGATACACAGTAACCTTGATGAAAACCTCAAGCTTGCATTTTGATTTAAAGGTGAAGGTGAAACCTTTTTTGTTTGTTTTTTAATATCTTTTCCCTCTCAGATGTTACCAAAGCCATGAGATAAGTGAGGTGCAAAACTAGACTAATCAGGTGGATTAGTGCTGCCGTTGCATCTATGCTGTGTTTGCTGACTATCTTTTAAAAAATCTTCTTTCTTTAGTGTTACTGGCTGTGGTCTGTTTGCTAAGAACCTATTTTTAAATGCACATTGCTGCGTAAGAGATGTAAAAAAGAAAGAAAGAAAGAAAGAAAAGAAAATGTAAATGTTACGATTTGTAAGCCATTTGCCGGTGTCAGTGATGACAAAGCAAGACCTAACAGGATTAAATGTGGAGAGATCAGTGACCTTTACATGTTCTTTATACTTTCTGTTGATAGGAAAGTGACCTTACGCCTGTTCTTTTTAACACAGATGTGATGTAAAACATCTCTGTGTTTTTTGTCTCTTTTCTTTTCTCCTTTGAAGATATAATGAAATGTGTGTTTTTGCTCCATCCTAATCCGCTGACAGCTCTTGTCAACACTGCGCGAATTGGACCGGTGTAATGACAGGTCAGGCATTAACGTGGACAGCTCAGGGACATATGAAGGGGCTGAGATGAATTAGGCTCCAGTTAAACAAGGCCTTATCGAGCATTAGTCAACACCCCTCCCATCCAGCCACCGCCTCGCCACGTAGCACTCATCCTTGATGAGAACTGCAGTCATCCTACACCTGAGTGCAACAGGGGACACTTATTGTGCCCAAGGGCTATGTAGTCCTCTGGCTTACAGACAAGCACTGACTTATGTATCTACTTTTTTTATTTTATGTGAGACAGATAGATGATCAAAGGAAGTGGAAGTAGTCCAGTGACTCCAAACAAGGCTTAGATCATACATTACTTAAAACTGGAGGGAGTACATGTTATACCATAGAGTTACTCAAGTATTGGGGGGGAGGGTTGGTGAAAAAGATTGTGATTTAAACACATTGTGGAAATAATAAATAAGTAGAATCACATATAATAAATGCTACATAATGCATCAGAACTTTGTGGGATTAATGCCTCTGAATAAAGGATGATTGGTAATGCTAAGCTAAGTAGCTAAAAGTAATATTAGTAAAATTAATATTAGGTTGAAAAATTATTTTTAATTTATTTACACAACATCACACAAAGTTGGATACAGGTTAGCTAAGTAGCAAAAAGGCTAGATAACTAATGGATAAATTATTGTAACTATTATATCCAGGTAAAAAAATAAATAAATAGTTAAAATGATAAAATACAAGAAAAAAATAATACATAACATCTGATACAAGTTTATTGGTACTAGAAATAAGTAAATAACTGAAATAAGTAAATAAACAATATCTAAAATTATTGGATAAACAGATGGAATGACTAACGCATCTAAAGGTTTTTGCTAATGGTTGAAAAAGTGAGCCTAAGTCAAACTAACAAAATAAATAGCTAAACCTTCTGCCAGTCCAGGTGGTAGTAGTGCAAAAAAAGTATTGTCAAATGATTTTATTTTATATTTTAAGGATATATCTTCCCAAATGTAAAAACTATTAAAAACTATGTTATGCAGAAGTACTGAAATCACTTAGCTTCTTTAGTTTTTTTGTGCAACTACACGCAACTTTATCGTACACATAATAGCCTTCTGAAAATATTATCTACAGCATAGGTACTTTAATAATGTAACCATTTATTGACATCAGCACATTTTCCCTGTATGCTACATTATAGTCTGTATAAAAAGTACATTTACTGTAGTATCTGGAGCTTATCTTATTAGCCATTATTAGCTATTTGCTAATTTGCCAACTGGTTTTATAACAGCTGTTAAATTACATTTTAATAAGTAAGGAAACTACTAGAGAAACACCCTTCAGCCATGTTTTGAGCATTGACGTTGTACAGTTTGTCCACCAGAGGGCACTTTTCAAATTCCTTGTTGGCTATTGTGTTTAGAACGCCCTAAACAACAACTAGCTGCTCTTAGCAGAGCTGGACAGAGCATAGCAGTAGTAAATAAATATTTACATATACCAAACTTTGGGAAATCTTTTTATATTTGACATTTCAAAGGAAATATTAACAGATATATCAGAATATCAAATACTTAAATTGCCAAATATCTGCAATTTATCTGTCTCAAAAATGCCAAATTTGTCGCACTCTACTAATATCTTCTTTTCCCTCCTTCCTTCGATTTTCCTGCTTTTCTGCCTTTTCCATAATTCCAAATCTAATCTATTTTTGTAATAAAAAAATATGACTAATTAAGTGTAATTACAGCCTAAGTACCTAGTGATTCAAATATATCAATTTGAAACAGAACCGTAGCATATGAAGCCAACAAAATCATCTGAAATTGTGCTGGAAAGTATCACTTAGTATTCTCTGACAGAGCTCTTCATTTCAAAGTGTCTTTGAGCTCAGAGAGCCATGGCCCTGTCTTCAGCTGGTAACCAAGTAAAACACATGGACATCCTTAAAGGAAGCATTTGGCAAATTGTTTCAGAAAAAATGCTTATATGTGGAAAAGCCTTGGCTGTACCATCTACTGGAAACGATTCTGTGGCTTTGTGGTGGGGAATGGGGGTTCAGACAGCCATGGTGTGCAATGAGTGAGTGTGAGCATGTGTGTGAGCTTGGATTCATTCACACTGCTTCAGCTGTATACCTGATCTCCATCCACTTTCTTCTTCTTCTTCTTCTTCTTCTCCCCACCATTTCTTGATGCTATAAATATCTCGCAGATATAAATGTCATTTCCCCATATTGATCACCTAAAATACGTTCTTCCTATCGATTTCCTCCTCTCTGCCTTTATCACGCTGTTGCAGCAGAAATGAATTAACTTCTGAATATTCCATCTTGTTGACAAGAAGCTCGTACTCCCATCCGCGGCTGACATTTATGCCCCACAGTCTGAGTGTTGATGGAGTGGATTTATTGGCTTGTTCAGGTCACTCAAACTGTGTAATGTAAAGCCACTGGACACGCTCTCACTCCTTTTAGAGCCTCGTTCTCTTTATGCCTCCTCACAGTCACTACTTTTCTTTCTCTTTCCTTATCGACTCATTTCGTTTTCTTGTCGTAAAACCAAGGGAGCGTGTTGTATAATTCAGCTGAGGGTTAGATGCGCCACCTAGACAGTAATGTCCAGGTTGTATTTCCTGTTAGGGCACCAATCACATGGGATTCTCTGGTTGAATTTCTCAGTACTCACATTCTTGGAAGCTGCGTGTTACGGAGTGTTTTTTTAGAGTAAACAAGGACTGGGAGGGAAAGAGACACTTTCAATAAAGAATTCAGAAAAATAGGAAATGCAAAGAAAGAAAGGCAGCTTTCCTTGGAAGACAGGGTTCAGTGCTTTGGACGTTTGAAGCTGTATAACTACAAGAATAAACAAGTGGGTTCAAACCATTAACATTAGTAGCATCATCCAACATGTCTGTCAGAACTGACACACATGAGATTATTTACCTATATATAGAGGGATGTTATTATCAGAACGAGTACGAAATTCAGCTGGAAAAGCTTAAGCGCTGTAATTAAATGTGACTCAATCAAACTAGACTTGTTCTGGAGGAGGTATGGATTTTTACTTGGTCAAAAAAAGGCCTGATGTAGCCCTGTCATCAGCTTTTTGACAGCTCGTCACTGTTCGACCTTTCCCCCCGCCAGCACGCCATTTTCATCCAGTCAAATTTAATAGAAACAGATGACTGGTGAGAGATGAACAATGAAAGGATCACTGGGGAAAGTATGAAACTTACCACGTTTCAATCACAGTTACAGAAAGAGAAAGTTTGTGTTGTTCATCGCTCAGACTGGTTTTTAATTCTTCTGTTTGGGGTTTTAATTCCAAACTGCTGTGCTGAGTATGGGCATTTTTAGTAAGACTCAAAGAAGAGGGGGCGTCGCTCTTGTTCTTCAGTCGCAGACTCATTGAAATCAGCCTCTCCTCGTTAAACAGACAGAGCAGACGAGGCAGCAGGAGACCTGCGAGATCAGGATGACTGATGAGCTGCCACAGACGACAAAATAATAATCCTATTTCTACCTCCTTCACCTTCTTTTCATCACATCATTTGCCTTCATTTCCACCAAACCTCTTGCTTTATTTTTCCCCCCCTTTACACTGTTATTAGTCTTTTTATATTAAATGAGCGTGCATGAGGAAAGATGGGGGGGGGGATTTAAAAATAGTGCAAGATCTGCAGACGTAGCTTACTCATAAATGAAAAAGAGGAAATGAAAGAGGTGTGAGGAGAGAAACAAAACTAACAAGTCAATAACTATATAATAATGGTAACACTCTTCATATTGTGCATATGAATACACACACACACACACACATATATATATACTTATAAATTAGATGTAGGCTTTTACTTTTAAAAGGTTTTTACGTTACATTTTTTTAAAATATACATGTTACAGTAACAATACAGCACACATTTTTATTTATTTCACTTAAATAAGCACCTATTATACTTATATGCTCCACTCACTCATAGGCCAGCAGCTACCCACTGCACTCATGGTGTCACAGCTTTGCTAATCTAACGTGAACGTTGATGACCGCTGCACGAACAAAAGGAGGGCAAACATACAAGACAAACAGCTTATTATTGCTTATTTGAGACCTTTATTTGATCATGTCGACCACACCTCTGGCCATTATGTTGTCTACTGTTTTTTAACAACCCCAGTTTACATTGGTGGACATTACTTTAAATATACCAGAGTTAGTCATGGGCTCATTTTGATCTGTAGCTCTTGGCCATATTTACTCATATTTGAGCAACTATGGTAAGCAAATTTGAAGCTGTGTACAGTTCTGGGATATAAGTACTGTTTTATATCCCTTTAAAATGAATATTTTTAACTCCAGTACATCGCCCATGTTAATGATGCAACATTGATATTCATTTAACCGTGATTAATAAATCTTTTTTTTTTTTCAATTTAACATTATGTTAAAAATTCGGTACTTTTTCTAACCACAAACTGGTGAATTATGTCTTCAACTTAATTTAATGTTTATATATTCATATTTGTTATTATATTTTTAATTTTATATATTTTCAATTATATATTTTTTTGTATTTATTTTAATTTATTTTCATTATTTTAATAATTTTTTTTAAATAATTTTTTTATTTTATACGTTTACGTTTAACAACCCTAATGTATAGTAATAGTTAGTAAAACAGTTTGAATTCCAAAATGTTCAAAATGCTTGTTGTAAAAAACAACAGAAAAATATTTAAAATGTCTTTATATTCTTTTATACATTCGCCATCTTCTGGGGATTTTTAGTCAGCTCCACAATCTATAAAAGCTCAGACATTTAAATCTCCTTTTAATTCTGCTTCCTCTACGATGTTTCCTGCTTTTCATTCATAGTTAATATTAATCCACAAATCCACACCAAATTTGCCACAAATGCTCTCACTGGAGAGGCAGGTAATTATTGACGGTTTGTGTATTTGTGTGTGGCTGCTGACCTCTCATTGGTGTCCATCTCTGTTTAATGTCTGACTGCCTGACGGGCTTGGGGGTGGGTGGGTCGTGAGAACCTGCAGCCACAGAAAAACACACTTTTCTTTGTCTACTGCAAAACCTTCCTAGAAAACTCCCCTAAACTGGAACTAACCAACTTAGAATAACTGGTTGATTGTTAGTGATGTCTGTGTGGGTTTTGAGAGGAAATTAGGTTAATTATGCCTGAAACTCTGGCAGAGAGAGCTACAGCTGAATTTGAGGACAAGCAAAACATCAAACAAGACACGGTGATGGGTGGAAATCTGGAAACCAACACCAGCTCCTGCTTCATGTTCATCCAAAAGCCTTCTGTGTCCTGAATGTTTGATGTCTGGACAAATGTAGCCAAAGCTTGCAAAGAGCCTGATAGATGCTACTAATGGCAGACCGCTGCAAGGATGGTTTCCAGTTGTAAAAGCCCAGTCTCTGCCAGCAGTGATTTCCGTTTTTCAGCTTAAGACAGTGCTAACAATGAGCTGAGAAACCACAGGGATGAAGGCTGCAACTGCTCGGAAGTGGGTTTCCACGATCGTACAGTATCGAGTGTTCTTATTGGTCGGGACCTGGGGAGTTGCCAGGCAAGCAAAAGTCCATATTGAGTCAATTATAGCGTTGCTGAGGTGTGTTTGTCCCACATGTGTATGTACTCATTTAGAGGAGCTGTTTAATTAGTGGAAGCGTGTGTTCCCTGGTGCTAGTGCACGGTCAAAGGGAAGGGTAAACATTACAGCATGTACCTCTTTGCACATGTTTAATATTTAACTGGACTAACTGGGCCGAGGGCAAACTAACAGCAAGTCAAAAGGCAATAAACAGCAATTTATCTGTTTGCTATAATGGGTCATATTTGTGGTATAAAATTATAATTACTGTTATTATAGATTTGTCAAGCTGTAAAAATTATATACATTTTGCCGTATGGTTTTAATATATTTATATCAAATTTTTTCATTATTTTTATAGTGAACAAAGTGACTAGAAATGCTCATATTCATTATTATGTCCAAAACAGGCTCATACATGAACTGTAGACGTGCACTGTTTGATTGAATTATTGTCATTCAGTCAATAGGCCAAACAGTGCACATCAGTCAAGAGCAAATAATAATATAAATATATATACGTAGTATAGATAACATAGTAATAACATAATTATAACTGCTTTTTTTTGGTTGTTGTTTTATTTTGTAATTTGTGGTCTTTTTTGTACATTAGTGATTTCTACTTCCTGTCTTTGACTTCCCTATATTGTGATTTTTTTGTCCCACCTTCAGTTGCATTAGTATCACCTGTGTTTAATGTACCACACCTGTTCCCGCCTCCCACTTGCTCGCTCATCTGGTTCTCATTACACTCAAATTTTCCAGCAGTTTCTTTTTTTCCCCTCTTGTAGCGTTCTTCTTTTGTTTTTTTCTCATGTTTCTACACAATTTGGTTCGCTCTTGCTCTTGAGTCGTGTGTTTGTGTCCTCTTCCTCCGGATATTCTTTGATAAAGTAGCAAACATTCTCATATGAGTAAGTGGTGTTAGGGCAGTTCATTGAGTATTTGCTTAATCCAAAGAAACTTCTCTCATGCTCACATGCATTCCCAAGTGTTGACATCTTACTGCCAGCCTAATTATACAACCGCAGCGTCCTGTGATGTCGGTGAGATCGTGACATTGTGACATCACCGGGGTTACATTTGAGAAGGGAGGAAATGGAAGAGTCCCTCGCTTTCTCCACCCACTCTATCTGGCCGTATTCATCCTGCATTCGGGAGATGGGGAAAGGCAGGGCGAGGCCCCTTAAAGGCCCCCTGGCTAGCTGCTCGGAGATAAAGCCCCACAAGCGGGCCGCTGTGGGCCCCGGCAGGAGCACAACAGTAGATTTTCCCACTTGATAAGTCAAGCAGGGTGGGAGCAATCAGGGGAAGTGACATGCACGTGCAAACACACACACACAGTTATTTAAACTCACTTGTACGGGCACAAAAAAGTAGACTCACACGCCCAGACACTCATGAGGGTTTCCGTACTTTAGTGCTTTCTGTCATTACGGGCTGTTCTGTTATCAGTAAGATCTTATCACCACATCCTTTCTTCCTGATCTTCATTCTGTCTTCTTTAAGAGATTTACGAGTGTAGTATTTTCCAAAATGTTAAGCTACTCCCCCAAAAATATAATGTGTTATAAAAAGGCAGAAGTTCAATATAAAACACATTCATTCAGTGCAGTCGGTTTCCACCGAATGCTACAGCTTAGTGGTTTTATTGAAATTCACACATACGTTTGACAACAAAACCATGCCGAGCTTCCTCTTTCATTATCTGCTCTGATCTTTTTTCAGGGGAAACTCTGACTGCTCCTCGCTCGCTCGCTCGCTCACTCACCGCTCTCGGGCCTTGAGATGTGTCTATTAACTGTTACGCCTCTATTTTTCCCCTCAGCTAGACGCATTCTTCAGCTCTTTCCTACCGACCTACCCCAGTGATGCAAACCTCCTCAGTAAAAATACTCATCGCCACCCTGGTGCGTCAGCCAGACAGCAACCTTCAGAGCGTGTAATAGTCTGCCACACACACGCAAAAACACACACGTACACAACTGAAGGGAGCGTAACATGATCTGTGACGGATTTATGTCACACAGATATTGTGTAAGACTCTTGTGCCAACCTATAACATAGCACAGATGTCCAAGAAGCATTAAAAACACTGAATACGCGTCCAGTAAGCAGGCGTAAATTCTTATAGGTCCTAACAGAGACAGTAACTTCAGCTAGTTTTGCATTGTAAGTGCTTTTTGACCACTTCTTACCAATACTTCATACTAAAGCTATTTTAACTTAGAAGCTCATTGTCTGATTACGGTCAGCCCGTCAATTAATTTTTAATGCTAGGAATTCTTACATACTGCTGGGAAGTATTAACAAAATGTAATATAAAATTAAATATCACTGCCTGGAATATTTTAAAGGTCTTACATTTTTAATGAACGCTGCGTAAACCCTGTAGGGTGTCGTTCTTTGAATTTAAAAAAGCCTCTTGAATTGCATTTAGACACACAAGAATCCCACATTCAGTTTCCTTTTGTTATTATTATTATTGATCAAATCTATTTTTGGCAGCCAAAGAAGTAAAGGAGAAGATGTGCAAGATTTCTTGTATATATACAAGGCACTGGGTACATTTAAATAAAGATAAGCAGCCAAAAACATCATCCAACTAACGCAATGGCCCGACTCCAACAGACACAAAGTGAAGCACTACTTTAGCTCCCCTTTTATTGAGTTGCTTACAGTCCCTGCTGACTTCTAATCAGCCCACAGAAACTTCTCAGCCCTGTATTTGCCGACAGTAATGACAACCCTCTCCCTCCACGCAGCAGCTTTTACAGATCTTTGAACACACGCAGGCTAACTGTATCCGTCTTCCGACGTCCCTCTGTAGTGGTTTGAGGATGTCAGTGTGTTTTAAAATCCCTTCACACATGTCAAATGCATTCATAACATTCTCACTTTGAAGGATACAGTAGAGGCCGAGGGGAAGCTTTGAAGTTGTTAAAAAAAAGGGGGGGATCAGGAGTGGAAGAAAGGAGGTGAGGCGAGAAAAAATGTCGGAGATAGAGGAAGGAAACGCAACACATACAAGAGAGTCTGCTCGTGATGACATGTTGCATTACATGATCTCCGTGATTCCCGGTGGTCTCGCTCCATGAAACGCAACCATCTGCCCCTGACCTTCGGGGTGGAAGAGTCCATTTCCGTGCAGCGCAGGCTGGTGGGGATTAAGAGGGTCCGGGGATCTGGCCTCAGGCCCGGCAGAGCCTGTATGGATCACAGCTTTCAGAGCTCCGAACTCTGGGACCAGAGGGAAACTTCCTAAACCAGAAACACTTCCCTCATCTCCGCCATGCGCACACACATCCAACACGCGCACACAAACTAAGAACTTCATTGCTCCCAGATGTGGGTCCATCCTGTGGAGGGCATGTTCAGATGGTTACAGTGTGCACATGTGTGCGCTGTGTTTATATATGTGTGTGCAAGGAGAAGGCAGACAGAGCAAGATGGGTTGTGCACAAACAGAAATGGAAATGGCCGGGGAATGTGCTTACCACTGGAAAAGTGATAATAGGCATTCACAGTACCTTACCTTACCAAACCGCTTTTTTAAAAACAAATAAGGCGTTCAGGTTGCAAAAAGTGGTAGGAATGTGCATAATCTTTGCTGGGTATTAGAAAGAAAATAGATATATAAATTTAATCTACAATTTAGTACATGGGATATTTTCCTTTTGCTTTTATAAAAGAAGATCAAACTCTGTAGTGTTAGCTACGAGAAGTCCCGCCTTATATTCCGTAATGATCAAACTGTAGAAAAACTTTATCCTCCATTCATCAAAATCCAAAATTATTCATTTTGTTCTGATTAATCGGGGTGGCTGAAAAATACTTTTTCAGATAATCTGTTTGTCAAGTAGCCGCTGCTTTTCTCTTGCCTTTGAGGGCAGCACAAACTACTAAACTGATGTGTGCTCATTTTCTGTTGATAAATAAAAGCCCACAAGTTTGCAGCCATTTAAACAGTCTCTAATAAACCTCAGCCCACCCACACAGACCACAAGCTAAATGTGTGTGTGTGTGTGTGCGAAAGAGAGAGTGTGTGTGTGCGAAAGAGAGAGTGTGTGTGCCTGGATGCATTTGTATGCACAGATAAACGCACATCAGCATACTATCGGACCAAACCGCATTCCTGCTCCAGATGCTGATGGGAGAGGTGTGATGAAAACAAACATCAGGTTGCTAGGTCGCCCTAAACTCTCTCTGGCACCATTTCACACACACACACCAGTTGCGATCAGATAAAAAGAACAAACATTTTGATTTTCTTCTCATCTTCATGAGATAATGGGAGATTAGATGAGATGCCCCTGTTTTGTGCTTTCTCGCTGCTGCTTTTCTTCTCTCCATGTGTGGCTCTCGCCTTTTGTTTTTTTAGACTCACAATCGCTGATCTTCTTCTTCTTCCTCTTCTTCTTCTCTCAGCTGTAATCCACCCTTACCGGCAGCCCCTTTCCTCCCCCCACCCTGTGTTCCATCACTGTGTGGCCTAAAAATGTAAACACGACGTCAATAGAAGCCCCTCTGTGCCTCAAACAGGTTACTGTGGCGTTCATTAGCCTGACTGAAATGAAACATCCATTTAGTGCCGCAGCACACTCACGAAATAGTTCAAACATGCTGGAAACTCAGAAAAATACAATTAAAAAAAGAGGGGGAGGGGGTATCGATGGTGTTAATATCAGTTTTTCCAGTGTCAGGCTGATTCCTGTGACAGTAATATTAATGGGCCAGAAAATATGATAATTAAAGGATGCGACTATTCTTTTTTCTCAGCTGGAAATACTCACTGAATTGATCGCACATGTTTTTCCGATGGGATTTCAGGAATCATATTGGAAAAAGTGGGTGACACAGGTAGGCAAGGATGGATAAGGAGAAGTAAATTTACCAAAACAGCATCGTCTTCTTCCACTTCTTTCGGCTGCTCCCTTTATGGGTCATCTGCGTCCATCTCACTCTATCCCTAACATCCTCTCCTCTTTCACTACAGAGTTCTTCTTTTCCTCCTGCTCTTCAGCTCCACATTCAGCATCCTTCGCCCAGTATATCCACCATCCCTCCTCCTCCAGTCATTTCCTCAGAAGTAATTATTTCTAATCTGTCCCATCCTGGTCTTCTTCAACTTCTGTCTTTCTCTCAGTGCTCCTTTCTCCAAACTATCTCACTACCATGTTGTAAACCTTCCCTCCTGCTGTTATCCTTCTGTCACAAATCACCTACTTTTTGCTCTGTCCATTGCTTTGTGTGGATGAGTTCAAGTATTTAATTATTTTTTTTATTTTTATTTTTAATTATTTAGTTATCCTCCTTCATTACTTGTACTCGTTGGATCGTCACTGCTACACCTGTCTCTCTCTCATTCACATACATGTATTCTACAAAAACACTCTGAGCTTCTCAATACTTCCCCATCAACACTCTCAAAGCAAACATCACATCTGTAGTGCTCTCTCAGCATCTTCTTAACCTAGCTTCAACAACTTTTTCCCATACTGTATGTGAGAGTGCAGTTTCCTCTGAAAGGCAGAGCTCTTAAACTTTCCTGGGATGCAAACGAGGTCCTCAGCTTCTTTTTTTCTGGGACTCAGATCCATAAAAACTATATTGCCACTTATATCATGTGGTCACCAGAAATAAACTCGCGACCGACATGCTTAGAAACGTCTGAGCTATAGGTTGTAGCTTACACTACGCCCTAATGGAGAGAGGACTCATGAGAACAGCATCATTTTTTTTTTCCTTTAGGTATTTGTTGTACATTTCACAATTTTGTTTTGCCTCAGCCCCCATAATCCAAGTCAGACATTTCTTATGAATGCCATAAGTTGTGTATTTGGTGTTACCCTCAGAGTTTCATGCCAGGGGACATGCCGGAGTTGGAGCCGAGTGTGTGTGTTGGATCAGAGAAAGAGGGAGAGAGAGAGAAATGGAGTCTCCATCACCACACACCAGAGCCCCAGTAAGCCCCTCACTTGCAGACCAACCACGAAGACTCCGACCCAACCGCCACCACATGCCTGCTGAGGAGGGAAGGGGGGAAGCATGGAAATTAGCTGAGGGATCTTTCACAGTTGCAACACTGGCATTCTTCTCCACTTGGATTTCTATAACACAAACTGCTGCCTGCGATTTGAATCTCCTTTGCAAACCAGTGCGCTTTGTTGTTTTTTTAGGAGAGGGAAAATTGGCAGAATATTTTTCACAACGGAGGTTATTAGATTCCATTTTGGTGTTACGGTAGCATTTGAATGAAGTAAACGATACGAGACAAATAGGTTTTCCTTTCCCTCCCATTTCCCCCCGATTTATATACAATCTGTTCTGGCAGGTTATGGAGACTCTCAGTCAAACACAGGCTTCGGTCAGGGTTTGTTGAACTTTTTGAGGTATGTCCTCTCAGTCTGAGTCATCTAAGTAGGGGTAAAGATCAAGAGGAAGAGGGCAGCCCTTTTTTTTTTTAAAGCCAAAGTGTGCCTAGAATACCTCAAGTACTGATAATAACAAGCAGGGAGCCAAAGGCAATAACAGGATTGGACCAGAAGACATGGTGAGCCCTATTATAGGATACCTTTGGGCTGTATGCAGTCCGCAAGTATAACTGCTGCAGTAGTATAATTGAAATGTAGAAATGCAGTTACACCACCACAGCCCAAATAGTCCATAAATTAAATAACAATCCCAGTTTATCGTTTGGATCTTATTTTTGTTAGTTATTATTTTGCTTGAGTTTGATAGCATGGATTGATCGATAAAAAAAAAGGAATCTGTCCAAATCCAGCTCCCAGTAATTTGTGAAAGACTTGCGTCTGTTAGGCATATTGGTGCAAAGGTAATGAACCAAAAAGCCATTTGCACCAACACAAATTATTTTATTTTAGGCCACAAGGTGGTCATATCATGTCAGTTTTAACCCTGTAAATCCTGAAACATTAAATTTAGCCATAAATTTTACCTTTTAAAAAAATTGAGTATTTTTTGAACATTCTAAAAAAAACTTAAAGCAAAAATTAATCAAATATTAATTTCTATATATTAGTTTTAATTTGTATCATATTTGCAACATCTTATGCAATTGATTTAGATTTTTTTAAAGTCAGAAATTCATGCATCAAATATGAGATACTTGGTGATGTAGGGTTAAAATGTTACTTTAAGCTTCCTGCAAAGACAAATATTAGACATTAAAGTTAGAGGATATAGTAAAGGTTATTTCACCAATGCCCCAAGCCTCATCAGTTGACTGGCCTGGGGTTAAAGTTACTTTTTCATTCGTACCTCATTCTACACAATCTACATTTGCAAAGTCAACTTTCTTTGACTGCGTTCAGGCGTGGTTGAGTTTTCTGTGCCACTGCCTGCTTGGAGGTGAGGTGGGCTCTGGCATGGTTCAGCTGTATTGGCATACACATGTTGTGTGATTGCTGATTGGGCCTAAATTACAACTAAAAATGAGTGTGACACTGCGCATGAGGACAGTGTGTTGCCGTGCCTAGACGCTGCCGAAATAAGTCACAAAGTAAGTCTAATCATAAGTTTTTGTTCTGCTGAAGCATCCTTCTTTAAAATAAACTGTCACGTCATAAAGATGTGGCAGCAATGGCGAGCAGGAGGTCAGTCCACTCGGGCGGGGATAATGGAAATAGAGAGCAAAGAGGAGTGGACTGAAATATGGGGAGCAAAAGAGACAAACTGAAGCATACTTCATAATGTACTTCAATGTCAAAGAGTGGGCACGGTGCAAAGTTACTGTGACTTTCATTTTGTTGCCTCTTGACAGTAACTTCTTCATCACATTGCATTTCATTCCAAGTCAGAGAAAAACAAACGCATGCCATTTCTACCCTCGGGTTAAACTGTGAGCCGACGTTTTAAATTTCACAGCGGTGCAAATTACTTTCAAACAATATTTCATATTACATATTTTGACTGGCTTTGACTATAAAGCCTAAATATGCATGAAACCAACAGCAGAGTCATATTGGAGCTTTTGTAGATTATCTAAACCCTTAAAGTGTGTGTTTGTCCAAATAACTTGACTATCTGACCATGTTCTTTCTAAGAGTCTTCCCACATTCCCGAATGTGAGCAATAGACCATTTTCTGGAAAAAACATTTAGCCATTGCAGAAAAGGCACACATGTAAATAATAAAAGATTAATGACAGTTGAATTCCATTTAGCAGCTTCAGTTTCGGGGCCCTGGTACCGGCGCGATACTCTTTCTGCTGTCCTGTCTCGGCTTCTGAGAAAAGCCACAACAGAGCACCGTCAGTAATTAGTAACACCTGTGGTTTCCTAATGTGACAGGTCAAAGTGTCTGCTGTTGAAAAATGCCCTCTTGGCGAGTGAATGCAGTGTTTTTGATTAGCAAAGATGGCCAAACTGCAAAAATAACATTTTACTCAAGTAGTAATCTAAACTAAATTTCTGGAGGAACTTCCTCGTGATTGCTGGAAGCTGTTGTAGTTAGCATGCAGCTGTTTTAGTCGACAGCAGCCGGTAGACCGACAGCTGGCAGTGTGTTTGCAATTCAAAGCAAGCAGTACGAGATAATGAAAGTTAGCTAGGTAACAGTTAGCTGCTATACTTTTGATTTCCAGGTGTCAGTGAGAGCAGTGCTGTAAGAAATGCTAATGGTATTACAGCAGTGTGGCTATTACTTCAGGCCAGCCGGACATTCTCCCATCATCGAGGAACACAGGAGCAAGAGCAGCGGTTATGAGCTTGTTTAGAAGGAGGCCGCGGATGAGATGAGGAAATTACTTTTCTGAGGTTAGCATAGCCTCGCGGTTTTCCTACAGTAGCCGTTCAGTAGCTCCCTCCCACACTAAACTCACATGGTCACTCCATCAGTGCCAGCAGCTAATGCCATGTTTATCTCTCTCTAATCACCGATTTATCCCCCTAATTACAAACCGAAATCAAAAAGCCTCAAAGGCAAGTGAGGCATCGTCAAAGGAATGTGCTGGAAATATTAAGGGAATGTATCATTTCTCTAATATGTACTCTTAATATGTGACTACAGTGTAGTGGGGTTTTGGGGGGGGGCTTTTCGACTATGTTAAATGGCTTTTTCTCTCTTTCTCTCTTTCATCCAGGAACCTGATGCCTCGTACTCTGGAAGGCCAGATAACCATGGAGAAAACCCCGAGCTACTTCATCACCAAAGAAGCTCCTCGGCGCGTCTTCTCCATGAGCCGCCACACCAGGCTTATCGTGGTGGTTCGGGACCCTGTGACGCGCGCTGTTTCCGATTACACGCAGACTCTGTCCAAATCTCCCGGGCTTCCATCCTTTCAGAACCTGGCTTTTCGTAACGCCACCACAGGCCTCATCGACACGTCTTGGAGCGCCGTACGCATCGGCATCTACGCCAAGCACCTAGAGAACTGGCTGCGCTACTTTCCAATGTCGCGCTTCCTGTTTGTCAGCGGCGAACGCCTTGTAACAGACCCGGCGGGTGAAATGGGTCGGGTCCAGGACTTCCTAGGGCTCAAGCGCGTGGTCACAGATAAGCACTTCTACTTCAACCAGACCAAAGGTTTCCCCTGCCTAAAGAAGCCTGAGGGGAGCAGCAGGCCTCGCTGCCTGGGGAAGTCAAAGGGGAGGCCCCATCCACAGATACCCTCTGAAGTCCTGCTCAGGCTCAGAGACTTCTACAGACCTTTTAATCTTAAATTTTACCAAATGACTGGCCACGACTTTGGCTGGGACCAAATGGCAACTCACCAAAGCTCTTAAAAACTGCCAGTTTTATTCACCAACAGTTAAACACAGGCAGGGATACTGTGTGTTCTTTGTCGCCAAAGGTTCTACTCTGTATAACTTGCCTTTTGTTTTTCATTTATTAAGGTATGATACCTGAATGCCAATGCACAAAGGAGCCTTCACCTGGCTTTATAACAACCATGCTAACAAAGTTTAGAAAAACTTCAATTCTTTGAAGCACTTGAGCAAGCATTTTCGACAAAGTCTTGTGCAAATGGCTTGTTTTGTGCTCATACAGACAAGCAGAAGGCAAACTAAAGCATAATGCCTATTTACTTAAATCAAGTTAAGCTGCCATTGCTATCCAAAACACTGACAATGGGAGACGTTCACAAAGTTAAACCAAAAAGAAAAAGAGATTCGATGGGTGAACAAAGCCATGAGAAACCAAACGACAGTAACTGATACGCAATGGTGCAATCACAATAAATGCAAATGGGTTGAGACACAAGTTGATCATTCAGAAATAGTTACACTAAATCAACATAAATAACAGTTCAACTCTGGTTATATACACTTACAAAAAGTCTAAAGTTTGTTTTATGGACTATCATTTCATTTTTTTAAATACAAGATGTAGCAAAGATGATATATAGCTGGTTCTGATGAAAAAAGGTTAGAGAGGGAAACCAGCCATGGTCAACTACATGCTGTAAATTTGCAGTTATTTATGTCATTAATGCAATGAGTGCATTGTTAAAGACTGGAGAGGAACATTTACAGCCAGTAAACCGGTGACTGTTTTTCCACTTTGTTTGATTAACACTTACCCTGTCACATGGTACAGTACTTACATGTAACTGTGTATTTCTAAAAGTCTAATTTATAAGGTGGCACAGTGTTGTTGAGATGTTTTCTCTGAAACTTTTGTATTTGAAATTCTGCTGGAAATTCTGACTAAATATTTTGTTCTGAAACAAGCATTTGGGTCATTTTTTGCAATTTATTTCTGAGAAGTATTCGCATCAAACTCTTTGTATTTATTCCAGACAGGCCGAGTTTGCTGCTGCCAAGACTACAACATACATCTGCGGGGCAGATGATTTGCTGGTTCCTGGAAAAGATGTACGAGACTCGTGATGACTAGAAAAGAACGCGTAATTAATCGGTGTTGTGTTATTGCAAGAGATGATGTAGGAATGACCCCATTCCTTTACATCATATGAAATTGTAAAGACTATTTGTTTAATATTTCATCCTGAAAGAAAAAGCAGCTTTAAAATGAGATTGGCACTTTAGCAGTCATGATCTCACACCACAGCTAGCCTCTGTTCCACATCCATCACAGCTACTGTAAAGTACTATGCAAAAAGTCTTGAGCTGCACCACGGAAATAGGTGCAGCTGTTTATTGAAATATATCAATACATAAATGGGAATATAGTATCCAGGCAGACATCTATCCATTGTGTTGTGCCTATTCAAACAAAAAGAGATTATACAAGGCAAAAACAGTATGATCATCTTTATTCTTCAACACAGTTTGATCTCTCTTAGGCAATATTTTTTTGTCGTTTCTTAAAGTAGTCTTTAGGAATCGTTCTCCGGGCTTCTTGAAGGACATTTAAAGCTTTTCTTTGGATGTCGGCGGCCTTTTGTTTTGTTCTCCATCTAGATGATCCCACATTGCTGAAGTTCAAGCTCTGGTGAGGCCAATCTGTTAGGGTTAGTGAGGGTTGTTCCTGTCCTTTGAATAAAGACTACAGAGTGAAAAGGTAATGTCATGTCTAATTAGTGAGGTTTAAATGTGCTGGTAGGCTAAATTTGTTAAATTTAGAAAAAGCCTACTAATCAAGCCAGTTTTCAGTCTAAACTGTGCTTCTCTTTAGTAACAGATATATGCGTGCAACTATGCAAAAGCTTCTCAAATCACATTTGAAAAAGGTTTGGTTTGATAGAAATAAGCAATCGTTTTGGAGATCAGAAAAGAGATCACATATGATGAAATATGATAATCACAGAGTCATCACCGTTGCCTTCTTTCGACTGCTCCGTTCAAGGGTCGCCACAGCAAATCATCTGCCTCCATCAAACCCTATCTCTACCATCCTACTCTGTCACATCAACCCTCTGCATCACTGTAGTCCTCCTCTTCTTTTCCTCCTACCCAGCAGCTCCATATTCAACATCCTTTGTCCAGTATAGCCAGTTTTCCTCCTCTGCACATGTTCAAACCATCTTACTGCTCAGCCTGAATTATCTCTCCTAGATAAATTAATTTCTAATCCTGTCCATCCTGATCATTTCCATTTAAAATCTTATTAACTTCTCAGCTCGGCCACCTTCAGCTCAGCCAATCCCACTGTACTTCATAGCAGGTCTCACCACCACCTTGTAAACCTTCTTTTTCAATCTTTCGGCTCTCCTTCTCTCACAAATCATCAACAACCAGCCATCACCTGATGACTAAGCTCTGTATAAGCTTTTTGGGAATTTATCCTTGTTCAAAAGGAATAAATGGCACATGGAACAGGAAGTCTGGAACTGAATATCTGTTATCTACTATCAGGACATCCTGGCCACAAAAGACCCGAAAAATTGACTGTATCCCCCAGAGTGTTAGTCAGTCAGTTCCTGGAGTTTAAACTATGTTACCCATCTGCTGACTTTAGCGTCATATTTAGTGAACAGATGTGAGAGAGGTATCAATATTCCCATCTAACTTTCAGCATTAAGATAATTCACCAGGATGTCAAACTATACGTTTGTCCATGATGGAAAATGCTTTCTTCAAAGTGACTCTGGCTCTAACAGTGTAAAACTGCAGAAAGCCTCTCAGCAGTTTTAAATGCGCTGTAGTCATTTGAACGTAGACACATGTTCAGTCAGTTTTTGGCACACACTTGTTTTAAGTGTGTGCCAAAAACTGACTAAAGTTGGTGGCTGGATATACAGGGAGTGCAGAATTATTAGGCAAGTTGTATTTTTGAGGAATAATTTTATTATTGAACAACAACCATGTTCTCAATGAACCCAAAAAACTCATTAATATCAAAGCTGAATGTTTTTGGAAGTAGTTTTTAGTTTTAGCTATTTTAGGGGGATATCTGTGTGTGCAGGTGACTATTACTGTGCATAATTACCGGTATTAGGCAACTTAACAAAAAACAAATATATACCCATTTCAATTATTTATTTTTACCAGTGAAACCAATATACCATCTCCACATTCACAAATATACATTTCTGACATTCAAAAACAAAACAAAAACAAATCAGCGACCAATATAGCCACCTTTCTTTGCAAGGACACTCAAAAGCCTGCCATCCATGGATTCTGTCAGTGTTTTGATCTGTTCACCATCAACATGCGTGCAGCAGCAACCACAGCCTCCCAGACACTGTTCAGAGAGGTGTACTGTTTTCCCTCCTTGTAAATCTCACATTTGATGATGGACCACAGGTTCTCAATGGGGTTCAGATCAGGTGAACAAGGTGGCCATGTCATTAGTTTTTCTTCTTTTATACCCTTTCTTGCCAGCCACGCTGTGGAGTACTTGGACGCGTGTGATGGAGCATTGTCCTGCATGAAAATCATGTTTTTCTTGAAGGATGCAGACTTCTTCCTGTACCACTGCTTGAAGAAGGTGTCTTCCAGAAACTGGCAGTAGGACTGGGAGTTGAGCTTGACTCCATCCTCAACCCGAAAAGGCCCCACAAGCTCATCTTTGATGATACCAGCCCAAACCAGTACTCCACCTCCACCTTGCTGGCGTCTGAGTCGGACTGGAGCTCTCTGCCTTTACCAATCCAGCCACGGGCCCATCCATCTGGCCCATCAAGACTCACTCTCATTTCATCAGTCCATAAAACCTTAGAAAAACCAGTCTTGAGATATTTCTTGGCCCAGTCTTGATGTTTCAGCTTGTGTGTCTTGTTCAGTGGTGGTCGTCTTTCAGCCTTTCTTACCTTGGCCATGTCTCTGAGTATTGCACACCTTGTGCTTTTGGGCACTCCAGTGATGTTGCAGCTCTGAAATATGGCCAAACTGGTGGCAAGTGGCATCTTGGCAGCTGCACGCTTGACTTTTCTCAGTTCATGGGCAGTTATTTTGCGCCTTGGTTTTTCCACACGCTTCTTGCGACCCTGTTGACTATTTAGAATGAAACGCTTGATTGTTCGATGATCACGCTTCAGAAGCTTTGCAATTTTGAGACTGCTGCATCCCTCTGCAAGATATCTCACTATTTTTGACTTTTCTGAGCCTGTCAAGTCCTTCTTTTGACCCATTTTGCCAAAGGAAAGGACGTTGCCTAATAATTATGCACACCTGATATAGGGTGTTGATGTCATTAGACCACACCCCTTCTAATTACAGAGATGCACATCACCTAATATGCTTAATTGGTAGTAGGCTTTCGAGCCTATACAGCTTGGAGTAAGACAACATGCATGAAGAGGATGATGTGGACAAAATGCTCATTTGCCTAATAATTCTGCACTCCCTGTAGTTGGGGTGGCTTTTTTTTTTTTTGTAGGGGTCGTGTAGCTGCAGGCGTCTGCGGTTAAATTTGAAGTTAACACAGGACAGTGGCTCTTCTGATGTGTAAGCAATCAATTCACCAGGGTGATTGGAGACCTTTTAGGGATGGCAATCTTTGACCTCTTCTCTCCCCCTTGACCTGTGATCCTGGTCACCATAAACTGCTGACCGCTATTGCCATGCTGGTTAATGGAGTCACCCAGCTTGAACTACGAGCGCAGAAGCATGCACACACTCACACACTTATAAACACACACACACAGACACACAGCAACACCCTCCTGATCCATTAATATTACATTCTCAGCCTCTGGGACCTCCACTGAGGGGAGATGCTACCAATCAATAGCTGCCTCTTTAGTTTATAGGTGGTGGAGATACGAGCTTATAGGTGCCATGTTCCAGCGTCGTTGTGATTTAGCTTTGGGGTCAGGTATGGGTCACTATCATACTTATCGTATTTGTATAATATTATTTATCAAATGATAGATCTTTCCTGCATCTTTAATCGATGAAGCACCTAAACACAAATACACGGGTGGGGGGGGGTGGTACTCACAAGGATGCTGGGCCTGATTACGACTTTAATCCTTCAAGAGCTGCGCAGCCTGAGAAATGTATCTATTTTTGAATTTATTCATTATTTTAAATTCTTATTTCATTAGATTTGAATCAGCAGTTGTATCAGTTCAATTCAATTACCATTAACATAGAAAAAGCTTGGATGACACTAGCAGCAGAAATTGAAGCTGGCGTACACATAATGAATTGTCAACTACCGCTGTGCACTCGCTGATCCCTGCACAGTTTCATGAGCAACTTTCAGGTTTGATACATTTTTACCATTTTTACAGCTTCTGTTGCTTTAAGTACCTTGTTTTTTAAGCAAAGCTCTCTTTTGAACTCACTGCATACGTTTGGATTTTATCAGCTTAACGGCTAGATTTTATAACAGATTAAAAAGAAGAAAGAAAAAAAACAGGGATGAAAGTGGAGCAAGTTGCAGTTTCAGGTCAAGACCACATGCTTTTTCATTCAGAATTCTGCAGCCACTTTCACTGCCAGCAACATTTTCAGAGGAGTTATGAGGCGATCAGTTACCTCAGCAGATTTTTTTAAACCAAAACGTGCTAACGTTTGACAGGCGGGTGGTGTTCACTTTCCCCAGTGTATACTCTCTAGTTATAGAATATCTTCAAGTCACACAATCCCATTCACTGGTGAGGAGTGCGTAAAGGGAACCACCGGGCTATGTCGTTGAGCTCTCCGCTGCTGAAAAGTTTCCTTTATGTCTCTCTCTGCAGAGAGCCCTGAGACCTGAGATAGCAGCAAATCTCTCATTCATCAGCTGACTGAAGTTATTCAGGCCTGAAGGTATTGATATGCAAACTAGATGGTTCAGCTTCAGGTCTGCAGAACAGACCTTTATCCAAAATAAAAAAAACAAAACCCCCTGCTCTTTCCTTATACTGTCGCTGACACAATGGCCCCTCCTGTCAATGGGCCATTTGAGCGTCTGGCTCCACTGACTGTGCATAGGATCCAAAAACACATGGATTAGGCAAAACCCGGATATCGGGATGGATGGGCAAATGTCACCCCTTCAGATCTTTGCACCCTTAATAAAAGTGACTGGTGACCCTTATTGAGGAGGTCAAGTGTTTTTATTCAGGTGGATTGGAGGCTGCTTGAGGACTGCCTGCCACTCTGCCAGCCTGCTTACTGGGCACCACATGGGTTCGGTGAAGCGTGCAACAGCCGAAGGATGAGAGAGGCTAATTGAAACCCCGACTCTCACAGGGTAGACGCACAGACTGGTTCAGAATTAATTTGTAGTTCAACTGGACAAATTGTACCACACATTTTGATATGCCAAACAAATATACTGCTAAAGAAAAGGTAAAGGAATACTTTTCATTTAGAGTATAACATCTAGTCAGTCAAGCTTTTAGGATATTGATCTGGTCAGTAAAGTAGCAGAGGGGGATGTTAATCAGTTTCAGCTGCTTTGGTGTTAATGAAATTAACAGCAGGTGCACTAGAGGAGCAGCCCCCAAAACAGGAATGGTTTTTCAGGTGGAGGCCACTGACATTTTTGCCCTCCTTATCTTTTCTGACCTTTTTTTCACTAGTTTTGCATTTGGCTGGGCTCAGTGTTACTGTAGCATGAGGCGATACCTGGACTCTACAGAGGCTGCACAGGTAGCCCCACTCCACCAGGCTGGTACATCAATACGCATCATTACCAGAAGGTTTTCTGTGTCTCCCAGCACACTCTCAAGAGCATGGAGGTGATTCCAGCTCTCTAGTTACTCTAGGAGAGCTGGACAGACCCGTAGAAGGCCTTAGCCCATCAGCAGGACTGGTGTAAGGAGGAGGAGGATGAGCAATGCCAGAGCCCTACAGAATGACCACGATAGTGGTGTGAACATCTCTGACCAAACATTCAGTAACAGACTTCATGAGGGTGGCCTGAGGGCCCAACATCTTTTAGAGAGCTCTGCCTGGCACCGTGGAGTCTGACTGGAATTTGCCAAAGAATACCAGAATTGGCATTCCCACCCTGGCGCCCATGTGGTTTTTACAGATGAGAGCAGATTCACCCTAAGCACATGTGACAGACGTGACATGGTCTAGAGCAGCCGAGGACAGTATTATGTAACATTGTTTAATTTGACTGGTTTGGTGGCGGGTCAGTGATGGTCTGAGGAGAGATACTCATGTAGGGACCTTCACAAGCCAGGCATCGGGACTTTCTCTACTATTAGGTATCGGGATGAGATGTTTGGATTGTCAAGTCCTGGGTTCTGATCCACAATCCCCAGCCTCATGTAGCAAGAGCATGCTGGCAGTTTCTGGGTGATGAAGGAACTGATACCATTTCTTTGAAACCTATCGTGCTGTGACAAATTGTTTATCTTTCCAAATAGTTATTCTGATGCTCAGCCAGAGTGGGTACCCTTTTAACAGCAATTTTTTTAATATCCAAGGAAGAATTCAATCCTAAGTCTAACTAAACATAAAAAATAAAAAAGGAAAAGTCAGAAAGAAGAATAACATAATGTCTGTAATCTGCAATCCTAGACAGGACTTGTATGTTTTGGTGGGAAGCCTTCTACTACCCCACAAGCAGTCTTTCTGGGCTTCCTGTTTGCTCTCAACAAACAGCCCAACTAAGCCCTACTGAACTCGAGTGACAGTATTTTTCCTATGAAAACCTCTCAGTGCAGGTTAAACATGATCCTCCATAGGCTGACCAAAGCGTGCCACCGTTGCATTCCACAATTAAGCGCTAAAATGTCTAAGCTTGTTTTCAATAACCGAACTCAAAACAAGCTTGTTCTGTTCCCACAACACAGAACAGCCATATCCACCGTCTACTGTCCACATTCCCTTTTAATGACCAAAACAACGTCTCCTCTCACTCTTGAAGTCACTTGAGCAACTGGTCTCTGGTCCCCCTCTGCACTGTGCTCTTCGCTGTGGAGGTCAGGATCAGCACTGTGGCCCGCCTTGAGATCAAAGTTCAAAATGCATTCCACCGCCAGGGTCACTTAAGGTCAACTAAAGCCCGTGCTCTGAAGGTTATTCTGAGACTGATGAGTAGAAAGTGACTAATCTATTAACCAATTCTAATAATGGAGTAATTTACTGTGAATGATTGGACTAAATTAGTCATTACAGCTCAGGGAGAACCCTTTTACACGCCTTTATTATGGATGATCGCTACACTACACATGGACAAGCCAAATAAACCAAGCGTTAACACTCGGTAATGTACTTTTTCATTTTGCTAAGGAAGACCCAGGGCTTTAAACCTAATTCTTATTGTGTTTTTAAACTAATCCAAAAATTTAAAATACACCTCTGAGGTACTCCACTGGAAGTTTAAGAAACTGAGACTCGCTCACATTCATGCTAACAAGATCTTGGTCATCTCATAAGCAAATTGAAATTAAAGCCAGAAACATCAAAATGTGTCATTCAAACCTCATCTCCTGCTGTTATCTGTTTATCATAACTGTCTAAATGTATGCCAAATTACACAGACCATGATTGGTTCAATATGAGGTCTTCCCTACTTTGACGAGCAAGCTTCAAATTAGGAGCAAACGTTTGAGTTCTGGCTGCAAAAGCTGCATTCCTGCAGCAAAGCAGAGAAAATCTGCACCCATGCTTCCTCTCTAATTAGCAGATCAAGGGACAGACAAAAAACATGGACTACATACATTTACACATATGCTGTTTTTTTAATCACTGGAAATAAAACCATGTCCCTGTGTTACATGCTCTCATTGGTGAATTTCTTAGGAATGGCCTCTTGGTGACAGTTTGTTTAATGAATGGACTCTCACATTGATTTCATCATATGTTCATTTTTTTTCACATCTGATATGTTTTTTGTAATTCACTCATTTTGGAAAGAAACTAATCAAAGAAAAGATAGATAACAAAAGCTATACATGTGGTGCTTTGATGAATTAAAGAAGCTAAATTTAGAAATAAAAGTGGAAAGAAGAGCCAACAACTGTCAACCTTGTTACAAGATATAGAGGATCATTGACACCTAATGAAATTGATCCCACAGAGGGTATCTATGGGCCACCTTTGACCCTGAAAGGGTATGTCAAGATCCTGAAACAGGCAAATTCTTAGAGACAGGCTAGTTGTCATACTGGGGATAAACAGTTATTTAGTTTTAACATGAACTGTGGTTATATTATTATTATTATTATATATTATTTTTTAATATTAGATTAGATTAGATGAAACTTTATTAATACCTCAGGTGGTATTATTAACTTATATGAAAATAAAAATAATATTATTATTAAGTTAATTCTTTCCCATTAAAAGAAAAATGCACAGTGAAATTTACCAAAAAAAAACAACAACAACAAAAAACGAATTGATAACAAAGGAAAATGAAAATGACCATTACGGCTAAATAAAAGACTTTTATCATTTTAATTACACTAAAAAACATCTCCACCCATTCACATCCTGTGCTTGCTTTTCTTCTTTCCTATAGGAACTAAGTACGGTGTAAAGAGTTACTCTGTCAGTCTTTAGCCTGCTATGATGGTGTGTAACCCTGCCTGAGCGACCTGCTGTTAAACAGCTGTTTCTAGATCCTTTGCTCAGCCTGCGCTCAGACAGTCTCACTTGAGTTTACATCTCAGCGAGCACTGATCATGTTGATCTACACACTGCTGCACAGTGAAAAAGTCATCCAAGCCTCTGATGCCTAAATCTCAATTTCCTGTGTTTCCACTAAGTGTTGGGAAAACTGCAGAGGCACACTGAGATAACCTCTTTTTTATTTATACCTTTCTTTGCAGCAGTAAATTTAATTATTTCTTATTGGACACTTTTTAGTCAGAGACAGAGAGTGGTATAATCTACATTTATACAAATGAAAAAGGTCACAGGGTTTTGCCATGTATGCAGCAGAATAGGACTCTAACACAGAGACATGCATACAGACCTCCCATTTCCAGGCTTACTTCTATGCTTCCCTCCCACAAACCTCCCTTTCTTTATTTTTCCCTCTGCACCAAAAGGTAAATTAGGTGCCATTCAAAGTAACAGATGTCTTGGGAGTCAAGTCACCTCTTGCACACTGTCTCAGTGTCTCTTAAGCTCTCTTAGGTCAGATGGAGTTTCCTATCACCCTAACAGAGAAGATGGAGCAAGTCTTTAGGGATGTGATCAGCTTTCAGCAGCTTGGGGGACAATGCAGAGTAGAAAAATAGAAACACATGGTCTAATAAAAACTGATTATTAATATATTTACTAACAATATTTATTTTATTTGTGTCTTTTAACTTAGCCATCCATTAACTGATTCACTGAATTGTTTGTTTGAATTTTAAGTGTAAAATACTTTTTTAAAAAAACACTGAAGTGATAAAGAGAAAAAGAAAAGGCAATAACACAAGCAAAACATAGCCTATGCTGAGTTCATCAATAATTATTAGTGATAACCAAATAAGGTAAGTAAATGGGATTAGCCTATAAAATAAAGCATTTTTGTTATGTCACCAGTACAATATCCTTGAGTTTCTGTATCTTTACCAAGTTACTAACAAAGCTCTGTGACTAACACGCTAGCATTTTCAAATAGCATCCTAGCTAAACAATAACAATAAAATTTAAACATGATATCATGAATCATGGACTGTTATTAAATCTTTAAGGGTGTTGAAGGTTTGTTTTTGTTGTTTTTAATAACTGGTTATGAAAGTATTAGGCAGGAAAGTTCTGAGGAGATGATTAACACTGATGCTAGCTAGCTTGTTAGCTAATCGAATTCAACTAACGATAAATGGCTTGCAGAAAACATGCTTGTGAAAAGTATGTCGACTCTTTGAGCCCTGTTCTCATAAAAAGCTCTCTTTGTAGCTGACAGTTTGTCACTCTTCAGTTCAATAGTTAAGAGTTAAAAATATAATAATGTACAAAAGTTTTGATCCACCTTTCATTTCACCTTTCTTTATATATGCTTCCAAGGATCCACACTTTCTTATAATTCTTCAGTTATATTCAGTTATATGAATATTTTTATTTTTCTCATTTTCAGTCTAATCCTGACCTTATCTTGTATCTATTGTAAAGGGAGTAATCTGGTTGTTACACTACTTCTTAACTATGAAGAATTCATTTAGTCCCATGTCTGCATATAACAGAAAAGCCAGCAAAGAAACTATTTTAAATTGTAGTTTTAGGGACTTTCTTGTAGGCAGTTTGTCATAAAAACAAATAATTTGTTCTCTCTTCTTCAGTGGAATGTACACAAAGTTCCAAAAGTAACACAGTTTAACAAACATAAAATAGTATTTTTGCACGAACAAGGCGGTTCCCAAAAAGCTGTTAGCTTTTCGCCAAAAACATGGCAGCATCTACTGAAGTTCCCAGTATCTGAAAGTTAAAGTATCTGAAAACTGACTTTAAATAGTCTAGGTAAAGATTTTTTTTTGCTTCCTGGACCTTTTTATGGAGTTTGCTTCATGAGTTCTGTTGGCCAATAATATTTCAACAGATTTAGTTGCAATTAATCAAGTTTTTTTTTTTTTTTTTGTTTTGGTTGTTTTTTAAAAAAAGAAGGATTAGCAGCTATAATCTGGCAAACATTTAGGTTTTTTTTTAACCTATGGGTGTTAAATCTAATTTAATTTAATTTAATTTACTTGAAGCAAACTGTTTACTTTGCATTTTTATTTAATTTATCTTTTGAAAAAGTCTAAAAACTAAACTAAACTAAACAAAAATACATTAATAATTATCTGACTACACCAGAAGTATACAGAAGCCCTAGAAGTTAGCCAGCGAATTCTTTAGGACATTATATTCTTCTTCAGGTATATTTCTCTTGTTTTCATCAGAGGCCACACAACAGATTAAGAAAAAAAACAATTTATCGCTATAGATTAAGAATATGCTGACTCACTGTTTTCTCACAGAGTAGTTCAGTCTAAGCAAATATTACCACTCAGCATGAGAAAAGATCATCGTGCTTTATTATCTACAGTGGTTACTCAAACAAATTGGAGACAGTGTTCTTCTTGTGTGCTGCTGGGATCCAGACTATAGTTAATTCCCACTTTGGAGGCAGATATGGGAACAATATCACATCTCATCCCTGGGGGGCCTGACAGAGGACCACATCACCTCCCTGAGTCTCATTATTTAATATCAGAGTGCTTTACTCAGAGGCTGCAAGGAGGTCAGAGATTTATGGGTCACTGTTCAATAAGGAGCATGTCACACACTCAAAAAAAGATGAACACAGAGGCTGACCAGCTTGGGATTTAGGGACATTAGTTTGCAGAGGGGGTGAAGATATACAGCGATAAAGAGAGAGATTGTTGCACATTCAGACAGCACAGAGGAGTAATTGGTGGTGGAGAAAAGGAGGTAGCAAAAAGATGAGATGAGGGTGACCAGACGTGGAGAAAGTGGGAGCGAACCGTTCAGCTCCAGCGAGAGAAATGAGACGAGCGATGCCATAAAAAGTAGAAATCTTTGGCCGCGCACATTTTCCATGTTTCTATTTTCTTTCTCCAACATAGAAGCTGAGATAGAACCTCGCCATCATTAACTGCAAGCAGATGTGGTTATCGTTCACAATTTAAATCATCGCAAAAAATTATATGATATCAGTGCACTGACAATATAGTCGTAATTACTCATTCATCCGCTTTGAAACATCATGTTGTTTTCCGACCAAAGCGGCCATACGCTGCTGCTCAGCCATTGCTGTCACTTTGAGGCAGAAACTCAGACATCAGACTGACATCATGATGGTTAGGGGCGGATAACACAAACCAGAAATTAACAGAAAGAAAAATTACACGTCCATTATTTTTGGTAGTAATGACTGCAAGCAGTGCATGAGAAAGGAAAGACAAACATTACAGTGGAATCATAATTCTTTATATATATATGTAGGAAATTACTTTTCTGATGTTTGACATCAAACAGCTCAGAGCACTGTGAAGAAAGGTTTAGTAAGTGCAGTATTGGGTTTCTCTGGTGGCAAAATATTTTTATACAAATATAAAATATTGTTCCGCAAGTATTAATGACATTTTACAGCATTCACCCGTTTTGACTTCACACTCCTAATGTGTGTTGTAGTAATCCCTTAGGGAAATAATTGTAATCAACAGAGAATGTCCTGTCATACATCAGCAATCAGCACTCAGCAATCACGCTGAATGCCCACATTTCATGGCCAAAATCAGCTTTTTAAAGACTCTACACTGAACCAATACTAATATTTGCAAAATTAAATAATTAAAAAATAAATTATTATTTCAGTCATTTAGCTTCATCGACTCATCGTTCACAAGGGGCTGTCACGTGAGCTCTCTCTAGGTGAATTCCAGCCAGTTCCAGTAAAATGTCATGAATCTGAATCAAACACTCATCTGCTGCTTTGGTTGCACAAACATGTGATCAGCCAGTCGTATGGCAGCAGCTCGTGCATCTCGACAACCTGCTGAAGTTCAGACTGAGCATCAGAAGAAAGGTTAGTATTTGAAAAATTGGTGACCTACACATCTCTAGGGTTTACAAAGAATGGGCTTATAAATATTCAAAATAAATAAATATTCCTTGTTGATGTCAGAGGTTAGAAGAGATGGACCAGACTGCTTTGAGCTGATGGGAAACCAGACGAGTCTAAATGTGCAACACATCACATACACTGAAACAGGGTGCCACTCTGCTAGCTAAGAAAAGGGAACCGATGCTACTGTTTGCACATTCTCAGAAGACGATCAGAAGATTGGAAAAATGTTGCCTCCTCTGAGTCTTCATTTCTGCTGAGACATTTCATTGGCACGGTGAAAAGTTGATGTAAACAGTATGAAGCCCTGGATTCAGCCTGTCTTGCATGCATTGGTATCTGAGGGTATTTTCTGGCATGCTTAGATTCACCTAGTACACCACAACCTACCTGAGCTGACCATGTCGATCCTTTTATGACCACAGTTTATCCATCTTCTGATGATGATGATTTCAGCACATCACATTTGTCACATCACAAAGCTGCTTTCTTGAAAATGACAGTCAAATGTCCTCCATATTGACCAGATCTCAGTCCATTAAAGCATCTTGGGGATGTGAAACAAAGAACTTACAGAGAGAAGGACTATTGTTAAAAACAATCCAGCTAATTGTAGTAAAACCTTTTTTTATATATATATTTATTTTAATAGTAAGCTACTTTTAGCTGCTCATGTGGTCACCACAGCAGATAGGGCACATATTTGATAGCAGCTCTTTTTTTAACCAGGTACCTTTTGTAATGCAGCCCCAAAGGATTTGTGTCTCCTCGGGTGATTAACCCAGTTTTTTCCCCTTGTTAGGGAAATATGTTAACCACTACAGTATGGAGGCACTAGCTGGTTAGTTGGTTGGTGTAGCTCAGGAGGTCCCGATGCGCTCGGTTCACTGCGTGAATCTTACCCAGGAAAGTATTTAGACACAGAAAAGTGCTTGTGTGAATGGGACATTATCAGTTGGGTTGTTTTGTTTTCTTTTAAGGGCTGGATAGAGATTTGAGATTGGTTTGTCTGCTGATTTTGGCCCTCTGCAATATTTTGTGTTTTAGCACTTCAGGTGTTAACACCTTTGGCTCCCAACCTCCGTTCTGGCTAAACCTGGCCCTATAGTGCAGCTTAATTACTCCTAGAATGGCAAACTGTGGCGCATTTCAAACAATTTCCTTTGCTGGATATACAAATGAGTATAGTCCAGTGCTGCACGAACAAAGGGCTATTTGTTCATGCAGCAACATCCTAATGGCCAGTTTAAAATATAATGTTAAATAGAAAACCCTCATTTTTATTATCAGCCTTTAGAAATCTATACTGATTAAAAGCTAACCCATACATCCTATCCAAGCCACAACAACATGCCCCATATGCTATAAAGTGTCCATCTGAGACAGTGGCTCTTCACATTCCCAGAGATCTATAGGCAAACCATAATCCTCCCAACCCCCAGCCCATAGCGACACATCCCAGTCCTACCGCCCTGATCTTAGAGCCTGACACTAGGGCACAGGTAATAGATCACATTATAACCAACACATGAACATTTGCTGCAGGCTTGCTCAATAAGCAGCTAAAGGAAAAGGTGTAATATGCTATTGACGTAGCCACGATTACAAGGACGGTGAGAAGATGAATGTGATTTTACGTCCGTGTGTATGCGTGTGCATGCAGTGTTCCTGTGCACACATGCGCGGCTGAGTTAATATATCTTTTTACAACGCAGATGTATCTTTGGTCAGCCTGACATGCCTTTGCATTTGCAGCATCCACCCTTCAGGCTGTAGCTCTCTGGGGTTTAATAGTCAGAGTCACTGGAGTAGTCATAAGGCCTAAAGGAAATCAATTACACAGACACTGTGTTGTTAGTATCAGAGAATTTTAGCAGAGAATTTGTTAGATGCACAAGCTTTCAGGTCAATAATGTGAGTAAATTTGTATTTACTGAACAGTCCATGACCATTCCTGCTATTCTTTTAAATCGTACAGTATGCAGTAGCATTTGGGTTAACCAGTTGAGCTGACAGGATTGATTAGCAGTGAGTTCTTTCAGAGAAAATCCTTCTACATCAAATTATTCTTACATATAATGTAGGTAACCCAAGGCCAGAGTGGAATACCAGAAGTCCAACTCTGGTGGTCCAAAGTATAACGTCACTGACAGTGAAGAGGAAAACGACTTAGGTGGGGAGAGCAAATCAGGCGAGCCAGTGTCTCCTGATCCAAATATAACAGACTTGTATGTAGGTTCAATAAAGCAGGCCGGTTTTAAAGACAGACATGACTGTGAGCTGGTATAGAAGGCAGTATCGAGTGGCAAAACCCAGTTAAACAGAGAAGGAGATGGTGGCAAAATTGCTGAATTTAAGTCTTGAGTGACATGAAGCCCTGACTGCCACTGACTAAACATAAGTTTGCTGCCTTCACATCATGATGGAGCCATTAGGATTCCCTCTGTGCTGTAGGTCTAAACTAACCTGTCACCTCCTCCAGTGGCAGCCGAGCTAAAGACAGACATGTCACTGCATACAGAGACAAGGGTTAGGACCAGATCTGCCCACCCATGAAGTAAAAGCAGCCACTCTCGCTCCCAGCTGCTCTGCTCGTCTTCATCTGCTCTATTTAAGGGCAACATTAATCACGGCAAAGCTACTATATGTTAATATCTGTTATGTTATGTTGACTAGTGCAATATATCACTTTTAATAGCTCTTTAATCAGAGACCACTACATAAAGAAATATGCACAAGCCAAAGGGTCATTGCTGGGATTTCTGTGAAAATCTGCAAAATAAAGACGTAAGCTGGGAGCCAGAATGTCTCCATGATCTTGACAAATAAGAATCCGCATGTGGAAAGCTTCACCAGCAATAAATAAACAAATACATAAATTCTGTGACTATTGTGTGTTTCCCTCATTATATCTGCTCCACAGTGCCATATATAGAATTTATATTCACATGTCAAAGAGTAATATTTTCTTTCCCAAACAAGCGGTGCAAGCACTCAAAAATGCTCTCCATGCATCTTCCATAATCCACTCGCAGATGAGACGGGGACACACAAGGAGCAAGGAAGAGGTCAGATCATCTGTGGGGGCAGCAGGCTAACGATTTAATAAAACGAAAACTGTGTCAGAGGTGTGTGCACTTGTATTACTTCTTCTAAAACGTGGATATATGTGTGTTTCTGTCTCTTTCTGTGGATGCACCTGGTTGGAGTACTGCCGTTTTTTCTATTAATTACATATAAATCCCTACATGACCAGGCTCCTGCTCAAAAAGCAGACCCGCTGCTCATTCCAGAGCAGGGTGTTTTAACTGTTCCCACGCTCTTTATTTTAAATCTGTTGCTTTGTAACAGCCTTCCTCAGTCTATCAGGTCGGCTGAATCTGTGGTTTGTTTTAAGCGACTGCTGAAAACTCGTTTTTATTGGTTAGCTTTTCCTTAAGCTTTCTGCCCATTATTTTTGGCTCTTGTTCTCCTGATGTGTGTATGGAAGGGTGTATGCAGGATTTAATCTAAGAGCGTATGTTTGACTGCGTGCTTGTATGTTTACACATCTACACTTACATTTGATGTGTGGGTTAATTCAAACTGTTAAGCACTTTGTAACCGTGTTTTCAAAGAGGCTATACAAATAAAAGTTATTATTATTATGAATTGAATCAAATCAAAAGTCATAAGAAGAATTTTGAAAGTACCTCATTGACACACATTCAGTGGATCTTGGTTAAATTCAGTACAGATTATATTACCGATACTCTGTGGAGCACGGAAAAAGAAATCAAAGTTCTGCAAGCAAGCCTTTATTTTATTTGTATTCAGCACACAGCATGCTGAGCACTCGACACATCAGGGCAGCATGCTGTTTAAGTAGCTTTTCTGTTCAACATTTGGTAACATTATTGCACCAATCAATTCAACAAGCAAGCCAACAAATTCAATAAAGGAGAATTCTAAAAGGTAAACATGGATGTGTACACCGATCAGACATTCTGACAACTGACAGGTGACGTGAATATCACTGATCATCTCATCATCATGGCACCGGTTAGTGGGTGGGATATATCAGGGAGCAACATTTTGTTCTCAAAGTTGATGTGAGAAGCAGGAAAAATGTGCAAACGTAGGGATTTGAGATTTGACAAGAGTCGAACTGTGATGCCTAGATGGGGGAGAGCATCTCCAAAACTGCAGCTCTTGTGAGGATGTTCCCCATCTGCACTGGTCAGTATCTATCAAACATTGCTCAAGGAAGGAACAGTGGCAAACCAGCGTCATGGGTGGCCAAGGCTCACTGATGCACATTGAGAGTGAAGGGTTGCCGTGTAGCTTAACTTGCTAAAAAAGTTAATGCTGGTTCTAATAGAGACGTGTATGAATACAGAGAATACACTTTTCATCACATGGATGGTTGGGTCCGTGCAAATTGCTTACCCGGGGAACATGTGGCACCATGAGCGTAAGTTTGTGCTGAACATGGGGGGGGGGGGGGTGTCAAGATCTCTGTCTAAATAAATCAATAACTCTTGGTAAATTCCCAGATGATTGAACATGCAACTACAGTGGAACCCCGGCTTACGAAGACCCTAGTTAACGAAAGATTCAAGTTACGAAGACACTTAACGGCAATATTTTTGCCCGTGGTACGGCAAAATGCCCACGTAACGAAATCCGCTGACTCTGATTGGCTGAGCCCACAATGCCCACAATGCCTTCCGAATCATGTGATAACCCCTTGGCTTTCGTACTTGCGTTTCGCTGTTCCACGTGAAAGGCGTATTGTTGTTGCAGTTAGCAATTAGCCTATCGTTCATTCATAATGGGGCCGAAAAAACTTTCTGCAAGTGATTCGAGTGATGCTCGTATGCTTTCTTCAGCCTCCGCCACCTCCGCCACCTCTTCCTCCACCAAGAACTTCGTCTAGGCCAGCATCGCCTCACTCAAAAGGCGATGGAAAAAGGTGATTCGACTTACGAAAAACTTTGACTTACAAAAGACCCTCTGGAACGAATTAATTTCATAAGTCAGGGTTCCACTGTATTTTGCTGGTAATACCTGAAATGAGTAAAGAAAATCAACAACCTATTTATGCAAGATAATTCATAAATTTATTGGCGGGGTTATATTGGTTGGGTCTGACTATTGGGGGGGGTTATAACCCCCCTAACCCCCCTGGAAATTACACCCCTGTGTGGCACCAAGATGCACTATGCAAAGCAGGTATGCCAGTAGAGGTAGTGTGCTCTTTCAGCAATGTTCTGCTGGGCAACCTTGGGTCCATGAGGATGTTACTTTGACACATGCCACCGACTTAAGCATTCTTTCATGGAAACGGCACTCCCTGATGGCTGTGGTCTCTTTCAGCAGGATAATGTACCCTGCCAGAAAACAAAAATTCCCCACATGTCAATTCACTCGAGTTAGATTGAGGCACCTGTGGGATGTGCCAGACCTGTGTGTGTGTGTTTAAGAGGAAACTAAGCAAACCTTGCAGGGTAATAATGGCCAAGAAGCAGAAGATGTTCCATTTTGATATTTTTTTCTTGCAAACCAAATTGTTATGGGGGTCACTGACGGGGTCTATCACCTGTCTGCAGCATGAGTTCTCTTCACTTTCACATTCCCTTAGCTCTGGATTGCTTGTTTTTCCTCTCATTCTTAAGTTCTTAGCTAAGAACATAGCAAGTTCTTAGCTCCCATTCCCATGGCATTCCTATGTTTTCACTTTTCTAGATGGGCGTGATTTTTTTTTTCATAATTTCATTTGGAAGACTCAGTTTAACCTTTGTCAAACTCCTCTTGATGTCCCATTACCTCTGGCAGAGGCCGTGTTTTAGCTGCCCACAGACCTCTCCCTATATCTCTCTGTGTGTTCCCCCTCTCAATACCACAGCACTGAACCCCAAGAGTCTGACTAGTTATTGCTGGGAAAGTCTGGTTGTTCCTAGTCAGCCCCCCCCCACGCCCACCCACGCCCACCCATCTCCCCTCCCCGTCTCTGCTGGTCTGGTCTGTCTGCTGAGGCCACACTAATGCGCTGCAGTACATGATGGCTCTGACTAGGATGGGGCCATAATTCGTTCCATTCCTTTTTATTAAACCCATAGCCACACTGTTATTAGTGTTTGGTGAGGAGAGCTGCTCTGTAACAGCGTGATGTCTTCCATATGTGATGTTACTAGCATCCAAAGGAGAGACAGGACTAGAAGAGACAGATGAGGCGGAGCCTTTTTCCCTCTAATGGTAGAGTTTGGTTTAAAAAAGCCCTAAATGACATCCAATAGGATTTGGGATTAGAGTGGCATGTCTTGGTCTTGCAGGCAGATAAAGTAATATAGCAAAACACGACTTAAAGTCTGCATAAAGAAAAGTCAGTTTTTTAGAGTTCTCACGGGATGTCACCTGGATATTGCTCAAGACTTGTCCAGCATATTGGATGTTTACAGACATGTCGGCATTTCCATGCAAGCGACCTCGGCAAAGTGCTAACAGCCAAAGCAAAGGCAAGGTTTTCAGTGCAACACCGTACACCTCTCTGCAACCAGTTTCTCATTGCAATTGCCATAAACCTCCAATAACCTTTCATCAACTAGGCAAGTTGCCCGAGCAACAGGTGGTTGCCAGAGGGATCACTGACCAACCTGTTTTCCTGTGGCCTTACTTGACCCCACAGCATCATATATTCAAAATGGCAGATGAGTTCAAGGGTCACATGGCAAAACCTGAACTATGTGAGCATATTTCCAAAAGTGCCAACAAGCACTTTTGTGTTTTAGACCCTTTTATGCAAACACATCCAATGCTTGACAACTTTTCAGTCAGTCGCTGGAAACTGGGCAGATAACTTAAAACAATGTAGATCCAAAAGTGTAATGTTTCTGATGAATTAATTGGTTTCTGATGGATGAAGCTGCTTCTCAGTGGATGGAATTGAGTTTTAATGGATGTGACTCATAAGCACAAACAGAGGAAACCTAATGACTCTACTCAACGTCCTTTGCAGAGACACGCTTGGACTCTAGAAATAAGCACAGCGCAGACAAAACTTATCTCTTGTTAAGGGGCAGAACAACGAGGCCCCTGAAAACTCAGAACATGAATGTTTCTGTTTTTCCTCATATTAAATCCTTAAAACAGATCGTAACGATGACAAAACGGAGAAGAATGAAAGTGCAACGCTTGAACGCACCACGCAATGAACATAAACAGTAGATAGGCATCGAAAAACTTATGTGGGATTCATGTTTTGTTTTGAATTGTTACAATAAGATTCTAGGCTGAAGATTTCTAACCACGGCACCAGTAAATTAGAGGATGTGAATTTCAGTTTGATCATTCTGCTTTTGAGCAAAAAAAAAAAAAAATACAAATGACTCATCCCCAAAACGTTCCAGATACCCAGTCTTTTTGATTTTTATTCCAAGGAAATCAGTGAAAAGTTGTTTTCCATTGTAAATAATACAGAAGGAGTTTATCTGCATTTCAACTCAGTACAGATGATTCTTTATATAGGACATTGGTTCCACATGCTAAAAAATCAGCACCTAATCTAAGCAACACTGAAATCATTAAACAATAATAAATAGCATTATTGTCATAACGCATGAAACTGTGTCCTGCTCAGTGCCATTTTACTCCACAATATAATGATTTCATTGTTCAGTGGAACACATGCGGCACAGAAAAGAAAGCTTCTGTTTCATATATCACTCGGCAATAATTGAAGAAATGTGTTTCTCACATATTTGAGGAACAAAAAAAAATAAAAAAAAATAAAAGGGGCTCTTTCTTAATTTGAAAGCGTTGGGGTCAAATCTAGGGCGCAATATTTCTGTCAGGGTTTGTCTGAGGGGAACTACCTAAGCAGTGGATATTGTGAGGACGTTTGTGATGGACTGGGACAGCAGCACTGGCTTTGATGTAGCTGAAGTACAGCTCCAGGTCTTTCCACAGTTAAAATGATGAATGGATGAAAAATCTCTCTGGGTAACATTAAATTGACAGTGGCTGTATATCAGGCCGGAGTTTTGTCCTAGAGGATAAAAAGTTTGAACTGAGTGATGCCCTTTGACTTGATATTAAAACCCCAAAACACACACACACACACACACACGCAAATATTCATTCATATAATCTGAAAAGACACACTCGCTCCAAGTCACACAACTTCATACCAGACATTTGCGTATTACATATGAGGAAAAAGATTTAGTACTGCATGGACTCCAGACATAGTATTTCTGGTTTGTCTGTTTTTCTGGGCTGTTTCAACAGATATTGGCTCAATTACCATAAAATTTACTATTAAAATCCATTACCCTGAGAAAATCTCCATTCTATTCATGGTATTGCATCCAGAACTGAAAATAAAGCCAGCATTAAAGGTCCAAAAACTGCAGTTCTTGGACTGGCCACTTGAGGCTAGCTCCAGAAGCGAGGGAAACTCCCATGTTAAAAAGCGCAGCTTTACAGCTGAACAGAGCATGTTTACAACCATGGATTCTGTTGATAGGTGTCGATGCACGCTGCTAGAGCACATCTCTGTGCCATTAGAGGCTTTTAGAGTATTTTTTTATGGAATTATCTTTCAAATACGCCTGTTGTGTGTTTCAGACCATCCAACAAACTGAGCCCCAGTCTTAGCAACTCAAATTCTGATGTTACATTATTACTTTTTGCACCAATTAACACGTATCTGTGTATATCTCATAGCATTTATAGATGCTAGAGGTAACTGAAAATTTTGCACTTCTCCAGTCCAAATTTTGGTCTGTTCTGACTCAAAAAAAATGCAAAACAACATGATGCAGACAATAAATTTCCCCTTAAGAAAAACTAGTAGCCGTTTTTACTACACAATCATCAAGTCAGTCTGCTACGTTGGCGACTTCTAACCAGCTGCCATCAGAAATAATGGCATTCCCACCAGCCTCTTCGTTCTAATAATCGGACTACGAAAAATAGTGAAAGCTGTAAACTTGAGCTATTGTTCAAGTTCTTTTCTTGCCTTTCTGCATTACCCACTACATGGACTCGCTGTTTACAAAATGTAATTTCAACCAAATCATCAGTCTGTGAAAATCTGCTATTAGATGTATGCAGGGAATAGATGTCACAGTCTCTGACTCACTGCAGCTTTAAAGAACTTGGACTTTGTGTTGTTCTCGTGCCGTCATGTCTTTTAGGGGATCTTTGGTGTCTGTTCTTCCTCCACTGTTCTCATGTTTTATGCATGGTTTGCATGGTTTTACTATAAATCTTCTGTCTGGTGCCTTTACAGAGAAGTGGAAGAAGTATTCGGGACTTTAAAAACACTCAAATAGAAATATGTGAGTCTTAAAGTCAGAAAAATGAAGTTAAAGTCTGCAGGCTCCTGGAAAAGCTCCTTTTTAAAAAATTAATTTTCATTATGTTAGGTGCAGTTTTTGCTACTGATGCATTAACGGAGCAGGATTTTATTTTTTTTTAATTAGTCTACAAACCAGTGACATCACTGCAGCTACATCCATCTTCTATACAGCCTCGTCGTTTCATATTTCAAAATTATTTTTAGTCACAACCTTTCCATAACCCAAACCACATGTTAATCACTGTAACCACACTGTATACTCTATTATAACCCAAACCCTGATTAAACGGAACCAATATTTTTGGGCCTAACTAAATAAAATCTTACAATTGATTGCGTTCACAGAAAAAATTAAAGGTTTTGCTTAAAAGTCAGCCGCGCACAGCCTCGAAAACAGAAACTTCTTTTGCAGAAAACAGCCTTTCTATAGTCACATTTTGGTTTAACTTCAATAATGAAAAATGGTTGATGAAGTTTTGCTTATACTCTTCACCTGTCCAGTCAAACCTGTGAGTCAGCACACCACAAATGGGATAAAGGCCATAAGTGAGCAAGCCTCACAAATAGAAAACACCCGTGATCTGGGTGTGTAAGTGGTGTAACCGGTTTTGTGAAAACAGTTTCATGAAAGCTCCTGTTGTGCTGTAATATTCAACAAATTTCCTTTCCTTCATATTTCTATTTCCTCCTCATCAGTATTTCAGTCTTCGCTGTACTGAAATGCTTCCTCTCTAACTAACTCCTGCAAAGTTTAATCTGAAAAACAAGACTTTAAATCTGTTAACAGCACATCAAAAAAGCCAGCCGAAGCAATCGCATGACAAACGCCGCAGTGTTCCTCCCATTACCTCATGGTGGCATAATGATGGGAGCTGACATCATGCGTGCATGCCACCGATTTCAGTCTTCGTGTTGCTTTTCAACAGCATGTTATTAACATCATTTAAAGTTTCCTCCACATCCCCATCTCACTGGGCACGAGGACGAGGAGACGGAGCGCATTGTTCTACCAGAGCCGGGCAGATCCGATGGCTTTGAGCAGGCCCAGTGGCTCAGCAGCAGCAGCTCCACCATAGTCAGTCACACAGGTGGCAGGGAAATTACAGTGTACGCATACTTGTAGCTTGGACGTCTTCCACTTGTGGAAACCAATAAAGACTGCTCAGGCTCCTGCCAGCGACTGCAAAAGCTATAGTTGGATGTTGAAGTCTGAGTTATGCCAAGATATTGCTCACCATGCGCAGAACAATATGTTTTAATGGTCGGATACAATAAAATAATGAGGATTGGTCCCATTTTTTCCTTTTTTTTAAACAATGGCTCCCTTGTCTCGCATGTGCACAATCATGGGTACCTTCTCACACGTGAGTGCAAACCATCTAAATACTACAACCTGTCTACCCACTTCCTGTAAAGCATTTTGCAGCAATGTAAAACCCTGTACAAGATTTTTTGGTACATTACCAAACATATGGATATAGTGTAAACACCGGCTCTTTCACTTCCTGATTGCAAAAAGTCATTTCAATCAAACCATCAGTCTGTGAACCTCTGCTGTTGGATGCATGCAGGATATATGAAGGTGCCACAAATCTGCACTTCTGAATCTCTGCAATTTTAAAGGATTTCAACTTGGTTTCGTGTTGTCTTTGTGTCGCCTGGTCTCCGAGCAGGTCTGTGGTGGTTTTACTCCCTCCAGTGTTCTCATGTTTTATACATGGTTTGCAGTTTAACTATAAATCTCCTGTCTGGTGCCTTTACATAAGGTCCAGGAGACTGCTGTGAAAGAAGAGGAAGAGCTTTAGAGCTGCTCTAAATAGCAATACCACAATGTAAAAATACTTAAATACAAAAATCCAAGTACTGTAAGAGAAAAAACAATCTGCAGGTTCTTGTCAGTCTTATTTAATTTATTTTGATTATACTGGGCACCGTTTTTTTAACATTAAATTTTGAGCAGTATTTAGAGGTTGAAGCTTACACAACTTTTCACCGCTGAGTAAAACAGCTCTATAGATATATTATTGTATCACATTTTACGTGCTCAGATAATTTTTTTAATGTAAAAAACCCCAATATCTTTTTGAGTCATAATGTACGTCTTCCTAATTATACCTTTTCAATGCAAATATATTTTTATTCATGTTACTTTGTGTATTTTCATAACTTTCTTTGACCTTTTCAAAAGAGGTAAATTGTAGAGGTGAAAAATAATTTTTACCTGTAAATGACTTTGACTCCTGATTTTGGAAAATTTAAGCAAATCTAAAATGAGAAACTTATTATAGTTGCACTACCATGTAGTTACATTTGGTTTTTTAAATGTATTTATTTGCCTGAGCTCTAATGCATTTGATTCTGAATCATGTGAAGCACGAGCCTTTTCAGTCTGTTAAGATGCTCAATAGATAAACACTGAAGCATGCGAGATGTAAGCAAAAGCTAAGCTGGTGGAGTATTTACAGTCATGGACATTATTCTTTATGAAATTAGCTTTTAAATGTGCTGTTTGAACAGTTGTTTTTTGTAAGTTTACAGATTAATATGAATCTAGTTAAAAAAGCAATTTTCTTGAATTAATCATGACAGTTCATCAGGACAGTAACTGATGCAGCAGCTGCAAGATATGAAATTTCCTGCATGAATGTTATTGTCCATTTGAATATCTGTTTCTAAGCAGCATCACCTCTGATTATTGCAGTTATCGTTCTTGTTTTCTACAGACATTCTTTATGAACTTTGAACTGTCCTTTTGATGACAGTAAACATAGATGTGCTGTATGCACTGACATGCATGGCGCATCTACAGAAAGGAGCTCACATGAGATGATGGATTAATAGTTGATTAGTGGCCACACGGCTGCAGGCCCTCTGGGGAGCCGACCTGAGGCAGAGAGGCCACGCGATCACAGCACATTCCTGCGGCGACTGCGTGCATGCGACATCCTTCTCGGCTCTGCATAAAGTCAGGTTTTTGGAAGGTGACAAGCAAGACCTTAGCTGACTGCTTTTGGTATAGACATTTACATAGTTTATTCAAATTACGTCAAAAGAACCAGTTGAACGTTTGATCGGCGTGTGATTGATGACAGGTGAATTCGTTATGAATAATTCATCAAACCAACAGTAAGTTTCACTTGATTTATCTGATGACACTTTACAGTGCTTTGATTAATGGACTCACCAAGTTTAGTCAGAAAAACCCTAATGAAATTAGAATTTGAAATTTTTCTTTCATTTGAATAGCCTGCCGCGGCTGCAAAAAGCAAATCGATTCCTTTTTGTGTAGATAAAAGTTCAATGCATTTAACCACCTCAGTTTAACATTACACAAGATTATTCAAAGCTCACCAATACACTGATTGATAGTTACACATCAGGCTATCTGCTCAGGAATAATCTACCTGTGTTAGCTGTTTTCTTACTCTGTTATTACGCACATAACTGCTACTGTACCCCGCCTTCTCTTTTTTTTCTTCTTTTTTTTTAGCAGCAGCCATAAAATCACATCACCAGAGACATTACTGTCTGAAAAATCAACATTAGTCACAGGGATCAGTTATCTGATCCGACTGTGAGGATTAGTCAACACGGGAAATGAGCAAGGGCTCTGTGAAGCTGAATGAGGGTTTACTGTTACACCTTTTGATTCCTGCTTAGGTGCATGAGACAGTATCATATGTCAAACACGGCTTTGTGCTATCAAAACAAACCAGGAAGCTGTCAAATTAATCTCAGCATGGCTGTCTGAGCACAAATCCCATGTTGTGAATGATAGCTGGGTAGGATCATCAAGCTAATATTAAAGTCTAAGGTACAAAGACACAAACAGATGACTCAAATTCAAAGTGTGCGTGTTTCAGTGTGCATAACTGACAGCTTTCAGTCATTGTGTCCTTTGCAATTTCATTGTTACTCCTGTTTCAATGCATGTTTGCGCAGCTGTATCGGTGTTTACCACACTGAATGCGTGTTGAAACTGTAGATTTCATCTTGCGCAACATTAAACAGCGACTAACAAAACATTAGGTGAATAGAGCCTGGTTTGTGTTCGTTATTACGAAATCAAGATTAATGCAACTGATCAGTTAGTGAAATTGAGAAAGAGTAGGTTTAAAGTGCAGAAAGGTGAAACAGTAATGATTTGCTTAAATTATAGTAACAGTCAGTGTTTTTTATCAGCATGAAAAATGATGATTAAATTGGGGAAATAAATTTAATTCATTTTGTATTTTCTGAATAAAGAAGTTGAACTAATGAGGAGTTCAGTAGCACGTACGTATTTTGTTGCTTGTTGGGCTATGCTTAGTTGAAAAGAAGTTAGTTAGTTACTAAATGTCAACATCCATGCTGTTGATAGTATCTCTGGATTTAAATTCCTCAGTGTCCCCTTCTCAGAGGATCCTGAGCCTCTGCTGTCACTGTCAAGGCTCAGCAATGCCGAGATCTCATGAGGAACCTGAGGAAGGTTGGGTTACCTCAGAACCGACTCAGAAGGCACTACAGAGGATTGCCAAGGAGGCCCAGAAAATCACTGGGATCCAGCAACTCCAATAGTGACATCTTCAAGCCCCACTGCCCAAACCGGGCCACCAACATCGTAGGGGACCAGTGAAGTGAAGCTGCTAAAAGACTTGAATAATATTGCATGTATATATGTGTGTGTGTTATTATATTATTATTATATATAAATATTTTATGTTTGCATTTTATTATTTATATGACAGTATTTAAGACTTTTATATTTATTAGTAGTAGTGTTATTTGTATTTGATTATTTATTGGGTTGTTTTTTTTTTAGCACAACCTAATAGCAGTGACCATGTGATAGTGGTACAATGACAGTAAAGTCTTATGTGATTTTAACCGGCATAAAGCCTTTATTACGAAATAATAAAGAAAACTCCTACTTCACACTAACAGTTGTTCTCTACGTTTTACTAATGTATGCCACTATGAAAGGTAATTTTTAAGTCTTTTTTTTTTTCGTTTGTGTGTGTATTGTAGCCTGAAGACGCAGCTGTATTAATGCAGAAATTTCCAGCAACAATGAAGGCAGCATCAAAGCTCCGTTATACCGTCGCGTGCAACAGCTTCACCGCGAAAATCTTATGTCACGTGACAAGAGAACTGCCGGAGACAGGTAAAAACCACAGACAGCAAACAATAAAAAACATGCTGAGCTTTAAATTAATTAGTATTAAGGCTGGAGTAGAACTGTAATATTAGTCTGTTTGAATCAAATTTAGCGTTAAAATGACTAAAAATAATCCAGCGTTAGCTTGCTACTTTATATAATTACTGCATTAAGTTAAATTTAGCTAGTAAATGTATTTAGCTCTTACACATTACTTACTGTGTTTTAGTGTATTCAGAGCTGATGTAGAAACCGTCTTGCAGAGGTTGAGCTGAAGCCCAGTTCCTGACTTCTGTTTATTATTTTTTATTTTATTTATAGACCGTGCAGAGGTTATGAATAAACAAAATGGCTGCTCACACCTATATCGCTATCTCTGAGCTGCATCCCAACATCTCTCATTCAGTGAGTTCAACTGATTTTTTCTTTTAAACTTCATGTCCTTTATTTTCTTTTTTTTTTTCTCCTAGGGCTTATACCCTAATGTAGCCCAGTGCATTTTCAGGCTTGTTTTAGCGAGTTTGATTAAATAGTATGATGCACTCCCGTTGTCCTTGTAATGTTTTCCAGAAAGTGGCAGGCATCATCATTGGAAAAACTGATGTCAAAAGCTTCCCTGACAGAAAAAGTTCGTATCCTGGCTGTATCTCTATCAGTGCATCATTATTTTCAACATTCCTCCTCTGCACTTCAGTGTCTTGTACACCAGCGCCCTCTCCTGGTGGTGATTTTTAGGTTTCTTTTTTTCTCCGTTGAACTGCATCACTAAACTAACCCTCCATTTCTGAAATACAGATATTGGTATGGACAGATTCACCTTTGGCTTCACTGTTAAAGACTCTCCGGACTTCTTCATCAACGTGAGCACTTGGGGAAATGATGCCTATGTCAACGGGCTGGCCAGCAGCTTCAACATTGGGGACTGTGGTGAGAAAGTCTCTCTCAAAGTTGTGTAGATTTCTTTTACTGTCCTCTTTCCCGATTAAAGTAATTTTTTAATAAACTGAAATATTTTTAATGTATTTCTTGCCTATAGAAATTACATAATGATGCTTGGAAACAGAACTGCTTCTTTTTCTTCCTTTCCAGTCACAATTGAAAACCCTTTAGTTGCCACCAAAGACCTGGAGAAAGGAGATCGATTTTGTCCTGCAACACCGAGGTAATTTAGCATTTTAAGACAGATGGTATCTAAGAAGCATGTTCTCCTTACTGTGCTTTTAGGTAGCTGATGGCAAGTGAGGCAAACATAATGTAACACTGTGCAAAGCACGGTGTAACAGGGAGTAATGTGTAATGATAGCATCTGCTGTCTCAGCCACTACAGGCTGCTGGTGACGGAGGCTCATTCCCAGGTGTGTCTGTGTGCTGATATGGACACCATTGACAGACTGCTGCCATTGATTCACCTGCCTGTTAAGGACTCCAGAGATTTCTACTCTCTGGGAGACATAGTGGCCAACGGGCAAAAGCTGGATGGTTCGGTGATAAATATACTTGCTGCTGTAAAATCGGTAGGACACTTTAAGGCTTCAGTCGCTCAGTGTTACATAGGAGTTTGAGAAAAGTTCCCTTTTATACACTTAAGGTTTTGTGTAGAGTGATGTAAGCTGTTAATCACAAAGACTTTTTATTTACATATTTATTGTGCTGAAATTTTCATGAACCCACCTCACCTGCTTTTACTGAGGTTAGTGTTTTTTTCCTGTTTTTCCCAGAATGCTTTTCTATACATGCATGGACAAATCTGAGAACACTGCTGCAACGTGCAGTAAAGGCAATGAACATTACACTAACTAGGGAAATAAATATTTGAGTTCTTGAAAAATGACATGTATCAAGATTAACTTCACTCTGATGTCAAATGAAAATTTACTCTCAGTAGCTTAGCTTGCACTATTTAAAGATTAAAAAACTGCTGTCAATGTCTCTGTAAGATGATTATTTTTAAAAAATGTGGCCAGAATGTGGCATAAAATGTTGATTATTGAACTCATTTTTCTGGATTTTGTTTTGTGGCTAAATCCTGGCAGCTATATATTTACAGTTTAATTATTACAGTAGTTTTTATTCTATATTCAAATCCTCAGCAATCAAATAGGCAATGACCTTTCCAAAAGCATTCCCAGTTTTCCATAATGGCATTTTAAAGACTCTTTAAGTGGGAAAGAAAACGTTCTCTCTTTCTATATTAGCGTGCAAAAGTTTTGTGCCACTGCTCATCGTCAGTCTTTAACACTGAACTCTCTTAGGCAGCTTTCCTTCTTTCTGTAGTCAGGAACAGTTCTCCAGGCTTCTGGAAGGACTTTCAAAACTGGCTGCCGATTGTTCCATTGTTCATCAAGATGATCGCACACTGCTTTAATAATGTTGAGGTGGGGTCTCTGGAGAGGCCAATCTGTGACTGATATTGTTACTGATGATGATTTGAACCAGACATTTCAAATTCGTCTTTGTCACTCCAGAAGACCTGTTGGGTTTTTAGTCCAGTTCTTGTGTAATTTTCATACCTCAGCCTTTTCTGCATGTTTCCCTTCCTTAAGAATTGTTTCTTGACAGCGACACTTGCACTGAGACCATTTCTGATGAGGCTTCAGTGAACTGTAGATGGATCACTCTGTCAGGTCTTTTCTGGATTGTTTCCTAGATTCTCAGATACTGTTCATCTGCTAAACATAGTTTTTGCCCCTCAGCTGTAAAAGGCCACCTGTTAGACACCCAAAGTTGTGAATGTGATAACTCGAGAACCAGGTAACACAGGATTTTGAAATTCATGCCATAGGTGCATCTACTAAAAATCTCATATGATCTCAAATCTCAGTGATGTCAACCTCCAGATTAAGGTCAGATGGTTAACTTCTCTGAAAATCATCTAGGATTTTCACATTGAACTGACAGCCTGTGTTTATTTGTTCTGTAGCATCACAGGTTGTGTAAACTTAGTTTGACACTAAAGAAGAAATAAATAAACGATAACCAACCAAATTCTTATTGACCTGGTTTGACCCAGTGTGCTCAAAAATTTAGATTTCCAAAGACAATGCAATAAAGTAAAAAACGTTCAGTAGAAACATTTATAGCATGTTTATGTGCTTAGTAGATTCTTTGTCAAGTAACAGATTGCAATCATATAAACTTGAGTATATTAAATGTATTCATATTTTAAGAGGTGGTTTTCAGTTAATAAAATATGTATTTTCCAACTTTGCTCCCACATTGATTAGATGGTGTTTGTTTGGTTTTGTTTTTTCCTCTACCATAAACTGAACTATGGTGGAAAATAGTCTGTTAAAAGTTTCCTGAGCTGAAAAACAACTTTAACAAGAAAAGAGAGGGAGGGTTGTTAAAAAGTGGCTCGATGTTGGATTATTAAAGTCAGTCACGGAAAAGTCACATAACCTGTCAGAGAGACGCTGTGGTGGGAACCCTGATGTGTATGAGTGTGATGAGTGAGCGATCAAATAAGTTGAGTTTTCATTTACATCTTATAAATTGTCAATTAGGCTACACTGTGTCTGTGTTTGTGTGCGTGTGGTTTCATGGTGAATGGTTGTTGGTTTTGGAACATACCAGCTCACCATAATGGCCCCAAAGTTCACACACGGGCCAGACCCGCCCTGATCTCAGTGTCACATGAAAGGGAGATAGTGTGATAGGAACTTCAAGCGACCGTGTTTGCATTTTCAGATCGGAGACACAAAGCAGTTCACCACTTCAGACGGACGCAGAGGGCAGAGGCTGGAAGTGAGGCTCTTTGATGACTCCGTCTCTTCCTTCCCCCTCGTCTGGTGTGTCGAAGGCATTTATTAATTTGGAAAATGAACGTATATTTATTACTTCTGTTGCTTTTGTGCCATATTCCATCTTTACTGCCTTTTGTATCACCGCTGTGTCTCCTTAAGCGACCACAAATTTACATTAGCGATACAACGCCTTAGATTGCCCCTCTGAACTACATGTGTGTTTGATTTTTGACTGTGCTCTCCTCTGTGTGACTCCCTGACCTCTGTCTCACTCACAGCTGGGACAGAGAAACCATTCAGCTCATGCAACCTCTGATACCCAGGGAGACGGGTAGGTTTGAGGGCTGCTGCTCTTTCTCCGCCGCAGAAATGAATCTTTATTTAACTGTTATTCCTGCCCGTCATGTCCCATTAGCATACTGTGCTGAAGACAAACACAGCGGTGGTTACCTGAGATCCAACTGCGTGTTTGCGTTTAAGATGGTTTTCTGTTGTTTCAACTGTTTTTCTTCATTCCAAGTGCTCTTCATAGCCGACGCGAAGATCAGCTTTGACAGCTTTCGCAGCGGCATGGTGGCAACTGTTAACTCGAAAAGCATTATCACTGTCAATCCTGGTAAGAGATCACAGCGGCACTTAAAAAAACACAGGCTCTGATAGAGATTTAAATGGTGTAACTGATTAAAAACAAGACTGAAATGCTGGTTTTGGACAACCAATCAGTCATGGTAGACAGTGAAAGAAATGGAGCTTTCCTTCCTGCTGTGCAGGGAGAGAAACATGCTAGAGTCAATCATAATTTGTTTTCAGACACCCGAGAGGCCAGCCTGCTGTTCAGTTATGCTAAAGAAGTGTCAGAGTCTGGAGCTCTGGATCAAGATGACATACCAGAGGATGTCCCTGGTAAGTTATAATGAGTTCCTGTCATGACTTCCCCATATTCATATAAGTCAGTCTGCTCATCTAAATGTAAAAGACTCTTTGAATTTGAGGCATCAGAAGCTGCTTTTGTCTTGGATCTTTAAGCAAAAGATTATATTATATAAAATAATTATATTTTCAGTTACAGAGGGCATATAGGAAAGTTTAAAAGATGAATTCAAGATGCTATTATCAAATCATAAAGTCATTTTCCCCACTTTTGGTAAATCCCCTAAAAAGAGCAAAACTAACAGGATCCGACAGACGAGTACAGCTAACTTGTGGCTTAGACCTCCATCACTGACCAGTGGTAGCACAGTCAGTTCAGCTCCTCATTAAAAGCACATTACCAAGCCACACAGTTACACTAGCTGCTGTTTTTCTAGCTGCTGTTTTTCTTCTTGAAAATGAAAACCAACAGTTCATTTATTTTATTTTTTTTCTCAGTCCACATAGAGACCTTCTGGTGTAAAGATTTTCAGGCTTTAAGAGTGTTTCCAGAGGAGGTATTTAGACTATGATGCCAATAAATTTTTGATTTTGCCGTTCACTGAGACATGCGAGTGTGAGATCAAAAGTTTTAGCTTTAATTCACCACATCTAGATGTGTTAAACAACATAGAAAATATGACTTACCAGTCCAAAAACATGTTTTCCCACCGATTAAATTGTTGAGGAGGAATTTCTTTCTTTAATATTTAGTATATCAGTATCCTGCCTCCTTTATTTTGCAGTGGAAACACATCAGGATTTTCTTTGTATAAAGACTGCAGACTGTGACAGTTTATTAAGTATACCTTGCTAGTAATTTGGTTGAACCCCATTTTCCTTCAAAACCACCGTAATTGTTGCTGGAAACGTTGCTCAGAGATTTTGGTCCATATCGACATGACAACATCACACAGTTACTGCAGATTTTCCAGCATCACATCCATGGCAGGGCTCTAGACTAACTTTTTGCCATGGTTGCACTGAAGTTAGGCGCACTCAAATTTTCAACCGAATCGCTTAACACCACAGTTGTACATGTGCACTGTTTTGGGGGGAAATTGCAGTCCATACAGACAATATTCATTTGTAAATGATTAACTAACAATCTTGTGCTTAAAGTGTTTTGGCACTCTTTCGTCTTGATCATGTCTACATGTTTAAATGCATTTGGCTGCTGCCATGTGATTTGCTGATGTGTGCTAATGAGCTTTTGAGCAGGTGTACCTAAGAAAGTGCCCTTTAAGTACACATGTATGCTGCTGTTTTGGTCTGCAGTAGAGTCCATCACCGACGTTTACACAGTGAGCCAGCTGATGCAGAAGGCCCGAGAGAATCCCGAGGCTTTATTTGGCATCACATATAGTTTCATCTCCAAGCTCGACCTCGACTCGTCTGTTTCAAAAGTCATCAAGACACGGTGGTAAATTCACACATTGTTTACTAACTATAACCATGACAGCCACTTCCTTGAACAAGAACAAAGAGCAGCTTATTGCTTTGTCTTTGCTTCAGCTCGAAATGCAAATTCCTGGTGACTGAGGACTTGAACAGCTGCACCAACCAGTTATGTCCAGGAAAGGGTCAGATTGTTTCAGCCACTACAGGCTTTGATCTCCTGGTGGACTTCACAGACCACACCGGCACTCTGCACGCCTGCAGCCTCAGGAGCCCAGTGGCAGAAAAGGCTCTGGGATGCACAGTAAGTATCAGTTCATAGAAAGACGATTCTCCAGTCTCAGTTCTAAACCTTGTGCTCCTACACCTGTGCTGTATGGCTCAGATGTCAGTTACAAAATTATGTAAATATTCTTTATTTTGTAGCTATTGCTCAGATGAACCTCCACAATCCAGTAAATGAATGGCGGTGGTTGATAGCTTTGCCACATCACCTTTTCTGTTTGATCTGATTCAGACAGAGGAGTTCATCAGTTTGACTGATGGTGAGAGGACTGCAATGAAGTGGAAATTTCTTTTGGAGAGATGCAAAATATATGTGAAGGTACCTTAGCTTTTGATACCAAGCTGCAAAAGCTATTAGCTGTAAAAACAAAGTGTTGAAAAAAATCTCATGTGCTGTAGATCATTCCTTCTCCTAAGATGAAGAGTGGAATCAGGGGCATGGTCCTGGACTGCTCGCTGGCAGATCCAGGAGAGGTGAAGCAGCACATGTCTGCCCTGCTGCAGCAGCGCCTGTGATCAGCACACTCACTCACAAGTTTCAGCTTCCTGCCTCACCTGCTGTTTGGTCTTTGGACTCACATGTTAACAACAGGCTTTTATGCATGTGCACTTTGAGTTTTAATTATTACCAATTATTTATTAGGACTCCAGATTATTTAATGTATTTATGTAAAAGTATTTATTTATAAACATGCTGCTAAGTTGTTTGACTTTAAAGCTGTTACACTAACTTCATCAGCTCCATGTTAATGTGTTATGTTTTACACTGCAACTTTTATGTTCCATTATATGAAAGCTAACGAGCAGTCTGGGTTCAAAACATCTCCAAATATGCACAAGTTAGACAATAAGCTGTGTTCTTCATGTTCTTCAGTCATTGGAGCCCCTAGAAGTGTGTGATACATACTTTTGAAGCATTTTTAAAGATAAGGTACTGCTCTGTTTAAAAAATTAAGTCAAGTTGACACCATTTAATCTCTGAATTTTATGCATTAGTTGATGAAAAGGTTTTTCTGTTCTTCAGACCAAGAGTCATAAAAATATAATGGATTTTCTGGTCTTTTGTTTTCTTTTTTTAGCCTTCATTTGTCAAGTTTTCTAAAAAACTGCAAAACAAGGAACCAATCAAACCCAAACTTGGTGCATGAACATGCAGAAGAAATATTGCCATACTTCTGCACACCTGCAGAGGGCAGTACTGTTCTATTACCAATAATCTGTACCCAACTCTCCAGTGATCCAAAAGTGACTTTTATTGATTGGATCAGTTTGTTGTCTCAGTGATATTAGTCATCAATGTGTTTTATAATTTCAACTCATTTTCACACCTTGTTTAAATTAGAATGAGCCATGATGTAGACACTGCTTAATTATACAGTGAAAGCACTTATACCGTAAACCATGAGTGTGTGTTTGTGTGGTGATAAATCTATAAAAATCTTAATTCATTTCGAAATAATTTTGGAATAAAGACAGTTCCGCTACTTTTTATAAGAAGTTTATTCCTTTACATTTTAAAGGTTTGATCATTTAAAAGAGTGTATAAGATCATGGATCTTGGTGTTTAAACACACCTGTAATGTAGTTACTATAATACTACTAATTGTAAACAACATGTGTATGTCTGTAGTATTTATCTATATATAGTGTTTACTTATAGTTTATATAAACAACTATTAACAAAGGAACTGTTAACATTTAAGTGAATTTCGTTAAAAATGTTTACAGTAAGATAAAAGTACATAGGCATAAAAATTTTAACATTTACAGGATATCAGAAAATGTCACAGTAACAGAGAAGTATAAAGAAAAACAAGTCTAAGGTATGAAGTGATTTACAAGTGGACTCCTTCGGTGGTACCAGCTGAGCTGGATATGACGGGTTCGCCTGGAGACTCCTGGGGTTGCTGCATGATGTCTGAGGATTCAGTCTTAGGCCTTTTCTGAAATATTTAAATATTGTTGTGTAAGATTTTATTTCATTTTAAGCGTGAGAAATCCAAGATTTGTTTAGATTATTATTATGTGGCAGAATTAATACTGGATAATCCATGGTCAACAAAACAGTTTTCAAGGTATTTTATTAGCATTTTTTCAGATATTATAGGATACTATACACGTTCGCCACTAAATACCTTTTTAAAATGAACTATATGATTAACGTCAGAGATTCCTGTGTTGTAATGATTTATTATATTTGAAAAATAGAGGCTATGCTGTGAGACATTCATGCACTATATTGCCATTTGCAGCTACAACAGCTTCTTCTCTTCTGAGAATGCTTTCCACCAGGTTTAGAAGTGTGTTCATGGGAATCTTTATTTGTGATGGCCTTGCTCGCAGTCTCCGCTCTAATTCATCCCAAAAGTGTTCTATTGGGTTGAAGCCATTCTAGAAGCTTAATCTTAGCCTGCCTTATCTATTTCAATGTTTACGATCATCATCCTGTTAAACACCTGTGTCCAAAATTCAGTTGTCTGGCAGTTGACTTGAGGTGAAGTTGAAGACTTTTGAGGTAGTCACCCTTTTTGATTATTCCACCTACTTTTTATGTACCGAAACCACTGGTAGTAATATAGCACCGGAGCATGATGGTACCACCACCATGCTTAACAGCTGTCAGTGTTTTCAGGTTTCAAAAGGCCATAAATCAACACTTTTACAACCCATCTGGTTAAGAAATGATTTAAAAAGTTTAATAAGTCAGGATGCCGTAAACCCCGCCAGAACACCATATTTTATGCCAGCGAGTGGTTTTTTGAACGCCTCCTTCTGAGTGGTGGGGAAAATGGCGTTTTTGGAGCACTGAGCATGCTTTTTCCAGCGCTCAGTGACAGCTCTGACAGCGTTTTCTTAAATTATGCAGGGCCCTACCCATGGTTTTCTCATCCACTTAATTTAAATTCCATGATGAATTGGTGTAGTCTGCACTTCTTCTTTTCCAGGTGATTAAAGTTTAACTTAAGTGGATGAGAAAACAATGGGTAGGGCCCTGCATAATTTAAGAAAGCACCATCGCTGCTGTCACTGAGCACTGGAAAAAGCACACTTTTTCCAGTGCTCATAAACGTTGAGCAGCTGTGTGATGTACAAAGCGGCATTCAATGACTCAGAAGAAGAGGTTCAAAACTCCACTTACTAGCGTGGAGTTTTCACCAACTTTTACAGTGTCCTGACTTAATAAATGTTGATTTTTCCATTGTTTCTTAAATGATTTGTAAATGTTTATGGCCTAGATGGCTTGCCATTCAAAAGCCACTTCCTGTAATGACTACCCACTAACCAATTTTCCCTCATCTGAGGGTGACAGTTGCCAAAATGGTGACATATCCAAATAATTATATTAAATTGTACGTTTGCATAATTGTTTAAACTGATGACTCTGGATGACACTGCTTAGAAATGGCCCATTAAGCTTCTAGGATGGCCTTCCCAAAGCCTCCGGCCACAACATGTTGAAAATTTGTGATTTATGCTTGAAATCTGGGTCTGTGCCAACAAACCAAAGAGTTTAAATTGATTCTATCAATTCTGCCAAGAATTACCTTCAGCAAATGTCCAGCAATAATTTTAGCACGAGCTTATTGATGGCTATTCTATTTAAGGCGTGACTTAGGTGTACAATAATTGCAAACCCATGGAACAAAGTCTTGTTTTTCAAGGCATTAGAATAATTGTACTCTATATCAATAAACATTTCAAAGAAATCAATAAAATCCTCAAATTATTATGACATTCATGCCTACATTCATGAATATGCATAAACCTTTGGCCATATATATACTAGCTTGACAACAGCTAAAGTTTAGCCTGTACTGTTAGATTACAGATGGAAGGTGTGTTCTTTCCTAAAAACAAATTTCAACTCACACTTCTCCTTCAAACCTCTGGGGGGGACAATCACAAAAGCTCTGGTGAGGCATTGTGTATGTAGTTACCGCTCTAGCACATAAAGTGACCTAGTGTTTGAGTGGTGATTTGCCATCAAAGCTGACAGATACCAAATGCACCAGCCAGGTTGTCTATTAACTGGTTCACAGCAAAGGATGATGGGGCAGGAATAGGATCTATATAACAGGAAATTGATGTCCTCTTATCAAGAACCTGCTGAGCAGCTTATGCCCACTGTTCCAGCTTATATGGAGGAGTTGGTGTTACTGTGAGTGAGGTTTAAAAGAGAACAACTGGTTATCAGCGTGATCCTG